>NC_089494.1:258099089-258427589 GCF_036850765.1 Saccopteryx bilineata
TCACGAAAATATGGAACTCACAGGTAGTCAGCGACTGGGGAGCAGAAGAAAAGGGGTTAGGGACCCGAGACTTCAATGGGGAAGAAACATCCTGGAGCTCACTCTTGGTAGTTATTTCTGGTGAGTTTTCTTCTTGGAGCAGGTCCTTTATCTAAATTCTTTTTATGCAGTTAAAGGAGAGGTAAATCTTTTAGGTCTTGGGGGTTTTTTTATCCAGCTCAAAATAGTCTGCATATCAAAGTGGCATGTTCTAAGAAGGCTTGCCCTGAACCCCTTTGATTATAGACGTAGCAATTAAATATACATGCAAAAATTAACAGCCAGAGTTCTGACAAAACATAGATTAGAGACTGCGGCCAGTCTTAAGGCCCGGCCCTTTCCACAGAAAACATATCTTCAGAGAGGGTGGTGCAGTGGGGGAGCAGAATGAGAAGTGAGCCCGGAGAACAGAATCTGAATGGCTTTTCCCAGCCAGCTGATAAGACCAAAGTCCCATCTTATCCACATAGTCGGAGGCAGAGCTGGGAGACAGAAACACCTGTGATCTTTCGATGGAGTGGGCTCCCCAAGCATGGGCCATGGAAGGTACCACCGCCCCAGCGAGACATGCCTTCTTTCCTGGAATGGGGAGGGGACACCACAAATGTCCCTTGTATTCCTTTGTCACTGTGGTTGCAGAAGACAGGGAGAGGGCTCCTTTACAGTCATTCTCAATATCCTTTCAAAAATAACATTTAATTGGTTGTAGCATCTAGCGGCAGAGAGAGCCCTCCTGAGCCCTTTAAGCCATCGAACAATCCCCTTGCCAGAATGCCAGCCCCACATTAATAAACCTCCATCGCCCTGGCCGGTTGGCTCAGCGGTAGAGCGTCGGCCTAGCGTGCGGAGGACCCGGGTTCAATTCCCGGCCAGGGCATACAGGAGAAGCGCCCATTTGCTTCTCCACCCCTCTGCCGCGCCTGCCTCCCTGTCTCTCTCTTCCCCTCCCGCAGCCAAGGCTCCATTGGAGCAAAGATGGCCTGGGCGCTGGGGATGGCTCTGTGGCCTCTGCCTCAGGCGCTAGAGTGGCTCTGTTCGCAACATGGCGACGCCCAGGATGGGCAGAGCATCGCCCCCTGGTGGGCAGAGCGTCGCCCCATGGTGGAGTGCCGGGTGGATCCCAGTCGGGCGCATGCGGGAGTCTGTCTGACTGTCTCTCCCTGTTTCCAGCTTCAGAAAAATGCAAAAAAATAATAATAATAATAAAATAAAATAAAAATAAACCTCCATCGCCACCCATAACTCACCGGTTGGCCCCAAAGGACTTACAGAAACCTCCCCTGCAAACCATGCCTCCCCCTGCCAGATTCATTCATCGGGACTCATTCAACATGAGCTCTTACCTTGCTGGGGGTTTTGTTCCTAACTCCAGGCCTAACGCATCTTCCTGAACACAGTTCCATCTCCCTGAGCTCTGCCACTGTCATAACCTCAGAAAATGCTACTGCCCTGGTCCCAGCCCTCTCAGTTTTTCTAAAACTCACATAGCAACCCATCTCATACCTGTGAGAGGACCCCGTGATGTAAAATACCAGGGCATGTAGCAAGAGGTTAGGAAGGGTCTGCCGGTCTCATCGTTTTGAACAGGTGAGATCTATGCCCGTCTGTACTCCCCTATTTTAATTCTTAATAATAATAATAATAATACAGCCCATTTATGAATTGCTGGCTATGATTCCAGCAGATGCTACTGAATTTAGGCATTATGTTCTTTGCTTGTCCAGACAGCCACTAAGGTAAATGCCTCTGTCACCAGCTCTGATATGTCATCGGGAAGTCAAGGCCCTGCGAGGGTGGCAGGCTGGCCAAGCTCCCGCAGCTAGTAAATATATATAAATATAGACGGGTAGAATTTGCCTCCGCCTGTTTCTACCTTTAGACCCTAAGCCAGCACTCTGAACGGCTGATGGTGACACTGACTCTTGCCCTTGGATCTGCCTGTTTCCTGAAGTAATGAGGTAGACCTGGAATGTGGTTTTACTCCTACCTGGAGGATCACGGAAAACCTCTCTTTCCATGTTTCACCTTTGATTGTGGTAGTATCCCCACCCACCCCCACCCCCTCCTTGAACGCCCATCGTTGCCTTTGCACGATGAGTTGGAGTGGCCTGGAAGTGGGAAGACAATTTCAAGTTCCAAAAGGTTGGAGGACCTGAGCCAGTCATCGAACCTTGATTATGTGTAACTTTCTATCAGCAAAATGGGCATAATCCCCCCAGCTTTGCCTTTCCCGGCCCGTTTTCTAGAACTGTGGCGAGGCTCCACTCAGGGGCTATATATTGAGAGCGTTATGGAAAAAAAAAAAATTAAAGCCAAATCTTTCACCTCGTGAACATCGGGGTGACGCAGAGGGCTTGGGAAACCAAGATCAGTGGAGCGCACCCTCGGATTTCCCTAACTTGGTATTCTGGGGTGTTTTCCGGGGGGAGCCTCGGAACACCTGTGTCTAACAAGCTCCCGGGTGATGCCGAGGCTGCTGGTTCAGGGACCGCAGCTTGAGAACGGCTGTCCTCTGCTGACACTCACCCCCCCACACACACTAACTGAAACACAGGGTGGGGGGGGGGTGCTCCCCATGTCATCTCCCTTCTCCTCCCTTCTGTGTTTAGGAGGGTGACGGTGTGGGCTAGACTGCAGTCCCCGACGGTCAGACCCCTGGCAGAGTCACCAGCAAAGAAACAAAAGGAACTAGTCAAAATGAACAAAAACACCTGTCCTTGCTTTCTGAGAGAAGTTATTCGCTCCCTGCCAGGTTCTTGATGGGTTAATGTGGGGGCCGCGGGGGGGGGGGGGGAGGATGAAAAGCTGAGTATGAGAGCCACAGGTGGAACTACAGCAGCCACCAGACAGACGGACAGACGGGACAGGGGTCACAGCAGGGATATCTGAGCAATAGTATGATGACCGAGCGGGCGCACGGTCGGCCGTTGACTGTGAGCTCTAGCTCCGAGACAGACTTTCTTACCCACGGCACACGGTGTGCTCCCAGCGGGCCTCAGGGGAATGCTTCCGCCCGGCTCCCCTGACAGGCTTCTAGTTTTCCCGGCTTGTGGCCGGGGAGCCATTCTCTCCCTGATGGCTTTCAGAGTGTGCCTCCAGCTGATAACAACACCGGTTCTTTTGGAAAATGCCCTTCCTTCTCCCTCTCATTCACCATTCTGTGCCGCCCAAGGGTGGGGGGAAGGGGGGGTCAGTGGGGGAGGGGTGGGGAGAAAGAGAGAGAGAGAGCAGTAGGGAGAGGGAGGGAAGGAGGGGGAGAGGATGAATAGCAATCTCCCACAATGTTACTTTAACCATGTCCTGCTGGGGGGTCTGGAATATGAAGGTGGAGTCCAGGCTGCCCGCTCCCACCAGCCCAGTCCCAGAGGCGAGCACTGTGTGTGTTCCCGGGTGAAGTGGGCACCCGGGCAGCCTCATGCCATCATCACCGTGTAGGTCAAGCCCTCCCTCCTCTCGGCTGTGGGGAGCTGCTGGGCTGCTGCGGGATGTCCCTGAGCCACCTGGCGGACCCCACCCTCCGTCTCGCATCTCGGCTTCTCCTCCACAGCCAACGGCCGCCTGCAGAGGGCCCCTGGGTGTTCCGCTCTCCCTGGCCCGGAACAGCCTGGGCTCCTCAGATATGCAAGCGACTCGGCTTCCATCCATCAGACATGAGACTTAAATAAATAAAAAGATACTTCATGGGGCGGCTGGGCCTAATGATAAGCAATTACAGGGAGCGAAATGAAGGCAGCGCTTTGTGCGGGCCTGTGAAATTGGTTAAGCAAAAGGAATAATGGCCCGTTTCGGTGATTCATCCCCTTGCTCATTTCAGAGGGAGCATTATCTCAGTTAAGTGATGCAATTAATATGAAAATGAGGGAATCATTGTTTAAGGAGATGAGGGGAAAGCAGGGAGGGCCTCCCGCGTGCCCCAGTGGGGTGGAACGGGCCACCGAGATGGAAATTTGCATAGGTCAGGAGCAATGTGACGCCTTCCTTCCGCACCTACTCAAAGCTCAGCTTGCATTGAGATAGGCCACCATTAGATTCTCATTGTGGTGACCTGTGTCCAACACAATCCAATTTTTTTAGAATCATAATGATAAAAAGTGAATTACATTAAGGTGAATATCTTTTGTGCTAGGCCCTAAAATAAAAACACAGAAAGGTCACTGTGAGTACCTCGGGACACGGCCCCTTTGGGAAGGGAATGGGGCTTGAATTACTCTTTTATTAACCATAACAGGATTCGCAGGTTGACTTTTGTGCATGGGACCTTTGCAGATCTTTTGTAAAGAAGTCAGGAGTGATAAATAAACAGAGTTTGTTCACCTTTTGTTCTCTTCCTTGGTTTTGTGATGGTGGTTCTATGGCCAGTAGCCACGGCCACTATCACAGCCGCCTGGCCCATGCAGGTTCGCATTTGATTCGGACGGATGGTAATGAAACAATGGAGCCAAGAACTGGTGGGCCATTAGCTTTAATCCTAGCTTGCACCTGACAGGTAAGAAATACACACAGTGGGAAAACATTTCCCTTTCCATTCAGGGCTCCTAAAGCCACTGACTTATCTGAGTTTCCTAGAATCAAAGGTTTCTACCTCACCAGCCTCATTCACCTCTGTTCCCCATCTCCTTCTCTCTGCACAAACTCTACACAAACTGGCTTCTCCTTCAGCACTCCACCATCTTGGCTGCTTCTCCTCTCCTCCACGTGGCCTTTCTCTGCTCTCCTCCTGCATGGGCTCCTCTGCCCCATTTCATAGTGTAGAAATCAAAACCTTTAACCCAATATGTAAACAAGGAAGTCTGATACAAAGTCACTTATTTTAGGCATAATGGGATTCCTCATGAGAGTGCACCACCCACATCATGCAACAGTCGAGGGTGTGGGGGAAAGCTTAGTCTTAAAACTAAGCCCTAGGCCAGGGGTAGTCAACCTTTTTATACCTACCATCCACTTCTGTATCTCTGTTAGTAGTAAAATTTTCTAACCGCCCACTGGTTCCACAATAATGGTGATTTATAAAGTAGGGAAGTAACTTTACTTTATAAAATTTATAAAGCAGAGTTACAGCAAGTTACAGCATAGAATAATAATTACTTACCAAGTACTTTATGTTGGATTTTCACTAAGTTTGGCAGAATAAATCTTTTTAAAACAACTTACTATAGTTAAATTTTTTTATTTATATTTTGGTTGCTCCGCTACCGCCCACCATGAAAGCTGGAACGCCCACTAGTGGGCAGTAGGGAACAGGTTGACTACCACTGCCTTAGGCTATAACGACCCTGCCTGCTTACAGCCTGTTCCCTACACCCAATGCAAACTATAAGCGAGCAAACATATATATTATATTTACAAACTTATTTGACCAACAGTGGTTTTCTGCGTTCAGGGGCAGGGGCCAGGGAGACAGCAAGGGTGTGGTGTGGCAGAGAGCATAGAGCAAGGGTCCCCAAACTACGGCCCGCAGGCTGCATGCAGCCCCCTGAGGCCATTTATCCGGCCCCCACCACACTTCTGGAAGGGACACCTCTTTCATTGGTGGTCAGTGAGAGGAGCATAGTTCCCATTGAAATACTGGTCAGTTTGTTGATTTAAATTTACTTGTTCTTTATTTTAAATATTGTATTTGTTCCCGTTTTGTTTTTTTACTTTAAAATAAGATATGTGCAGTGTGCATAGGAATTTGTTCATAGTTTTTTTATAGTCCAGCCCTCCAATCGTCTGAGGGACAGTGAACTGGTTCCCTGTGTTAAAAGTTTGGGGACCCCTGGAATAGAGAGTCAGGGGTCCCTAGCCTGCTACCTGGTGCTGGGCTGTCGCCCATGCACCCTGCCTTGGGCTTAGCACTTCACAACCGAAGGACTCCTGGCAGAAAGGAGGAAAGAAAGAGGGTCTGTTTTCTTACAACAAAGGCTCACAGGTAGGTTCTGCCGCTTACCTGTTCTGTGTCTGCCAGTGACCTGACCTCTCAGTGTCAGCAGCCTTTGGGGCAAGAAAAGAATAATGTTAGCTTCCTTACAGGAACTGTTGTGAGGATCTGAAATTCAGTACATACCGTATGGTGCCAGGTGGGGGGAGGGAGACACTGTTATCCTGCTTCTCCTCCTCTTGGTCTTAGAACCTGCACTTCACAGGTAACAATATTGCAGGAATCAAAGGAGGACAAAAACGCCCAGACAACTTGATCAAAGAAGTAGGATTTATTTAGCCAGCGGAGCAGCGTGACCCCCAAAAGAGCCAACCAAGCACATGCTCCCCAAAATTAGATTTCCGACATCTTATATACCTTTTACAGAATACAGGCATTTCATGCAAGGGGCTCATGATCCCTGTGTCTAGAGGCACACGTCACTCTCATGACTTCAAGATGGGAGGGTGAGTTTAGGTGGGTTCAGAGGATAAGTGTTGGAATTTTTAATTAAGGTATGTAAACATTGTCTCTTAAAGGCTTTTAAGAAACAGGGAAGAGGTTTTCAGATAAGTTCTATCTTCTTTGCTCTGTGTAGCAAGTGGCCCCAGTCACCCTTTCAGAGAACTATAGAAAGTAGTTCATTTCTAACTGGCTGACTCAGTTGCCCCTGCAGCCTCCCTTCCCTTGCATTCTTCTTGTTTCTTCCTTCTCAGGGAAGGGGGGGGGGCTGCCCCTCCTTCCTCAACAAGAATGCAATAGCATCAGGCTCCCACTCATGCTGAGCCTCCACTTCTTCCTTTATAAATCAGAGCAAGAATCACGGCTTTTAAGTCTGACCAGATAGAAAAGTAGCAAAGATTTCTGGCTCCCTACACATAATCCAACACCAGAAACTCCCAAAATAAAGAGAGGTTGACAGATCTCCCAACTAGCATAAGAATTGTGGGTATCCAGGGAGCAAGAGAAAGTGGCTGGGTCCTCAGAAGTGGTGTAGAGCAGTGATCTCCAACTCCCGGGCCGCGGACTGGTAGCGGTCCGTGGGCCATTTGGTGCCGGTCCTCAGAGAAAGAATAAATAACTTACATTATTTCCATTTTATTTATATTTAAGTCTGAACGATGTTTTATTTTTAAGAAATGACCAGATTCCCTCTGTTACATCCGTCTAAGACTCACTCTTGATGCTTGTCTCGGTCACGTGATACATTTATCAGTCCCACCCTAAAGGCCGGTCCGTGAAAATATTTTCTGACATTAAACTGGTCCACGGCCCAGGGGTTGGGGACCACTGGTGTAGAGGGTTAGGAGAGACAACCACCCAGAGGAGCGGATGTCCAGAGCAGACCGTTGTATCAGAACAGCCCCAGCCAGAGGAGTGGGAGCATTTGCTACCGTGTGCAGGCTGACAGAAGGCTCCCTTCTCCCACTCCTCCACACCATAAAGCCAGGGATTTTTCAACTGAGAGAGGAGAAACTCTTAAAGAAAATCAATTCCAGGCTAAAAGTAGGGCTTATAACTGCAAGTGTTGTCTGTCATGAGATGCAGTACTCCTGAACTTCATCCGTAAATGCGTCAGGAGAAGCTGCAGCTAAGACCTGGAATGTATTCTTTAGTGCTAACAGAACCGGGGAAATATCAACTCAAATCAGGAAATAATATAATACCTAAAGAATAAAATAATTCTGGTAGTAATACCAAACCTTACCTAACACAGTACGTGCAGGGCACGGTTCTACATACTACAAATATCAATCTATTCAATCCTCATTGCTACTCTGTTATCCCAAGTTCTCTGCCCAAGGTCATACAACTGTGTATTGGCAGAGTCAGGCTTTGCAAGTAGGCAGTCTGGCTCCAAAGCCCATGCTTCTACCACTGTACTTTACTGCCTGTCTGGCAGAAATATAACAAAGCAAATTATCTGTACTACATGAAGAAAACTAATAAAACTTGAAGACAATTTATTAACTAGCCCCAAAACATAAGCCAGGGCATGAAGTCATTATATATATACTACTCACAAAAATTAGGGGATATTTCAAAATAAATATGAAGCTATAAAATATCCCCTAATTTTTGTGAGCAGTATATAAATACACAAATAAACAAACTACATATAAAAAACATGATAGTTGTAGTTGACATAAAGAAAAATATGAAGAAAAATGAAGATGAATTACTAATAACATGCTCAAACTAAAAAAGCTGTTACAAACTATAGTTGAAAGGTTTATAGCATACAAACATACTTATAAGGAATGTAGGGGCAGGGACCACAATCATGGCCATTCACATGCAGGTTCTCACTGAATTCGGGCAGACGGTAATGAAATGGCAGAGTTGGAGGATGGTCGGTCATTTAGTTTATTGGTGTCTCACCAAGACAGGCAAGCCACAAGAAAAACCAAGGGAAAAGCAGAAAACCTGCTTTTCCCATAGAGGGCAAGGGATCAGGGAGGCCTCTGCAATGCTGATAGCAGGAACCGAGAGAGAGCAAGAGCTCCTGGTCGGCTTCATTTTATAGTGTAGAAAATTAAAGCCTTTAAGCCAATATACAAATAAGGAAGTCTCTGATACAAAGCCACTTATCTGAGGCATAAATGGGATTCCTCATAAGAGTGCACCACCCCACATCATGCAACTGTCAAGGGTATGGGGAGAAGTTTAGTTTTGAGAAGATCTTAGTATTAGAAGGATATTGAAAAGATCTTAGTATTAAAAGGTGAGAAAGGCTTAGTCATAAAACTAAGCCTCAGGCCAGTGGTTCTCAAAGTGTGCACCTAGAAGATTTCCAGGTGCGCCCTATGGTATTTCAGAGAAATATGTGCCTGTTGGGACCAAAAAACCAACAGGGTTTTTGGAGTTTATATTTTGGGGGGACAGAGGTGTGGGGAATTGGCTATAAGCTGACAGTTTGCCCAAATTCCCACCTCATTTGCCTGATTTTGTTGCAAAGGCTGTTAAGCTGTGGTGCTGGATTATTTACACTACCTTCCATGTTCCCTGGAAAGACTGGAGGCAAGTTTCTTCTATCCTTTGTTTGGTGTCAAGTTAAGATGATATGTATGGTGGGGGTTTTCTGCACTCAACACAGTTAAGAGTAAAAAGAAAGGATGTTAGGCCAGTAGCCACGGCCACCATCACAGCCGCCAAGAACTGGTGGGCCATTACCTTTAATCCTAACTTGCACCTGGTGGGCAAGAAATATGCACAATGGGAAAACACTTCCCTTTCCATTCAGGGCTCCCAAAGCCACTGACTCATCCAAGTTGCCCAGAATCAAATGTTTCTACCTCACCAGCCTTATTCACCTCTGTTCCCTGTCTCCTTCTCTCTGCACAAACTCTGCACAAACTGGCTTCTCCTTCAACACTCCGCCATCTTGGCTGCTTCTCCTCTCCTCCATGTGGCCTTTCTCTGCTCTCCTCCTGCATGGGCTCCTCTACCCCATTTCATAGTGTAGAAATCAAAACCTTTAACCCAATATGTAAACAAGGAAGTCTCTGATACAAAGTCACTTATCTGAGGCATAATGGAATTTCTCTTAAGAGTGCAGCACACCACCTCATGCAACAAGGGTGTGGGGAAAAGCTTAGTTTTGAAACTAAGCCTTAGGCTATAACAACCCTGCCTGCTTACAGCCTGTCCCCCACACCCAATGCAAACTATAAGCGAGCAAATATATAATATATATATATCATATTTACAAACTTATTTGACCAACAAAGGAATTCTTTAATGTACTGATGAAGAAATGAGAGTTTGCCTTTCAAATATATGCCCAAACATTGAATAAATTGCTAGAACACATCAGGCTCATCTTTATCATAAACACAAAAATGAAAAAACTTAACACATTCACGCTGGGACCTGGCGAATTTACTAAATCTTACTAAGAATGTATGTATATATATAAAAGGATAACTTTTTTGTAGTTTTTTTATTTTTAACCCCTCTTTTTTATGAATTCTAAAAAGCATAACTCAAAAAATGTAACATAAAAATGTTTTTTAATGTCAGAATAAATTTAATTTTGTCATATTTATTTTGTTTAATTACCATAAAAGCACTCTTGGACTGTATATTTTTTCTTTTACATTTGACTTAATTATTATAACATATTTTTCAGAAGTTTGTATATAGTGCACCTACAACTATTTGTAGGATTTTAAATGCATCCCAACTTCAAAAAGTTTGAGAACCACTGCCTTAGGCTATAAAGACCTTGCCAGCTTACAGCCTGTCTCCCACACCCAATGCAAACTATAAGCGAGCAAACACATATATCATATTTAAAAACTTAGTTGACTAACAAGAAACTACCTAGACTTTAATTCAGTTTAGAGATATTTATAAATATTAAAAAGAAAGATAAAAGTAACATAAATCAGCAATTGAAAAATATTTAAAAGCTTACAATAAAATGTCACCTACAAATGAAACAAAGATCTGATTGATATCTGGTATTTTAGCAGCAAAAAGAAGAACAACAAAAAAGTTTTAAACTAAAATTTTACAACCATTAAAATTATTATTTGAGTGCAAAAGTATTTTTGAGTGTACACAAGACTTCACTCAGATTACCACACAAAGACCGTCTTTGTCATATCCATGGAGAAGTACTTCTATAAGAGAAGAAATAAATCAGATAAAACTGTACAAGATCGGGGAAGTATATTAAATTTAAAAACAGAAAACATAGCTGAAAGATGTTTGAAAATGCAGAATAACCCCATTGCATATTAAGAGATTAAATTCACTTCTCCAAGGGCAGAGACATATAAATTGGACTAAAAACAATGTCCAGTAATTTGGTGTTTACAACAGATTCATTCAAATGACTAAAGCTCAGCTAATTTGCATGTTGTGTGTTTAGCTTCTTGCAGTCTCCCGGGACCTCAAGATCCCATGTTGTTTTCTTTTCTTAATTCTGCTCACTATTCCGTGACTCATGCCTTCTTTACAGTCTCTCCAGTTAAGTTACCTGAATTGAGCTGTTTTATGCAGACCTTCCCTGACACAACTTGGTTGCTCAAAAACCTCTAACAACAAATGTCTCTGTTTCTATCCAGAAGAAGAGGTAATGCATAGGTAGATTCTGGAGTCAGACAGACCAGGGTTGAGCCTCAGCGGCCCTGCTTAACGTGTCTGTGACCCTGAGTAGGGTGCTCAGAGTCCCTGAGCTACCGTTCCCACCGATACAAACATTCTATGGTAATAACTGCTTTGTAGTGTTTTGTGAATATTCCCAACCTAGTTATCACTCAATTAATTTTGGTGAAGATAGAGATAAGCAAAGTCGTTGTACTAATACTAATACTGGTGGCAATGCTAATAATATATAGTAATGGGTCTCGATAATATCATTGAGCTTTTAATAGTACAAACTATCCTCCAGGGCCAGTCACACGAAGTTCGTAAAAGCAAGGGGTATATTCTTTCCCCCGTAGCAAGAAAACCTCATTTGTCATTCTGCCGTCTTGATGAGTGTTCAAAACTACCCGTACATACCCACTCCGACGGGTTGTTTGATCTGCCTTTGAGGGAAAATAGTTCATCTTCTGAGTCACCAATCCCAGCAGATCTGAATCTGAATCCATTCAAATGAGGTTTTTTACAGTCAGCAATTTGGATGTTGGGGAAAATGCCAGGGTCTGGATAACCATGGATCAAAGAGAGAAGACAGGAATATGAAATCAAAATGAAACAGAAAAAAAAAAGATTATTTGTACAGGAGGCAGGAGATGAATTCATCAAATAAGCAGGCGGGTGGCATTTGAAGGATAAAATAAAAAAGATGTAGCAAATATGACTGGCAGAAAAAAATCATCAAGACACAGGGAATGAAAAGGATGAGGTGAGTACCAGAAAATAGAGAAAAGTCGAAACAGCAAGAAGACTGAAGGGCAAGCATCCTTCTGCCCCGTCAAAAAGCCACGTGACGCCCTTGCTGCTGAGCACACAGCTCTCCAGAATCTATGCTTATGCCTCAGGATCCAGGACTAAAGAAAGTCTCTGAAACAGTAGCCCCTGTCTCACGAATGAATTTAGACCACCTTCAGCCAACTTGACGCATTTCAGGGATCAAAACATTTTTCACGATTCACGGCATTCTATGCCAGGGGCTCTCAAACAGGGTTTAGCCTACGGTCATCTGGGAAACTGCTGAAGTACATATTTCCAGGCGAAAAGCGCAGGAATAAAGCCCCGGGAACCAGTATTTTTAACAGGCAGTGTAGATCATTTTCATGCAGGCAGACGGGAAAATAACTGTAGGGCACGGGCAACTGAGAGAACCACTGTTCTACCAAGCCCCGGATGGTCCAACACACCAAACATGCTCCCTTGTGTGTGGACTTCCCTGAAATACAGCCATGTCCTGTTAACAACTCTATTTATTAAATAAATGTTTGCTGACTATCTACCATGCGCGCAAGTGGAGAATGAGACAAAATTTGTGACCTCCCTACCTCAAAATTCAGAATGTACAGGGGCAAAAACTTCAGAGCATAGAGGGGGTCAGGCCTGGACCCTGTGAACCATGACACTAACTCGAGTAAAACAAGCTCCATAAGGATGTATAACAGCAGAGGAGAGAGGGGCTCTCAGTTTTGACTGGTGTGATCAGGGAAGACTTCATGAAGGAGGTGGCATTTGAGCTGAACTTTAAAGAATGGGCAGGATTTAAACGATAGGAGAAAGGGGGGAAAGTGCTCTACGCCAGTGGTCCCCAACCTTTTTTTGGGCCACAGACCGGTTTAATGTCAGAAAATATTTTCACAGACTGGCCTTTAGGGTGGGACGGATAAATGTATCACGTGACCGAGACAAGCATCAAGAGTGAATCTTAGACAGATGTAACAGAGGGAATCTGGTCATTTTTAAAAATAAAACATCGTTCAGACTTAAATATAAATAAAACAGAAATAATGTAAGTTATTTATTCTTTCTCTGCGGACCGGTACCAAATGGCCCACAGACCGGTACCGGTCCACGGCCCGGGGGTTGGGGACCACTGCTCTATGCTGAAGGATGGGAGGAGAGGAGAAGGCAGTAGAAGCCAGCTTGGCTGTGAGGAGCAGCCCAGCATTCCTAGATTATCTAGGGCACAACATCAGGGATCAGATTTTCAAAAGCCTTGAGCATCCTGCAAGGATGGATGTTGGGCCTTTGTTGGTAAGCTGTGGGGAGACAGTAAAAATTTTTAAGAACGAAAACACACAATGTACATCTTATTATGGGAAGATGCTTCTACTGCAGCCTACATCAAAAATTAAAGAGGCAAAGGACTAGCAGCAGGGGCATCCTCTAGCTGGCTGTTATCATGGCCCAAAGGGAAAAGAACAAGGCTTAAACCAGGACAGCAGAGCTGCGTGCAGAGAGAAGGCGTTGTGACCACTCTAATCACCTGTGCCCCTGACTCGATGCACGTGCTGGGGCAAAGCAGTTCATCTACCTGGGTCTCAGTTTCCCCCTCTGTGAAAGGAGGTGAATATTTACCTGCTAAGTCTTCTTCCCGGGATTGTATGGCACGTGTAATCACGGAACTCGTGTGAAGTGTTCTCTATGCATAAGGAGTGGTTCCCGTTAACAGTGACAGTAAGTCTCCACCAAGGAAGGGAGAGCAATAGGAAACCACTGCGAGATCGGCCGCTCTGGAAAAGAGCAGGCAGACCCTGCCTTTCCTCTAAAGTACTGTCACCTTTAAGCCGTCGCCATTTGCAGCCTGCTCGAAGTCCTCTGAGACGTCCCACACAAATCCTAGATCCAGCAGCGCAGCTTGGTCGTGCGCGTTTGGGACTGGAAGCTCGCCCTTGATAACACTGGCCCATCTTAGCTCACAGGCACACGTTCCGACAGCTGGGCAGATTCAGACAGGAACAGAGACATCTGCGTCTCCGCAGAAGCTTCGTGTCTGTGGGTAAATAAGAGAATGGTACAGATTACTTTGTTAGGCACATGGGCCATCTGCTGTGATGGGAGAAAAGGAGGTCCTACAAAATGCAGACAGATCCTTGGGCGCGAGACTCGGGCTATTACAGCTGACCGTGTATTTCACTCTTTTCTGGCGGGGAAAGGTGGAGGTAGGAGGGGTCACTATTCAACCTTGTAAATGATGTGTGCGGGTGGCTTCAGTATGAGACCTTCGGGGGTTTCAGTGGGGTCTCCACTGAGATTGCTTTCCGTTCAGTTTCCCTCCCTCCTCCGCCCCTGAGACACCCCCCCACCACCATACCTCCCTCTGCAGGCCCAATGCTGATTGTCCATTTGCACGTCAATGGTTGTGCAAGTCCTGAATACCCAAAACTATTATCGTTGGCCCGAACCTGGTCTTCCTCCTCTGTTGCCTCTCTGCAAGCTCACCAAAACCCATCCCATGATCAACTTCATGTCCGCCCCTCTTCATGCTTACCCTAAAGTCTACCTGGTCAGCAGGTCTTATCGTTTCCAGCCCTGACCGCACACTGCATGGGTGTCTGGGGAGGGGCTTCGGCCAGGACAGGAAGCGCCTGACGCCCACCCCCTAGCTCACACTCCGCCATGCCACAGAACCCCGTAGCCAACCCCAGCCTGCGGACAAAGGTGAGCAGGGAGCACACTGGGCCCCAGCCAGCCCTGAGTCAGACCTGGGGTTAACACTATGAGGGCAAAGGAGCCAGGCGACAGGCTGCTGATTTACGGAGAAACCAGAAAACCAGGATATTAATTAGGATCATTATAGTCCTTAACAATGAGATTCGATTGACTCGTCACCAGTTCTAAGCTCTCTGTCTTTTGCTCTGCATTGTTAATTATACTTACTCGTTTTTACAGTTGTTAAATTATGAGATAGGCTACAGTGGTGAGTGAGAAAGCAGGATTTATGCATGCTCTATGCCAGTCTGGGCAATAGAAAGTGAAATTGAAAGTATTAAAAGAGTTCACGAGGAAGCCAATGTCACCCTGCCCGGTCAGAGTCCCCGGGTCCCCAGATAAGAAATCTTTGACAAAGGAAAGAGCCAGGACAGCCGTTTCATTCTGCAGCCACTGTGACCAGGCTTTAATTTGGGGCTCAGCTCTCCAAAGCAGTGTGTGACTCCAGGATTGTTTCAAAACTCGTCTCACCACCACCTGCCGTGGGGCCTAGGTCTTCTTAGCTACTCACACTATAAGAGAAATGTCTTCCAAGACTGAAATGATCGCCACCATTGCTTTCCTCCAATGTGCTGTGTGACCTTGAGCAACTTACTCATAACCCTGAGCCTCCCTCTCCAGGTAGGTGACACGTGAGTTAGAATAGCTTCTACCTCTATATGCGAGGCCTCACGCACAAAAAGTGCTCAGTCCCTATTAGCTGCTAGCAGTGCTAATCATAGTAGTATTTCAAGGCAAAAAAAATTACTCAACCTCAATTCTTCTATCTGACCGAAAGACCTCCTACCAGAGCGCAATTTCCGCCTTCCAGGCAGGCCGTGCTTATTCTGTTGAAGACAAGAGATGGAAACGAGCAACACAGCACTCCTGCTTCAGCTGAAACGTGGCCCTGAGCAGACCAGAGACTGCCTCTCATCAGCCGTGACATTGCACACCCATTACACGTGGCATTACACGCATGGACAGTGCCATGTGGAAGGTTATCTTTGCGGTTATTCTAAAAGTCTCCCCTGTGAACGACCCCGTGTTTTTGTTTGAGAAGAAATAGTAGGTGAGATACTTCAGCTAACGGGTGAGGCCCCAAGCATCACACACTATTAAAAATAGATGCTGGCTCTGTGGCCTTCCAAGGAAGATGGATGTTTCTGGCCGAGGGAACTTTGTCTTGTTGAACTCCTAGATGTTCCGGCCCTATAAATCTGGGAGCGCGACCTGAGAAGGAGGAACGCGTTCTGCTTAGAAAAGAGATGACAAAGTTGGAGCTCCCCAAAGGAAACCGGGGAGGAAGATTCCTGGGAGGACCCGAGGTTTGACCGTGGACGGAGAAAAGAGAGGAGGGACCCCGCAGTGATGGCAGATAGGCGAACGGGAGCTCCTCCGCCTTCAGGTCTAAAGGGGGAGAGTCACCGTTTCTATTTCCTGCAGCAGAAAAAAAAAAAAAAAAAAAAAAAAAAAGTAGACCTCCGGAACTAAAATGAAATCTACAAAATATAGAAAGAGGCCAAACTAAAATAAGTTTAGTGAGGTTTTTTCACAGCTTAAGGGATCCACAACAATTCATAGTTGTCGCTACATAAATTAGAATAGTTTAGACAGTCGAAGACACCCATTTTTTTTCACACTTTACCCTCTCTGCAGTCAGCATTCAGCTCACAGCGGGGTGATGTGTTAATATTAATTAGCAAAGTTGTTTTTTTTTTCTCTCTCTCTCTCTTTCTTGGAGGTAAGGAGAAGAAGGCTGTGTCTTACGATCAGTGGCACCTCGGATTTTTCTAAATATGGTGGTCACTTCAATGGAAGTGCCAATGATCTCAACTCTCCAAACCATGTTTGACCAATTCTGGCATTACCACGGGGCGTGTGGTGACAGAGCTAGATTTCAGTGAAGACAAGCTCTGTTCATTTTTTGTTTAAATTGACAGCTCTGGGAGCTTAGAGTGTTCTAACCCGATCTCTAACATGTGATGGAGCTGAGGCAAACTTAATTTTACCTGGCATCCGAGCCAGCAGGTAACCATCCAGCGAACAGTGTGTGCGGATTAACTCACTGGGTCATAAGTATGTTGCATCTTTTTGCTTCTTAATCACCGCAAAGAAAGGGCAATTCAGAGCCCCACACTTTGATAATGAACATTTTAAAGCCTAATTAGATTATTTCTTCTTTTTGCAAGACTTGCCTATTCTTCCTATTCAGTTGAGGAAACTTAACTGATTTTTATTCCACACCTTTTGTCTCAAAGGAGAGACTTGGAACTTTCTCAGTCTATTTTAGCTTAAAATGCACTGGAGACAAAAAAAGGAAGGAAGGAAGGAAAGAAGGAAGAAAGGAAGGGAGGGAGGGAGAGAGGGAGGGAAGGTGAAAGGGTGGAAGGGTCCGATACAAGGTTATTAGTAGAATGAGTTTTGTACAATGAACCCCTTTCCCAATGAAGAGGCAGATCTTTAGTAAAAACTCCCAGACCACATAACACACACACACACACACACACACACACACACACACACACATAAATGCCTGGCATATTTGAATTTCTTGTTAAAAATAGTATTTTTTGTATCTAGATAGACAGAGAGACCAAACAGTGTGTGGCTGAGGGACTAGGCGGCATCTTTGAGACACAAGCATTAACTAGAACCACTCGTGTACAAAGGTTTAAAAGATGTGAGAAGAGCAGAGAGGCTGCAAGTTTTCTCTGGACCTTGTTGGAGTGACTAGGACAAGCTCGACAGCAGTTCGACCCCATGAGTCACCCCCTGTGCGCTGGCCACTCTACCCAGAATCGCCGGCACACGTGATGCTCCTGTACGGGAGGTCCCATGGTCCCGGGCCCCGTGGAGTAATGTCCCTGATCAGCAACAGCCAGGACTGCGGCTCCAACCCAGAACTGCCACCTGCCAAAGCTCCCGCTCTCTCCCTTCTGCCAAGTTGCCTCCGGTTTTCCAGCTTCGTCTCCGTTTTCCGGCCCTCGAAAGAGTTCAGCTCTCGCGTGTAGCGCCGCGTCTCAGGAGTGACCCTCTGGCCAGGTCACCAGCCTCCAGGTGGTGAGTGACCTTCTCTCCTTGCATCTGCCCTCGTGTTCCCCATCCAGTGCTGACAGGCGGCCACAGTCCCTCCTTTCTGAAAATGTCACTGCGCCATCTTCAAGGAAAAAAAGGAGATGCTGACGTTCTACTTTTTCTGCGACTCCCTGGAGGAACATTTAATCCTCGTGACCTTGTGGCTATTTTAAAAAGAGCCGATCCCCAGACATTGTCAGTTGGTGATGGGCAGCATTTTGTCTAATGGGCCCGAGGGTGAGCACAGTTCACTATGGGAAGGGGTAACATCAGGCTCGTGTCTATGAAGCAAATGGGGGTTTCTCCATGATTACTGTTCAGCACCAGTATTCAAAGGCTCGTTTCCTCTGCACAGCTGTCGATAAGCAGAAACAAACCCCAAGCACGATGCTGAAAATCTACATTGTTTTTATGATGAGTTAGCAAGATGCTGCTTTCAGCTTAAAACTGGCAAGCCTCTAATTTGATTTTTATGACACCAATAATTGAATATTACAGGGTTTTTAAGAACTGTTAAAACATAATAGCTGTGGACATGAATGACTATTACTTATTAAGTCAGACAATGACCTTGGTGATTTACGTTATCCAGTCTCTTTTGCAAAATTATTCCCTGTTTTACAGATGAGAAAACTGAGACTAAGTCTGAGACCCGGGACTCGGGCTACCCTGAGTCATGTTTGTCATCTGCCTATGACAAACCGCCCACTTTTGTATCTCTGTTAGTAGTAACATTTTCTAACCGCCCACTGGTTCCACAGTAATGGTGATTTATAAAGTAGGGAAGTAACTTTACTTTATAAAATTTATAAAGCAGAGTTACAGCAAGTTAAAGCATAGAATAATAATTATGTACCAAGTATTTTATGTCGGGTTTTCGCTAAGTTTGGCAGAATAAATCTTTATAAAACAACTTACTATGGTTAAATCTATCTTTATATTTATACTTTGGTTGCTCCACTACCGCCCACCATGAAAGCTAGAACACCCACTAGTGGGCGGTAAGGACCAGGTTGACTACCACTGGCCTATGAGATGATTAGAAATTGCGAATGTTTACCAACTTATGCAGGCATCTGATACTGCCATGAACACCAAGTGACATTTCACTTTTCTAGTAATTTATTTTTACTTCTCATACTGTTTAAAAGTGTCAGTCCACAATGGATTAGAATTTAAACAATTTGTCCTTCAGCATAAATGGTTTTAGAAGCACTTTTCCAAAAAACAAAAAACAAACAAAAATCCACATCTCTTCTTCCAGAATGATGGTCAAATTGGCAGAAACAAAAAATACATGTAAATGATTCTACCTTACCATTTAATGATTAGACATTCTTTATCCAAGTGGCCAGGTTTCTGGGGTGTCTGATGGCATCTATATTATTTTTTTTTCTTTTTTCTTTTTTTTTTTTCCTGAAGCTGGAAACGGGGAGGCAGTCAGACAGACTCCTGCATGCGCCCGACCGGGATCCACCCGGCACGCCCACCAGGGGGCGATGCTCTGCCCATCCTGGGGCTGCTCTGTCGTGACCAGAGCCACTCTAGCGCCTGGGGCAGAGGCCAAGGAGCCATCCCCAGCGCCCGGGCCATCTTTCACTTCAATGGAGCCTCGGCTGCGGGAGGGGAAGAGAGAGACAGAGAGCAAGGAGAGGGGGAGGAGTGGAGAAGCAGATGGGTGCCTCTCCTGTGTGCCCTGGCTGGGAATCGAACCCGGGACTTCCACACGCCAGGCCGATGCTCTACCGCTGAGCCAACCAGCCAAGGCCTGATGGCATCTATATTATTCAAAGCTCCACAAAAGATGTAAGGTCTGGGAAAGTAGCAACTTTAGTCTGTCTTGTTCACTGAAACATCCCAAAGGAAAAGGGTCTGTTACCAAGTAGGCGCTTAGTAAACATGACGTATGTGAACAACTGAACAGCGCTGATGGAAAGACATGCTTGAGAAGGGCTGTTTTCTATGTCCCGTTCCACCCTCAAGGTTTTACCTATGTCAACAGACTCAAGGTCCCCATCAGCTCAGATCCTTGTGGGTGAGAACAACAGGTAAATGGCCAGGATGACTGAGCTTGTGAAAGAGCGACAACGAGACCACGTGTTGTTATCCACTCACCAGCTGCTCTGCACTCGAGGTGTTTCTGCCTCTCGGCTGTGATGCTAAGGCTGCTGCCCACATTCATGCACAACTCTTGTGTGGACATATGTTTTCACATGTTTTGAGAGGAATCCTAAGGGTGGAACTGCTAGATCATATGGCGTCGCTATGTTTGACTTTCTGAAAAGCTGCCAAACAAACTGTTCTTCAAAGAGATTGCTCCATTTTATATTGCCACCAGCAATGTCCTCACCAATACTTACCATGCTGTCTTTTTTATTAGTCACTCTAGAGAGTGTAAGTATTGTCGCACTGTAGCATTGGTTTCCATTTCACTGATGACTAAGGATGTTCAGAATTCTCTCACTAGCTTATTAGGCCATTCATATATCTTCTTTGGAGAACTGTCTATTCAGATCCTTGGCCCAGGTTTTCAGTTGGATTATCCTTCCTTTTATGTTTGAATTGTAAGTGTTCTTTATATATTCTGGATATAATTCCCTTTATAAATATCTGATTTGCACGTACCGTCTCCCTGTCCTTGAGCTATCTCTTCACTTTCTGGATGATATCCTTAGAAACACAGAAGTTGTTTTACCTTTGATTCAGTCCAACTTATTCTGCCTTCTCTTTTGGAGTTTGTGGTTTTGGTGTCATTGTTTAACCCGTGATCGTGAAGACTTATTCTGCTGTTTCCTTCCAGGACTTTATAGTTTCAGCTCTCGTGTTTATGACTATGACATACTGTGTAGGATGAGATCGGGGTCCAACTTCATTCTTCTGCAGGTGAATACACAGGTTGAAGAGACAAGTAGTATTTTCATACACTAGAGATAAAATCAATAATAGTGTCGTGCTGAGCCAAGTAGAGCCTGAGGTAAAAGAAAAAAAAATCAAAATACTGATTCATCCTTATTTTAAAATTTGGCATTTTTTTCACTATGAATTTTTGGAGTCTTTTAGAATTGGGCATCTGAGGCCAACACCTCACTCTCTTCACTGCAGTCTCAGTCTGAGAACTCCTAAGCTCAGCGTAGCCAGCCTCCCCCATCGTCACGCCGCCCTGCCCCTTCGGCCGCCTGCCTCGCGGCCCACCATGTCCCAGCTTTGCTCACGAACGACACAGACCTGTTCCCGTTTCCCTGCGCGCGCGCGCACGCCACGCTGTGTCCGCACCACGCTGTGTCAGGCATCCGTCATCGCGATCACACTCTGCCCTCGCTTTGGAGAGTATTTCTCGCTCTCCACTGCCTAGCTTTTTCTCATCCTGCAGGGTCAGGTGCCGACCCCTCCAGAGAGACTTCCGTGGACTTCCACGTTGGGTCAGATGCCCCTCCACGGCCTGTCTTCCGGCAGCGTAGCTCTGCAGCCACGCCCTGTGATAGTCACACGTCTCCTCTCCCACTGCTCAGCGGCTCTTCGTCCTAGTGACCAACTGTGTCTTATTTGCCTGGACATCCCAGATCCTAGCACAGCACCTGGAATGTGACGAGGAGGAAACAGGTGTTGGTTTCACAGTTCATTTAGCTGGGAGCACAGCAGGGAGAAGGCCATCCCATCTGCCTCTGTGGGCAGAGAAGGTGGCTCAAGGAGCCTTCCTGGGAAGAGCACGGGAGCTACGCATGTGGCACAAGAGGCCAGCCTGCTGGAAGGTGAGAGAGAGGGCAGGGGCTTGCCGGGGGCAGGAGCAGCGCATCCACGCTCCCATGGCAGCAGCAGAGGTCCACGGCCCGTTAGAAGGCCAGTCCGGGTACTGGAGGGTTATATAGAAATTCACAATGGGAGCTGGTTAGGGGGCTGTAGGTGATGTAAGGAAGTTGTTGCCTCCAGGTGGTGCGGCCAGGAGCCAAAACTAAAGGCTAATCCTCACTGAGCTCACGTCATTTATGTATTCATCTATCCATCACTGACCAGCCATCCCACATGCATTCCTGGGGCATCCTGTGGGCACTGCCCTGGGCCCTGCAGTAGAGGAGTCACCGATCAGGTTCTCACCCTAGAGAAGCTCATGGTCGAGTGAAGTGCTGCAGACCTACTATGTGTAAGGTGGGATTCCAAGAAAACAAAGGTGTTGAGAACAAAATCCGGTCTTCAGTGGTTGGGTGGATTATTCCATTTGCCTCTCCAAATCCACTGTCCTCCTTTATCCACCCTGCTGGGCCCTGGGAGGCTGAACACCTCCGGCTACACCACTGGGCTCATTGCACACCGACTTTCAACTGGATTTGACCAACACCGTGTACCCAGAGGACATTTAAAGGAGGAAAGCGAGCAGAGGTGTGGATCACCGTTGCTATGGGGCAGCTGGGAGCTGGTCTTGTCCAAGGTCAGGGATTCAGTGTAGAGGTCCGTCCCACGCCGTCCTCACTGCCTCCTGCTGATCTTCCTCCTCTCTCGGTCCCTTCAGCCTGTGATGCCAGCTAGGATTCACAGCCGTAGTACTGGAGAGGTCTTTATACTGTATTCTCTAAACCCTGCTCCCAGCTTTATTGATGGTTTTTAATAAATTCTTATCAAATTACCCTAAAGTGGCTATGGCCTCTGTTTCTCACTGGGGCCTCAACTGATACAGTAAGTTCCCAGGGAAGATGTGACAGGAGCATGATACGCAGAGAAGGGAAAGGAGAATCCCTTCGGACATATGGATAAATACATATGGCCACCCAGCGGCAAGGAGGGCGTGGGGAAGGGTCAGAGCCGGGGCTCTGGGCTTGTCTGCACCCCAGGAGGCGGGAGTAGTGCACTGACTGAGGGTAGCTGGGGGCTGGACCTCGACAGGATAGCAGATTCCAAGGGCGGGGAAAGCTTTCTCTTCCTGAGAAATGCCCAGAGGACAACGACCTTGAGTTGTCTGGGCATAAACAACAATAAAGACATGATGAGCTTCACCCTTCCAGGTCAGCCTTCCCTTCCCATGCCACCCCGGGCTTTGAAGCAAAGGAAGGGGCCAATGGATAGACCTCAAGGTCAAGAGCAAGAGGGAAACAAGCTATTTCCTAAGCACTTTAGTATTGAATATATAGCAACAAATAAAAGGGCGAAACAGGACTCGGCCAAGTCATCAGAGACACGAAATAATTTCCAGGCCTATAAAAGTTGCCTGCAACCTGACAGATCGAGAGGTCACTTAGAAGATTTTTCTGGTGTGGGGAACGGAGAGAGATGAGAAGCATCAATCATCAGTTTTTTGTTGTGACACCTTAGTTGTTCATTGATTGCTTTCTCATATGTGCCTTGACTGTGGGGCTACAGCAGAGTGAGTAACCCCTTGCTCGAACCAGCGACCTTGGGTCCAAGCTGGTGAGCTTTGCTCAAACCAGATGAGCCCGCACTCAAGCTGGCGATCTCAAGGTCTTGGACCTGGGTCTTCCACATCCCAGTCCAGCACTCTATCCACTGCACCACTGCCTGGTCAGGCTGCATGAGTCTTTTAACAGGATGTCCTCAAGCATTCAAATCACACCACTCACCTCTCTCTTTTCAATTTCATCTCCCTCAAAAACTCTTAGGAGTATTATATATATACATGCTGATGAGGTATAGAGTGCCTAATTATTTTTATACACACACACACACACACACACACACACACACACACACACACGCTGATGAGGTATAGAGTGCCTAACAAAAATATTTCATGTTGGAAATTACCACACTTAACATTGGGTATTTTTGTTCCTCAGGCTTCTCTAAGCACTGTTAGCATGACTCAGACTCCCCAAGTCCAAGAAGCTCTGGAATACTTTGAGTATGTGACCCCACAAAGCCAAGGTCAAACCTTTGAGCTAGGAAGAAGTCATAAACATCAAGTGCTGCCCAGAAACTCCTTGGCAGCTTGCCACCCGGGGGACCTGGACACAAACAACAGTCCCTCCGTGGCCTCTGTTTCCCACCGCCTTTCTTTCCCCAGTTGATTACTTGACCAAAATTCAGGGGTTTGCCTTAATCTATTTTCAATTCCCTACGCTGACTTGGGCTCATTGTTCTTCTTGACTGATCCGGTCAGTCACTGTCTTCAATGCCTCTGTCAGACTAGAGTAACCCACAAATCTGATAAGCAGGCATGACCCAAGTGATTGATAAAAATGTTAAATAGACAAGCAGAGGAGTTCTCCGGTCTCCTGGTTCCTCTGCTTTTAAAACTCTGGTTCGTCTTTTTCCTTTTGAAGTTTACAGCCCAGGATTGAAAGCAACACTGCAGGTGTGGCCTCATCTGTGCATAACAGAGCAAACAGAGCATGACTCCCACCTTTCTGGTTTCTAGTCTGTGCTCCTGCCAACATGGGCTGCGAACAAAATATTTCCCTACTCCATTATGGCTCATGCTGCCAATGAGAGCATCTCAATGACTTTTTCTTTTTCTTTTTTTTTTTTTTTACTAAGTGAGGGACAGGAAGACAGAGACAGACTCCCATGTACACCTGACTGACTGACCAGGATCCACCTGGCAAACCCCCTACCAGGCGATGCTCTGCCTGTCTGGGCTGCTGCTTCGTTGCTTGGCAACCAAAGCTATTTTAACACCTGAGGCGAGGCCATGGAGCCATCCTCTGTGCCCGGAGTCAACTTTGCTTGAATGAACCATTCAAGCCATGGCTGCAGGAGGTAAAAAGAGAGGGGTGGGTAGAGAAGGGGAGAAGCAGACGATCGCTTCTCCTATTGTACCCTGAACAGAAATCATACCCAGGACTTCCACCAATGCTCTACCACTGCTGAGCCAACTGGCCAGGGCCCTCAATGACTTTTTATTCTGCTGATATTAAGTCACATCAGTCTATCTTACTGGTTCTCTTTCAGACTTAAGTGTAGTCTATTCGTTTCTGTTCAATTCTGCCTCATTATGCTCAGACTGTGGCTCCAGCCTGTTGAGATCTATTAGGATCCTAGAACAATGGATCAGACACAGAAAACTTCTCATTCCTCAACTTTTGTCTGACTCCTTGGCATCATCCAGCCCCTACTGCTATCTGAGCTTTTCAGTTCCAGTAATATAAAAGGCTTTCACATCTCTCCAGCATCTAGACAGCCTATGTTGCAACCTCTTCAACACAGAAGAAGTCTCAGAGTAATGTAAAGATCCACATCCCAGGCTCTGACCCACCACACCCAAGTGCTGGTCTATTCAACACAAAGCCCAGCAGGAAAAGGATAAGAAACTCTCTCTGTCACATGGCCGGGAGGCAGGGTCCATCCCTGCCTCTCCATACTTGTAAAGATGTCACCAGACGCCCTGAACAGCTATGGCACAGCAGATAGATGATACACCAGACTTCTTTCTACCTCCTTATAACTGTGGCAGAGGTTGGTCATTGCTCTCCAATATCCATTCTCCTTTTCTCTTACAAGCAGATCCCCACTTTTAGCAAAGCACATATGACCACCCAAACTTAAGACAACACTCCCAAATCCCTCACCGCTAAGACCGTTTTTCAATCACCAGTCTACAGACCAGTGATGGTCGCCAAAAATTTAGTGCCAGCCAGTGAAGAGTTAACCACCCTACTGTTGTCTGAAGATTATAGACCCTACGATCTTAGCCAAATTCGTTTATGCTCCGGGTGATTTCTGCCTTAGCCATTCCCGAAATAATTCTATTTCCATCTGTCCCCATGTGGAAAAAGGTTGAAAACCACTGCACTAGACCACGTTATTCTAAACCTGCCCACCTGCAGAGGTGAAGCAAGCACCAAGTGAGAGGGATTTTAAACTGTAATTATCATAAACAAGGGAGACTGTCTGAGGGTGGGCCAGGTGTGGAACCCGAGGAGCCAGGGAACAGAAAGCCCCACCTGGCACCAGGCCCACCGCACGCCAGGGCCAATCACATGTCCCAAGGGGGGCTGTTCCAGTGCCAGGCTACACACCCTCACCTCTGAATCATTTACACCTTTTTTTCCGCTAAATAATTTACCTCTCTGTAGGCAAAAGGGGTCCACAGGCTCCCCAGCCTTCCTGGGGCTGGTGCATAATTTACGGAGTGATGCTCAGCCTCCCCGCCCAGAGAGAACTGCAAAGCTTGGACAGCTGCCAACGTCGAGAGAGGCGTCAGCCAGAATGGAGAGAAAGAGCAGCTCTGCGGAGGAGCATGTCTGAGAGACAAAGGCACCTACCTGCTGAATCCTGGATTCAGGCAGAAGCGAAGCGGGGAGGCCTGGCGGCAGACTGCCTCCACGCAGGGGGTGAAGCCGGCAAGGGAAGGCACGTAGGCTAACCATGTTTCTGAAGTCTGAGTGAAACATTAGCAGCGTTACTCTCTTCCTCGACAACAGCTGGGACGTCAACAGTACTGACTATAGGCTCGGGGCTTCCCCCGCGCCCACGGTTTCCCGTTAAGCCCCGGGGCAGCCTAGATGGTACCAGGGTACTTCCATTTTGCATATGAGAAGTTGAGGCACAGGAAGACATCCTGTATATGAAGTCTGAGCTCACCATACTGTGTTCGGACAACTTGGTAGTTGGAGTTAAATAATATACTCACAACTATAAAAAAACAAAACATCGTCACCCGATAACGCGCCAATCTTCCCCATTTCTAGACACCAAAGAAGAGACAGAAAACCAAGCCTTGCACGGCAAGGTGCAGAGGGGCAGGAAAAAGGGATGGTCATCTTCTTCGGAGCTCGGGCTCCTTAGCTGAGATGGTGATGTACTGAAACCTACTTGGAAGAAGATGGGAGGAAATTGGCCCTTGCCTCAAGGAAGAGTGTGGTTGGGGGCCAGGAAGGGAGACAGCCCACAGGAAGCCCAAGGTTGCTGCTGGTAGGTAGCAGGCATCTTATAAAGCAAAATGTCCAGGGGTACACTGCCATCCAGGATTACTGTCCTTCGGTGATCTGGGAGCCCTGACAACCATTCTTGCCTGCCTCAGTTGTACCACGGGGAAGAAAGGAGTCAATTTAGGTCCACCCTGGACACCTGGGAAATTAAGATGAGCAACCTCAGAAGAGGGCTTCATTGTCAACAAGAACAATGAGAGGCCAGAGAGATAGGTGTGTCTCGGGAATGAGAAAGAACCCTCCCACACCATGGGAACGTCTTCACAGTGGGAACGTCCTCACCCACAGCCATCCAAGGCCAATGAGGCTCGAATTCATTGAAGGTTCTAGTGCATTTCTTTACCTGTTCAAAGGTGAGTAAAGCCCATAGGAGAATAAAACAGGAGGCCCCTTTCAGCATAACCTGGAGGCTGCTCTGGGTCAGGCAGCGAGGGCCCCAAGGGAAGAAGGAAAAATAAATTAAACTCCTTCATCTGGAAAATAAATATTGAGTAACAAGTGATCATGCGCACTGCATGGGTGAGTAAGGAGGGTTAATTCTCTAATTATTGTTGCTAGTTTCGAGATAATCAGGGCATAAATGCTGTGTCTCCTTGACTTCTCTTACTTAATGACATAATAAAAGTGTCCTTTTAACTACTCAGTTCTGGTAAAAAAAAAAAAAAAAAAAAGTAAAGAAAAAAAGAGAGAGAAGGAAGGAAGGAAGGACAGGAGGGAGGGAGGGAGGGAGGGAGGGAGGGAGGGAGGGAGGGAGGGAGGAAGGAAGGAAGGAAGGAAGGAAAAAAGGAAAGAAGGAAGAGAGGGAGGGAAGGAAGGAAGGACACGAGGGAAAGAGAGAAAGAGAAAGAAAGAAAGAAAGAAAGAAAGAAAGAAAGAAAGAAAGAAAGAAAGAAAGAAAGAGAGAGAAAGAAAGAGAGAGAGAAAGAAAGAAAGAAAAAGAAAGGGAGAGAAAAAGAAAGAAAGATAGATATTGGAGACAATATTCGTATCTTGCACTTGATTTAAAACAAATCCACAGAGATTCACCGAACACCTACTATGAGACTGTACTCAGTACTGAGGATTCAGAGGTCAAAGTGACACCACAGCTCAGAAAGCACCAGCTCTGCCCTCCACTGGACACCCCTGCCCCGTAACCCACGTTCACCACCAAGAGTTGATGATTCCACTAATATTCACCTATGTTCTATGTGAGAGATGGCGTCTGTTAAGCAAACTCTATTAAGTAATACTTAGTTTCCCTATTAGTGTTTAATATTTCCAAGAAGAGTGTCCTGTGACAGATGAACTATGTGCTCACACTGAGTCAGTAGAGCCACAGCCAGCACGTAGGAACGTGGCCATTCAACAACCACGTGTCCAGTGAGAGCCTGCCGTGGGCCAGGCACCATTTGCGGTACTTGGAAAAGAGTGAAAAAAAATGTTTAAAAAAAACTTCCGGAGCCACAAAGAGCATCCATTCTAGTGGGAAAGTAAAGCCAAAACAAACCTACAAGAAAAGACTAGGTCCGTTATATGTACATTAGAAGGTGAGGAGCGCTATTACAGAAGGAGAGCAAGGTGAGAGGCCATGTGGGGAGAGGAGGGTGAATGTGGCAGCGCAGGCTGCGGTTTAAATAGCGTGCTGCGGGAAAGCTCCTGGAGAAAGTGCCCCTTGAAGGGGGTCAGAGTGAGCCATCCGGATGTCAAGGGTGCGTGAGGATCTAAGCACTGGCTGGCACCCCAAAGCATGCTGGAAGGGGAGCTGCCACCACGGCCAGGGCGGCCGGACCGCCCAAAGCCGAGGAGAGAGCCATGGACCATGCAGAGAGGCGGCGAAGGGGGAGGGGGGGCCGCGGCGGACGCCGGAGGGACTCCGTCTCCACTCCAGGGAAATGGACAGCCTCGAAGGATTTAAAATCAGGGACCGGCGAGATAAGGCAAGCTTCGTTTTCCTAGGCTGTGCACCGTTATTCAGGCTGCTTACGAGGCACCCGGCAGGCTTTCTGGAATACTGAAAATACCTGAAGCCTTTCCGGGACCACCTCGGGGCCACCCGAAAGGTCCAAAACCCAGGTGTGGTGCCCACGTTTTATATTTTCCGGAGAAGGAAACGGAAGCCTAGAATGGCCTGTGGCCTAGCCCATGGCCAGCCCTGAGCAAGGAGCAGTCCTGGGCTGGACAGTGCGGCCTGAGCATGGCTCTTCCCTGCTCCATGCAGTGACCGAAGTGACTGAGCGAGGGAGAAACCGAGTCTTGGTGCATTCATTTTAACTTCTTCAGCTCACCCTTGTTAGCCAGGAACCACATTAAGTGGTTTACAAGCATCACCTCTCTTCAGACCCATAGTCCCCATGATAAAGTTGTTCCTCTCAACTTATAATTGAGGACTGGGACCCAGAGGGGTTCCTGCACTTATTGGAGGCGCACAACTAGGACACGCAGAACCCGGGTTCGAACGCGGCTCTCCATGGCTTCAAGCCCCCCTTGATTTGTCACTGGGGAGGAGGGTGGTAAGAGCTCTGAAGCCAATTTTGTGTTTATTTGCATTCCTGTGCCACACGTTACTCAGCTTACCCTCTTGTGACTTCGCTGAGACTTCTCAGGATGTTGACTTAAACTCACAATTTTTGAACTAAGAGCCTTGTGAGGATGGCAGGCCATCGTATAGGATGTGTCAGACAGGATCCCATCGCATGCCTTGTGGCAGCCAGGAAAGACAGTTGCCCAAGAATAAGAACTTGTTTTTCATGCCCAGGTCAAGGCCACCCTCTCTGAGGAGCTTTCTCTACTCCATTCTTCAAATGGGAAGAAAGAGATCTCTCCCAGACCTTTGTAGTTGTTGGTGCAGAATCAGGACCCCTGTCCTGTATGGAGCCCTTAGTTTGGGCCAGGCATTTAAGTCTATAATCTCTAAACTTCTCAGCAACTACAAACAGCACCTTTGTTTTACAAATTTACACATGGAGCCTCAAAGAAGTTCAAGAATTTTCTCAGAATACCACAGCTAAGAAGTGGCAAAGCTCCACTCCACACAGCTTTGGAAACCCATCCTGTCGCCCTGACAGGGGAGACTTGGAGTCAAGTCCACGTCTAGCTGTAAATAAGGAAGTATCAAGAAGGCAAGGAGCTCATCTCATTTGGTCATACAAGATCCTAGCTCCTAAACTAGTACTGAGCCCTGAGGGTATCCTAGGTGGATATTTGCTGAATAAAAAAAGACAGGCAGGAAGGAAAGAAGGGAGAAAAGAAGGAAGGAAGGAAGGAAGGAAGGAAGGAAGGAAGGAAGGGAGGGAGGGAGGGAGGGGGGAAGGAAGGAAGGAAGGAAGGAAGGAAGGAAGGAAGGAAGGAAGGAAGGACAGGCAGTCCTCTTGGAGGTTCAAATACCTAAAGCATAAAACTATGATTTTATATAAAGATTACACTAAATAATAAAGGAGAAAATGTTTCATGAGCCACAATGTCCAAACCTGAGATGCTATGATTTGACCTTTTGTTGCTGTTATGTCTGTTTTTTTCCTCTCCTAATACCTTGTAAATAGCTACAGTGTCTGATGGAACATTGTACCACCACATAATTTGATAAATCAATAATCAAGAAGCAGGTTTTGTTTTGAGGATGATGCAAAAGGAGTAGAATAATTAAGTCAGAATAACTATGCATCCCTCAAAAAGTACCTGCGTACTATATTCTAGAACATCTGGCTCTTTACAAAACAACAAAAGTCATTGCTTTCAGGAGTCTGAATCCTCTTTCAAGTTCAGAACTTCAGACTTGCAGGTCATCCTTCTTCACAACCCATACTGATTGGCAAAAACAGCTCCAAAAATCAATGGGCGCTGCATGCTGAATGGGGAGAGACTGCAAAACAGAGGATTATCCTCCCTCAGGAGGAGAAATGATAAAGGAGAATTGATTGAGGATGTCAGGCGAGTCCTTTCCTCACAGCTGGGGGTGCTCAGAGGCCTGGGGAAGGCAGGCTGCCATCCCAGTAGCACAGGGTCCCCTGCAAATGCTTTTCTGTGAGAGATAAGGCTGCCAGAGCCGCTTAGGAGGCCCTAACTGGCTTCCTGTTATTCAGCAGGGCCTTGGTGGTTTTCCTCTCCAAAACCATCCTGTCAGCCTCCTCACGCGCCCTGAGTTATCTCTGGGGAAACCTGCTCGTGGAGAGGAGCCTGGATCCGCAGCCCCAACCCACCCACCCTTTGCTACGGCCACAGACAGTGTGCACCGGGCCCTTTCTGCCTCCCGAGCCCACACACGGGAGCCCGCACAGTCCTGGCTCCGCGCAGGGTGGTCTCTGACTCATCGCCCCAGGCTCCGTCTGTCTGTGGAGCTGCCCAGAGGCCCGGTGACCCAGTGCCCCTGGCTATCTCCTGTCAACGCTGCCATGTCCTCAGGGACCGGATCCCTGGCTGTCTCGGTAGCCACCTCCCTCACCAGAGCCTCTTTTCCCTCAGACCCCATCCTTCCTGAATCCCAAGCCATCCCCCAAACTCTTCACTTTCCATGGGCACCAAGATTTGTTTTGATCAGCTATGGTAGGACACACAGACATAAACATGACTGTCTTGAAAGAGAACGTTTACTCAAAATTCTCAGACCACGCCATGGTCAGTCGGGAGGCAGGCGGGCGAGGGGGGCTGTGGTAAACGCTTTTCTTGTGGCTTCCACAGGAAGAAACCGGTAAAGCAGAGGAAACAGGCACTCCTCGGCCTACGGTTGCATCACTCCGATCTCTGCCACCATCTTTACATGATCATCTTCCTCTGTGTCTGTCTTCACATGTTTTTTCTCTGCAAGTTTGTGTCCAAATTTCTCCTAAAGGCACCGGTCATTGGGTTAAGTCCCCCCCCCCCATACTCCAGTATGACCTCATCTTAAACTAGTTGTCTGTAAAGATCCTATTTTGAAGTAAAGTCATAGTCACAGGTATTAGAGATTGGGGAGAAATACAATTCAACCCCCAATTCTCACCAAAACGTGTTCCACAACTAGCTAGAGAGGAAGACACATACAGAAATAATCTGTATTTTTTTAGTAAACATATTTTGAAAAGATGCCAGATTCCACATCTTGATAAAATGTAACATTCTTTATTCATTGTGTCCATCTTTTCACTACCTTCTCAATACCCCCTCTTCTTATGTCATATGTGCTTTCTATTGTGGCTAGGTGGCACCTCTGTGCCCCAGGGTATGCCAATCAAGGTCACTATGGTAACCAAAGCAAAGAAAATTGACCCTGTCCCAATGTTGCCCTGTAAAGAATGCATCAGTGAGTTCTGTATTTTATAAAACCTCTCTCTTAGTTGGTTGTGCTACAATAACAAAATACCAGACACTGGATGGCTTAAAAACAACAAAGTTGTGTTTCCTGTTTCCTGCCGTTCTGGAGTGTGGTGTCGTCACATGGTAGAAGAAGCCTAGCCGGCAAGCACTGTGGGTTCATCTAAACGAGGGCTCGCCCCACACATGAGGGCTCCCACAAGCGCTGAGCACTCCCGAGGGCCCCGCATCCTAACGCCGTCACACTGGGCATTAGGATTTCGACAGATGGATTTCAGGAGGCACATTCATATGGATTTAGGAGACCAAGGTAGCACCGTAAAAAGCCACCATCTAAAGAACAAACGTTTATTTCCAAAGCAACCGGAACTGTCGGCTGTTACCGAGCCGTGCGGACAGTGTCTGAGGCTGTGCCCTGCGTTCGCCGTCTCCGTATTCTTCACCACCTGTGCTTAGGCGCCGCGCGCCCCGCCTCCATCACAACTGGGTGGGCCTGTGTCTCAGGGCTTGGACAAAGAAACATGGGGGAAGTGATGGAGGCCTCAGCAGGCCCGGTCCCTAAGCGTCCCCATGTCCTTTCAGCTCTGACCTTGCAGAGAACCCAGCAAAGGACACACAGCCCCACGAGAGGGCAGACCCACTCTCAGGAAGAAGCTAGACCCTCAGTAACTTCCAAGCACGAGGACCCCACCCTCACAGAGAGAGAGAGAGAGAGAGAGAGAGAGAGAGAGAGAGAGAGACTGCCATTGGGCTGTCACAGCAGTGAGAGAGAATCCTGAGGTTGGGGAATCGCTCGGGATGTAGACTAACACACCCTAAGCAAGGGTGGAGAAGTCACAGAAAAGCCAGTGTTGCGGAACTTCATCAAAGGAAGAAGGTACCTAGAGAAGACAAGACTGGGCTTGCAGCCTGACCGGGCGGTGGCGCAGTGGATAGAGCATCAGACTGGGACACAGAGGTCCCGGGTTCAAGATGCAAGGTCGCTGGCTTGAGCGTGGGCTCACCAGGTTGAGTGTGGGGTCACTGGCTTGAGCGCAGGATCATAGACATGACTCCATGGTCTCTAGCTTGAGCCCAGAGGTCGCTGGCTTGAGCAAGGGGTCACTTGGTCTGCTGTAGCACCCCCCCCCCCCGCCAGTCAAGGCACATATGAGAAAGCAATCAATGAACAACTAAGGTGCAGCAACAAAGAACTGGTGCTTCTCATCTCTCTCCCTTTCTGTCTGTCTGTCCCTATCTCCGTTCACAAAAAATAGTCTGGCCTTGCGATTCACATGCTTACGGAGGAGAAGATTAGCGCCCTGTGGTCCGGGGCAGCACTAGTACAGGTATGGAGACTGGGACGTTGAAAGAACACGGCGGGGGAAAGACGAGCAGACATGGATTTGATGGGATGGGGAGGTCGCCAGGGTGGAGAGGAGGGCTGAGGGGTGGTACGCAGTGCAGCCGGCTAGGGCTCCGGCAGCTCTAAGTCTCAGGAGGTGGGGAGAGAGAGCAGAGAGCTTGGGGCCAGTGCAACAAGCCCCATGGAGCAACTGAAGACGGTCAGACAGGTGAGCAGCTTGTTGAGAGCAGTGCGCCCGGCAGATGACCGGCAGGCCATGTGCCGGATGGCATCCGGGCACGTGGGGGCAGGGGGCCCCGCTAGGAGGCTGCTGCCACAGTGCATACGAGACGAGGGGTGATGCAGGCCCACCTGAGGCGGGCCCGGGGGGTGAGGAGAGCACAGGCAGGAGGGCAGTAGTGACAGCTTTGCCTTCAGTCACCTACTTTGTGCCAGGTGATGTTCACACATCATATCATTGAATCCCCAAACCATATTTGGTAGGGCGGTGGCACTGTGTAACGGGGGAGGAAACTGAGGCACCGGGAAGTTCCCAGGCTACTAAGTGATGAACTGCCTGAGCTGAGACCTCAACCAGCACCTCTGACCCCAGAGCCTTCTGTCCTGACCACTACGTGGAGATAAGATCAGGCAGGGGGAAGAAAACACCTTCCTTCCCATTCCCGGAGAGCAGTGCGGGTTTGAATGACAGGTTCTGGGTCACTGTCAGTATCTTCGAGCCATCTGCCCATGGCCACATACTCCATTCCTTTCAATAAAAGGTGGGGGAAAAAAAAAGAAAAGAAAAGAAAAAATAAAAGGTGAAAATGCAGTAACAAGGTAAATCCCTCCCCAGGCTGCTCAAGGCCATGAGCACAGGTGCCTCATTAACGGGTAGTAGGGCCGAGCAGGAGCACAGGTTCCAGTGCAGAGCTGCCCGAGGGAGCGAGCGGCTCTCAGATCAGAGGGCGGGGCTGCTCCCTGGCCAGCTTTGGAGTGATAAACCGGAAAGTTTGCCAACAGTTATGCTTAAGGCTGTGCTCCTCTGCCCCGCCCCAGCCGCTCAGCAGAATTACCTGCAGGCTCACAACAGACCGGTGTCATCATCTGAAGGTTGGGCACGGGGCCCAGGCCTTACATTTCTGAAACTCTCCGAGGGTGATTAGTCTCACATGACAAAGGTCGAGAAGCACCACCCTTGGGTAATGCCAAGCAAAGTAGCTGTTTGTGTACCATCTGGGAACACACCCTCAACAGTACCCCACTGGCCCACATTGCTTTACCTGGCACTGGTCTAGGCCAGATGCTAAATGGCCCTGGAGGGGCAGAGCTGAAGGGCAGGATCTCGTCCTCCCGGACGGATTGACCACGAGATGAGTGGAACGGGCAGTTAGTAAGGGATGCTGGAGTCGGCGACGCGCGAGAGCAGAGCTAAGTGCAGAACAGATGGAAGGGACAGAGGAAAAATGAGAATCAGTCCTGGGGACCTGAGGGGACCTCGCACAGAAGCCCACAGCTGAACGGAGTGTTACAAGAGGGACGGCAATCAGCCGGGTGAACGAACACAAGCTGGAGGAGAGAACAGCACGAACGCTGAGCACTGATCGGTCCGGAGAAGTTCGGGCCAGAGGAAGCCCGTGATGCATCGAGGGGCCCTCGGCTGAGGCTAGAGACCACGGCAGGGAGGGTGGACCCCACAGGGCCCGATGGACCATGAAGAAAAGGACTGGGGTTTTGTCGGGAGACAGAAAAAGCACCTCTGAGAAGGATCTGGAGGCAGAGAACGAACGTGTGAAACCATGTGGGGACCCACACGTGCAAAGTGTTTATATGGGTTCTACGTGCACATCTATTACACCAGTAGGTAACATTTGTTGCACACTCACCACATGTTGGGCCCTCCATTCATTCAATCATTCCACAAGTATTCACTGGCCATCTACTGCCACGGGCCAAGCACCAAGCACCAGGTGCAGAGAATACACAGCAAACAGTCAAGAATTCTCTCTCCTGCCTGGCCAGTGGTGGTGCAGTGGATAAAGTGTCGACCTGGAATGCTGAAGTCGCCAGTTTGAAACCCTGGGCTTGCCTGGTCAAGGCACATATGGGAGTTGATGCTTCCTGCTCCTCCCCCCCCTCTCCTCTCTAAAATGAATAAATAAAATCTTTTAAAAAAGAATTCTCTCTCCTAGTAAAGTTGACATTTCTGAAGGGGACGAGGGAAGAAAGACAATTGTCAATGAGTAAAAATAGTTAATGACATGCTAATAGTGCTATGACAAAGATACAACAGAACAAGAATAGGAATATTTGCAGTATGATGGCCCTTTGATGCATCCACTTGTCCAGGCCACGGTCCCTGTTATTCTCTCAGCTGAAATCTAGATGTCATTGGGAAGATATTCCATAGATGCAATTAAAATTTATAATCAATTGCTTCTAACTAAAGGAGATTGTCCCTGTGGTCTGGGTGGGTCTGACCCAATCAGTTGAAGGGTGGTTGGCCCTGACCCAGTCAGTTGAAGGGTTTCAAGAGCTGAGGCTCCCCTGAGAAAGAAGCAGTCCTGCCCTTTCTGACGACCTCGCTGTGGACAGCAGACTGGCCACGCCAGCCCCCACAATTGCCTAAGCCAATTCCTTGCAGTAATTCTTTCAACATATAGTTCCTACTGCTTCTGTTTCCCTGATTGAACCCTGACTGATATAGGGGGAAGCTATCATTTTAATTAGGGGAGGCCAGATGGATCTCACAGAGAAATTAATAATGACCAAAAAACCACAAAAAAAACTAAAATTGGTGAGTGAATGAGTGAGCAAGTACCTGAATAGAAGGAGAGAATATTCCAGACAAAATAACCACAGAAACAAGGCATTCTTCCACTTAATCCTCACAGCAACATTATCAAGTAGAAATTAATATTATTGTCAAGAACTGTGAAAGGTCTGAGATTCTCCCCGGCTTGTCAGCTTACACGTGAACCTGGCCCACATGGATGCTGGCAGAAGAGATGGACTCCTGGATCAGAAGCAAAGGGCGTTATTACTCCCAGCTCTGTGGACAGCAGGTGCTCTGGGTGTGCCTCAGTCACCCTAGCTCTCCCCAGATCCCACAGGGGGGACACAGGCGGGCCCACACGAAAGCTGTGTACCCTGTGGACCTGCATCACCATAGAGGAACCTGGGCTCAGGGAACCCCAACCTTGTGGTGAGGCCACTGGCAAACTTGCCCAGCCTTTGCCTCAGAGAGAGACATTATCTTCATTATACCGGTCAAGAAGCAACTCTTTCCTGACCACTGGCAGGTGCCACTAGGCCTTCCAAGATGATTTGCTGTACAAATATACTTGCAAAGGTGGTCAAGAATAAAAGTTGTTGGTAGTGAATAAGAAGGTCAATAATAAATGAAAGATGAGAGAGAGAGAGAAGAAAAAGTCATGTCACGTAGGGTCTGGCAAACAGGGACAAAATGTTGGGTATTATGACAAGCACCATTGGAAGCCCAAATTAAAGATGTAGAGCTGCGAAATGGCATACCACATTACATCTTGGGAACACCACTCACTGCTATGTGGAAAATAGAGTCAGGGGCAACAGGAGAACTGAGAAGACAGGCTTAGAAATTGGCACCCTAGTCCAGGCGAGACATGCTGGTGACCCGGGCGAGAGGAACAGGTGGGCTAACCCAGCAGTGTTTTGGGTGATGAACCAACAGGAGTGGGTGTTCACTGTAATGTGAGCAATGAAGAAGAAGGGGTACCGGAGTAACTGCCAGCTGGCAGACTTGAGCCAACGGTGGTTTCTGAGCGGGAAGAGGCTGGGGAGAAGCGGACCTGGGAGAGCCACAGCGGCCATGTGGAACGTGTTGTTGAAGACGCCCAGGAGGTGTCCAAGGAGAGACCCTAAGACAGCTTGGAAGTGGGATCCTGGACAAGAGAGAGGGGACAGATGTGCGGACTGGAGAGTGGTTAGGATGTAGGAGGTTTCTAATTCCTGGGGAGGTGTGGGGTGTGGTCAGAAAAAAGGGGAGGGAGGAGGATACACGCAGACATTGGGAGGAAGAGAATGGGCCATCAAAGAAAAAAAAAGGCTTAGAAAGAACTTCTGAGGAACTAGCAAGAACAGCTGGAAAGTCTGAAGTCACAGAAACCCCCACAAAACTGCCCTTTGGATTGTGCACGAGGGACACCATTTGGTGAACGCGGGAAAGGCCGTCATCAGGGGAGTGGTAGAGGGGCGGAGCGCGGTGGACGCACGCACGCTAGAACGGGGTGAGAAGAGAGTTGGAGGCAAGTGAATGAGGCAGTGTGCGCCTACATGGCTCTCAAGTACCCTGACTATGAAGCGGAAAAGAAAAGTGGGTGATGTCCAGAGGGCATTTAGAAGGTCAAGGAAGAGTTGAAGGCTCCCAAACGGGATCCAAAATAGAACTACAGATTGAAGGAAGAGGAAAGAGCAGAAAGGAACAATGGAGTGGAAACCAGCAGAAGGAGATGAGGTCTAGTCCTAAGAGCTAAGGCAGACTCGGAAAGATTCCAGCTGATCAGGGGAGCAACAGGAGGCCGTTTCCGGAGGGGGCGGGGACAGACGCAGATGAGTCTACCGTGGGGGGGGGGGGGGGTAGGATCAATTAATTCTACTCTCTGAAGTCTGGAATCCTCATTCCCATTACCCGTGTAAGGAAAGTAAGACTCAGACTGGTTCAAGCGATCTGCTTGAAATCTTGTAAGATGTTCATAGCAGAACCAGCATTCAAATTTGTCTTTGGTTTCTAAATACACCTTCCTCCCTCCCTCCCTCTCTCTCCTTTTGTCTCTGTATCTCTCTCTCTCTCTCTTTCTCTCCATCCCTCCTTCCCTCTTTCACATCCTGCCTCTTCTCATTCTTTTTTCCTGCACTCTTCCCTGCCCTACTGATTCTTTTCTGAATGCCAGTCAGGTCCTTGAGCAAAATCAATCTCGGAATTAGTGTTCTGAAACCCTTCGACACACTCTTCTCAGCCTGGATTTTATATCCTATCAAAGAACAGATTCGCCCGCAGATTAAAGCTGTTTGAAGCCTTCTCAAGTTTTATGCCTCAGTTGTTTGGAGTTAGGGACCTCTCAAGTTCTTGATTTCAAAATATGCTTTCCTCTTTTTTTTCCAATTTTGCTGACACTTTCTATTAGACTCCTGCTCTCTATCTCTGAATGGCTCCCATATAACTGCTTTAAAGGTCAAAAGATGCACTCGCCAAGGTTAGAAGCAGACCGGAGCCTCTGTGGTCCCATGCTTCCCCCTAAATTCCAGATGGGTTTGTGGTTCAAATTCATTTACTCTTGGCATCAAAGTCAACACATTCTGTTTCTTCAAAAGGCACTTTAAATGGCCTTTAAAAAAAGAAAAGAAAACATAAGCCATGGACAGCAAAGAATTCAACCAAATATTTTTCACGAGAGAAAACGTGTACATGAATAAGCACTATATATGCTACATTTGACTTGAAACCCACCAGAAAATAATCAAAGGTAGTGAAAGCTACTCTGAAATTTCTTAAACCCTAACCAATACTCCAAGTTCCAACCACCTCATTAGTATAAAATAATACATTAGCCCAATTCACTTTGGGTGCTCAAGTGGAAAAGTTTGGTACAAATAAATTATTTGTATGAAAAAATATCTGCTTCATCGCCCTAAACAGTACTCTTGTGGCCCAAAGAGTTCACTATGCTCCCAGCCGCTTCTAATGACACGCACTGAAATCACGCTGTTGGGTAAATGAAGACAGAGGGCTGTTTCCAGGGCTGGGGAGCTCACGCAGCAGGGAAGAGGGCAGGGACCCAGAGAGATAGATGGGCGTTCCAACCGGGAGCTGCCGTTTCCGGCTCTGCGACTGTGCACGTTATTTAACCTCAGTGAATCCTTATTTCCTTGTTTTCTAAATAATGGTGATAAAAATAACTGTTTAGCCCTGGCCAGTTGGCTCAGCGGTAGAGCGTCGGCCTGGCGTGCAGGAGTCCCGGGTTCGATTCCTCGCCAGGGCACACAGGAGAGGCGCCCATCTACTTCTCCATCCCTCCCCCTCTCCTTCCTCTCTGTCTCTCTCTTCCCCTCCCACAGCCGAAGCTCTGTTGGAGCAAAAGATGGCCCGGGCGCTGGGGATGGCTCCTTGGCCTCTGCCCCAGGCGCTAGAGTGGCTCTGGTCACGACAGATCAATGCCCTGGAGAGGCAGAGCATCGCCCCCTGGTGGGCATGCTGGGTGGATCCCGGTTGGGCGCATGCGGGAGTCTGTCTGACTGCCTCCCCGTTTCCAGCTTCAGAAAAATAAAAAAAAATTAAAAAAAAATAATAACTGTTAACACACACACTCTCTCTCTCTCTCTTAGGCTTGTCGTAGAGATTCCTCTGTGAAGGTGGCCACCATCGAGTGAGCACGAGGGGTTACTTCCCTTCATCTCTTGCGTCTCCGCACCTGCCCCCATGTTGTTGCTCTGTCAACGCCGGACTCCCGGTTGGTCTTCACAGTAGACCAGGTGCCTGGGGAAGGCAGCACATTCTATTTTCTGCACTTGGTTTGTGCCTTGTCCCCTTCTTCAAGTGCCTAGATTTGAAGTTGGTCTCATACGACGTGGAGAGAACTCAGACACCACCTTATCTTCTCTCTTTTTTTTTTTCAGATGAGCAAACCAGTTTCCAAATAAAGGAAGTAACCAGCTCCATCTTCCTCAACTAATTGGGATAATTTGTTCATGCTGTATTTCTGTGACAAAATACGAGGTGAAGGGGGACATTCTGTGAAGTTTACATCCTCTGTAACGTAGGCAAGTTCACAGGGGCAGACCAGGGCAGGGCTAGAGAGCTCACTTGGTGGAAAACAGCCAGTATCTGATCATGGCTCGATGCTCATTGAATTTCCCTCCAGCACAAACCACTGTTGGAGGTGCTGACCAGGAGGGCTTCTGACAAATATCCCAGCACTCAGATACCCGTGAGAATAGATTATGCAGCCCTCAACACGACCCACTGAAGAGCCAAATTAAAGTGCTACTCTAAATTGCATGAACTTGTTTTCTTCAAACAAGAGAGAAGTCATTTTAGCCATCAACTGAAGTCTTTATGTATATCTGCTTCTGTGCAGAGTATTGCAGAAGAATAAAAGAATAATAACATTATATAACAAGACTCCGAGGCATTTATGATTAGTTGAAGAGATAAAACAGTGTTGGAAACAGAACAATAATATAGCAGATACTAAATAGATGACCCCTGAAGTGAACAGGAAGGGAGGCTGCCTGGGCTATTCCATCAACAAACGTAGTGTATTTTCATTCCTACAGGGCGCTGTATGAAGCCTTGGGAAGACAAAGCATTAAAAAGCATCACTTTTGTCTTCAAGATGGTCATACATTGCTTTGGAGATGGCAAGTAAGTAGACATTGTCATCGAATACAGTGCTACAGGGATAGGAATACGCACAGGCATTGTGAGAGCACAGAGGATACCTACTACCAGCTAGGGAGGTGAGAGAAGGCTTCATGGAAGAGGTGACATTCTAAATGCTGAGCACTGATATTTTAAACCATGAACAGGAGCCTTCTAAATATATTCATGAGCCTCACGGGGAAGAGAAGGAATTGAGAACAAGCAGCCAAAAGTCTTAGATTTGAAAAGCCGTTCTTCCAAGGATTTGTTTGGCTGGTTGTGTTGGAGGGAATTTCAAAAACTTGCCTTTTCGTCTCTGCGGGAGAACTGAGTATCACAGACCACAGACTTTACGCCATCAACCAGAGAGTAAGAAAGAACAAATAATGACAAACGTTCTCCTGCCCTGACAAAGATAAACATCCAACCATCTGGGGAGAGGGGAAAGTTAGGTCACCTGTAGATCCTGGGACCCGAACCAAGCGCAGGACCACAGCCAGGGGCCGATGAAGGCTCCAAAAGGAAGAGGCAGCCACCAGAAAGACTGAGACCCAGGGGCCAGCAGAAGCGCTCCCGCAATGCTGGGGGACACGCCCGCCCCCTGGCATCTGCCATCGCCCTGGGGAACGGGGTAAGATGACGACTTTAAGATGACTGGCGTGACATTCCGCAGCAGCCATGTTTACATCCCAAAGTGATCGAGTTTGCTGTGGGATGACAAAATGACTTTTCCATCATAAGCAAAAACTGGGGTTCTGAGACAATTAGAAATAAAGAAAATGGAGGCGTATGAAGAATGTAGAAAAAGGAGAAGAGTGAGATTATTCTTGCACGTCTGAGTGGTGCATGTCAGAGTTATTTATTCAGGGAAAGAAGAACTCAGGTGTGAACATGCTATGTACTGAAAGCACTTGGTGACTAGGGCATCGGTCCGTGCTGGGGAGCCTGGGGTGGGGGGGGGGTGCAAGCTTGCACACCCTTCTCTGTTGGGGGAGGGGCCTTATCCTACAGATGACGCAGATGCTGGAAGCTGCTCAAGGGTGCTCCCCAGGGAAAGCCACGGCAGGCTTGCTTTGGGAATCTGTTTTAGGAGCCTGTGTACGGAGGGTGGAGTTCAAGGAAAATAAAAGCCAGTCAGAGGGCCGCTTTGGGGACGAGGGGAGATGTGCCCTGAGCTGTGAGAGTCAGGCATATGGATTGGCGAAGGCGACTAGGAGGACTCACACAAAGGCACAGAGTGGGGAAGTCACACAGAATGCTCCAGAGAGAAGGGGGCGTAACATGACCAGAGCTGTGATCGCAGAAAGGGAAGTAAGAACAGAAGAGTATTTGCCACAAGCTTCCCTTTTCCCAAAAACTTGAATGACAGAAAACAACATAACTTCAGGACCTGCTTTGTTTAATTCCAAGATTGAAAAGCTACTCTTTCACTGTGGCTGGTGGCTCTGTGGATAGAGTGCGACAGCCTCAGGTGCTGAAAATAGCTCGGTACTCAAGCATTGGCCCTAGATAGGGTTGTCAGGAAAATCTCGGCTGGGATGCATGCTGGAGTCCATCTCACTATCTCCCCTCCTCTCACCAAAAAAAAAAAAGAAAAGAAAAGAAAAACTACTCTTTTGATAAATAAAATTTTACTGACACAGAGCCACATTCCTCCATTACCGTATTGTCTGAATTGAGTAGTTGCCACAGAGACTGAATGGCCTGTGAAGCTGAAAAGATTTACTGTCCAGCCCTTTACAGAAGGTTTGTTAACTCCTGCTTTAGACTCACAACTTGGTCATCACATGTCAACTTTATTATCAGGTGATCAGAGCTCTAAAGTACGTGGTCTCTCTTACCCATGGAAGGGAGAGCCGACCTGGAGAGACATGAATCCTGGAAATACACAGGGGAGTGGATTTGGGCTAGGGTTCCACACCACCTCTTACTCATGGAAACTCATGTGAGACATTGAGGACCTCTCTGAACCTCAGTTTTCTCATCTATACAATGGGTAATGCAATAGTATTTACCACAAAGACTGTTTTGAGAATGAAGTGAGGTAACATCACCTCACTAGCATAATGTTTGGTATGTGAAAATTGTTCAGAAAATGTTAATTAGGCTGCTTTCTGTTAAATTGTCTACTATTCAGCTCCTGAAAGAGGAAAGATTTATGGAAGGTCATTTAAAAGACAAGTGGTCCATCTTTTCTCCTAGGTCAGTGTTCTTCAAATTTTGTTGAAAATCCACCCACATCACAATCATTGGAAGAAGCAGTGAGAAAAAAACACATATTTCTGGGCCCTCTTAAGGTTATTGAATGAAACTGGGGTCCAAGGAAAGGCATTTCACAAGCTCATTTGATTCCTTTGTTTTATCAAGTGTAAGAATCACTGCTTCTCAGACTAGGGAATGACATTTCCTATGGAACCCAGGTCCAATGTTGGAGCCTCCAGCTTTAGCATTTTATGTTAATTTAACATAATTGTCATTTAGAATTATGTTATGAGTAACATGACTTGGAATTCATCATTTGATGGCTAGAAGGGCTGAGCATGAGGCTAAAAGATGTATTTAGGTATAAAATTGAGTTGATTAGGTCCTGGTTGGTCAGCTCAATAGTAGAACATCAGCCCGGTGTGTGGATGTCCTGAGTTTGATTCCCAGTTCCTGGTCAGGGCACACAGAAGAAGTGACCATCTCTTCCACTCCTCCCCTTCTCTCTTCTCTCTCTCCTTCTCCCTCTCCCTCTCTTCCTCTCCTGCAGCCACGGCTCAGTTGGAGCAAGTTGGCCCCGGGCTCTAAGAATGGCTCCAAGGCCTCTGCCTCAGGAACTAAAGTAGCTTGGGTGCTGAGCAACAAAGCAGTGGCCCAGATGGGCAGAGCATCACCCTCTAGGGGAACTTGTCAGGTGGATCCCAGTGGGGGCACTAGAGGGAGTCTGTCTCCGCCTCTCATCCTCTCACTTAATAAAAAATAAAATAAAATAAAATAAAACTGAGTCAGTTGCAAAGTTATTAAGTTAAAAAAAATAGAGTTGTACATCCATGACAAACCAATGACAGTTGTTCTAAATGACAAGAATATGAGGAAATTACCTAAAGAGCCCTTCTATGTGCCAGGACTCCATTAAACCACAGCAAAGGTACAGTGCCTCTCCCTGGCCCATTTGTTTTACTCTAAGATTTGTGGTAAAAACTTCTATTTATATTAAAACATATAAGGGTCTACGGAGCAGTAGAATATAACATCACAGAACATAATATACAAGGCTTCAAATCTGTTTATGCAATCCCCCCCACCCCAGATCCAGCCATCCCACCATCCTGCTAACCCCCCACCGCATATAAATGCTCCGTCCTCTTGTTAGCAGCCTTAGATAATAATTTTTTTTAAATGTTGGAACAGAATCAAACAACACAGTTGTAGGGCCTCCTGCTTGGACCGCCCTCTCCTCCCTGCCCAGTCACACGAAGGGATGTTTGTAGGAGAGGAGCAGCTACGAGAGTCAGTGATCCTGAAGCAGCGCCTAAGGCCAGGCCACGTCCAGCCTGGGCAGCACAGCCCGCTTGGACCACACATGGTATTATCAGCATCACTCCTTCTGTGTCTCTCAGGAGTGCGGGCGCCAAGCTTTCCAAAAGCCCTTGGGGTTTAATTAGCATCTTTACTTTTCTCCCCCCCACCCCCGCGGCTTCCTGCTACCGCTGCTCCCAGGTGTCACTGCGCGTGTCCCTTTCCTCTGCTCCTGACACTGAGTCTGCACGTCCCACCCAGACTCCTCATGCAGTGACATCAGCTGCGGGATTTGGTGATGTCTCGGGCAGACGTTTCCTCCTCGGCCTGTAACAACGTCCTGGATCAAAATTTGAATAAGTCTGAGGTCGCCTGACCCAGTGTTGATGGCCACTGCCTGCCTTTGCTGATCTCATCTTCTTAGGTCAGAGGGTCAGGTCGGAACTAACCCTCATTTTCTCAGGGTTAGTTCAAATGGCCAGCGCACGGATGACAACACTTCCCCAGCGCTTTCTGTCTCCGCAGTGATAGGAAGGCCGACGAGTCCATTCATCTCTTCAGCAAATTTTCCATCCTTAATAAAAACGAGTTTCCGGCACAAGTTTCAAACGTTGATGCAGTCAAGCTGTCTTCCTGGGAGCAGGTGCACTAGATGCACATTAATGCGCAAATCCAGGACCCGGGCCCCAAGGGGACTGCAGAGGCCCGGGACAGGGAGCCAGGGGACAAAGGTCCCCTTCAGAGAGGCCTGACGGTGGCCGGTGGCCGAGTCCTTTCACTCTGGTGTCTCAGTCGCCTGGGACGTGAAATGGGGATGATAGATACACCTCGTCCATACCAGAGTTTGTTGCGAGAGGTAAATAAGGTGGTGGCCATGGAAATTATTTATAATACTATGTGGATAGCCTGCATTCAGTGTTACTTCCCACAGAGGCCGTTATTTTGTATCCATATTTTGGGTTATTATAGATACATCGAGAAGGTTTCCTCCTTCACTGCTCCAACAAAATGATGCCAAGTTCCTTCTGCTCCGGAGGGAGAGGGGAGAGAAGACAGTTTGCTGCGCATTCGCCGAAGAGTTACCGCCCCTGACGCTGAGCTTTTCCCAACCCCCCACAGGTTCACAGCAGAACCAGCACAACCCTCAGCGTGCTCCCGCGGAATGGGAAGCATCAGTGTCTCCATTTTTCAGGTGAGAAAGCTGAGGCCTGAATGTCTTTAAGGTCTTGCTCGTGTTGACTCAGGAGAGGAAGAGCCTATTTTCTTAATCAGTAGTGCGGGATATTAGCCCAGAAACCGCTGGAGATCCTTTCAGGGGAGTCCGTGAGATCGAAACTGTCTTCATAATAACGCTGACGCGTTACCCACCCTGTCCACGCTCATCCTCTCACAAGCTGTGACGGGCTTTTCCGGAACCTGCTTGATCATGAGTGGATGCAGAAACACTTTGAGAAATCTCGCCATCTTCTGCTAAACCAGAAGAGATTTGCAGAAATGTAAAGCAACGAAACCCTTTTCATTATGTATTTTTGTTTGGGAAAAATATAGCATTTTTATTTAAAATGTTATTGATTTTAACATGCAAAGGAGTTTTATTGTTACTTTTAATGAATTAATAAATGCAACCTTTTTAATTCTCATTTTAATATAATTAAGGTCAATCGCTATAACAAGTATAAACAAAAGCTCTTTGGAGTCTTCAATAATTTTTAAGGCCGGGAACTGGTCCCAACGCCTGAATCTTTGAGAATTGCTACTGCTACTGTTAGCTAGACACAGAATCCGTCCTAATCCCCCACAAAAGCTGTATTGTTAGTTCTAGCTTTTTATTTCGAAATTGAAGCTTAGAGGTTAGATAAGTTTTTTCAAGGTCACGTAGTTCACAATGAAAGCTTTCAAGAGACAAGAGTTCACCAGACTCATTTTCCTTTTGGTTTGCTGTGACTTTTCTTGTCCTGCGTGCCACCAGACACTTCCGCTGGGATAAAACACAGCAACTGCCTCCCTGTGCGTAGCACACTGCAGAGCCTAGCAGCGCACAAAAATCTTGCAGTTTACTTCTGAACCTCTACCTGTCTGAGCTCTAGATTACGCTACATTGTACTCACTGCTCCTGGCTGTCCTCTTTCTCCTCTCTCTTATCAAGTTTCCTATCAGATAAGTTCAATGCCAGTCTGAGAGTGAACTTGACATTTTGCCCCGACAGATTATGTACAACACTGCTTGCTGCTTCTCTGTCATCCGGCTCCCTGCTCTCAGAGTTAGTTTTAGAGTCCAAGAAGGTGTATTATTGTTCTAAACCAGTCGTAATTTTGTTCAACTTGACAAGTGTTTAGTCTGTAGGAGGCCATGTGACCCATTTCTGGCCAATAACATGGAAAGCCACTGGGTTGAATTTTCTGTAAACTATAGCTTTCAGGAGGGAAAACAGACTTGAAAGGCATGATATTTTGCTACTTCAAATACAACTGTAATGACTCTATGTTTTCAGTTTTCTTGAAATAGTGAGGTTACCAACATGAGAAAAACAACTAAAAGAATCGCAATAATAAGTCCTGGCTGATTGGCTCAGCGGTAGAGCGTTGGCCTGGCGTGTAGAAGTCTCGGGTTCGATTCCCAGCCAGGGCACACAGGAGAAGCACCCATCTGCTTCTCCATTTCTCCCCCTCTCCTTTCTCTCTATCTCTCTCTCCCCCTTCTGCAGTCCAGGTTTCATTGGAGAAAAGTTGGCCCAGGCACTGAAGATGGCTCCATGACCTCTGCCTCAGGCGCTAGAATGGCTACGGTTGCTACGGAACAATGGCTCAGATGGGTAGAGCATCGCCCCCTGGTGGGCATGCTGGGTGGATCCCGGCCGAACGCATGTGGGAGTCTGTCTCTCTGCCACCCTGTTTCTCACTTCAGAAAAATACAGAAAAGAATCACAATAATACTTACATTATTGAGCTGTTGAATTGGAACCAGCAGTAGCTTCCCTCCAATGTTTTATGAGATATATAAACCTCTGTTTATTTAAGTTATTCTTACTCCATTATTCTGCTACTTGAGGCCAAATACTACCAACTGAAAGATACAGGGAGGTTTTCTGCAAATTGTAGGGATATTTACATTTTCTATGCACAAGGATCTCTTTACAATAAAATAGATTCATACAGTACATAGATAATGAAACTCACAAACACTTTACATATATATATATGATTGTGTGTGTATATGAAACATAAAAACAATGAGAGAAATTGAAGAAATAAAAGAGAACCTAAAGGTAACTTCTAAACCAGAAAAATACAGTATCTGAAACAAAGAATTTGCTGCATAAAATTAATAACAGATTAGACATCAACAGATAAAAAAGATCAGTATGGTCTAAAACCCATAACAAACTTAAGCACAAAGAAATAAAAGACAGAAAATATTAACAAAGGCCTAATAACATGAGTGACAACATCAATCAGTCTCATATAAATGCAACTGGAATCTGAAAAAGGGAGGGAGGCAGAAAAGAACATTTGCAGAAATAATGGCTGAAATGTTATTCAAATTTGATGAAAACTATAAACACACACAGCCAAAAAGTTCAACAAGCATTGAGCAAAATAAAAACAAAGAACCCCATCCCAAGCCCACCATAATCATACTGATAAAGAGAAAAATCTTAAAAGAAGCCATAAGTAAAAATGACACATTATATTCAGAGAAACTAAGATAAAAATGGCTGCAGATTCCATGTCATAAACAATGGAATAAGGGAGACAATGAAACATCCTTTAAGTGCTGAGGAGTGAAAAATGACATTCTGTGTCCAGTGAAAACATCTTTGAAAAGTAAAGAGTAATTTCAAACATTTTTCAGATAAGCAAAAACTGAAAGAATTTGTTGTGAGGATATCTTTACTCCAAGAAATGGTAAAGGAAGTTCTTTGGACTAAAAGCCAACAATACCATATAGAAAGTTGAAACTACTCACAAGAATTTAGAACAATTTAAATAATAATGATCTGTGTAAAAAGGAACAAATTTTCCTTCATTTTAATTTTTAAGGGAATTGTTTAAATTTTAAAAAGTAATAATGCATCATATAGAGTTTATAACATGTCGAAGTAAATTGTGTTATAACAATAGAATAATACCTGGGGAGAACAGAAGTAGACTGCTGTAAGATCCTTAAATTATAAAAGCAAAGGAATACAGAATGACATAAAATACAAACACTAATAATAAAGTTGAGTGACTATATTAATGTTAGACAAAATAGAGTTTAATACAAATTCTATTACCAGTGGCAAAGAGGGACATTTCATGATAACAAAAGGTTCTATTTATCAAAAAGACCTAACAATCTTAAATGTGTGAGCATATAGTAATAAAGCTTCAAAATACACAAAATAAAAACTAATAGAACTAAAGGAGAAATGGACAGATTCCCTATTATAGTTGGAGATTTCAACATTCTTCCTCTCTAGTATTTGATAGATAAATTAGATGGAATAATTAGATAGATAAATTGAGTCTAATATAAAACTTAAACATTGACCTCCAACTTGATTTAATTGATATTATTGGCACAAGTAACCAAACAGTGACAGAATATAGATAATCTTCAAGCATACATAGAAAATTCACCTAACTATACCATATGCTAGGCCATAAAACAAGTCTCAAAACACTTCAAAGAATAGAAATTATACAAACTGTTTTTTTTCTGATTACAATAGGACAAAAATTAAAAACAGAAAAAGAATATCAAGTAAATCCAAAATATCTGGAAAAGCAATCCCTTCAAAATCAATCATTTTTCAAATAAAATGGACAGGAGTAATTAGAAAATACTTCAACATGAAAGACACCATATCAAAATTTGTGAATTGCAAATAAAACAATGCTGAAAAACAATTTTATAGCATCCAAATATTTCCACTGTCAAATTTTTAAGTCCAAATCAGTTATTTCAGCTTTTACCTTAAGAAGCTAGAAAACTAAGAACTAAAATCCAAAGTATAAGGAAGGAAGTAATAAAACCTTTAAGTCATTGAAATGAAAAACAAACAATAGGGGAAAAACCAATAAAACCATAAGCTTCTGGTTTTAAAAGATCTGTATAAATGATAAACCTCTCGCTAGACTGATCAAGAAAAAAGATAAACATTTTTTATATCAAAAGTAAAATAAGGTATCACTGAGCATTCTCTAGGTAGTAAACAAACAATAATAGATTATAAATAACGTCATGGCAATAAATTTGACAACTTGGGTTAAATGGACAAATTTATTGAAAGATACAAGTTACTAGACCTGACAAAGAAGAAAGAGAAAATTAAAATAGCTGTATATCACGTAAAGGCTTGAATTTTTAATTACAAAACTTGCCAAAAAATAAAAATAAAACTTCAAAACTCAGATGGCTGCTTCTATTGAATTTATCAGATTTTTAGAAAAATTAACATGAATATTATACACTTTTAGCAAATAAAGGAGTAGAGTATATTTTTCAAATGATTTTATGAAGTTGGCATTTCTGACACTAGAAAACTATTGTTTCATGATTAGAGATGCAATAACTTTTTATAAAATATGAGCATATTTAATCCAACAATAATCGAAAAGACAATTCAACATAAGCAGTAAGATGTATGAAGGCAAGGTTGATATAACACTCAAAAATCAATCAATATCATTTACCATATAAGCAGAAAAGAGAAGAAAAACCATGAGATCAGCTTAATAAATGGAGACAAGACACAAATAGGCTGAATATAAAAAATAAATTAGTGAAAATGAAAGATGCACCATGCAAGCAATAACCAAAGAAGAGTTAGAATGGCTATACGCAGATCAGACAAAATAGACCATAAGGAAAAAATGAATAAAGACAAAAACATTTTATAATAATACAACGAGCCAATTCAAAAAGATGGCATAACAATTATAATAATTATGTATGCACCTACAAAGAGCATTTCAAAATACATAAAGGAAAAAATGAAGAATTAAAAAGAGAATAACAAAATTCAACAGTAACAGGTAAAGACTTCCATACCCCACTTTCAATAATGGATAAAACAAAGAAGATCAAAGGGAAACGGAAGACTTCACAGCCCTACACCTAACATCTATGGACTACTCCACGCAACACTGCAGAATGCACATTCTTCTCAAGCATAACATGAAACATTCTCCAGAATAGATCATAAGCTGATTTATAAAACAAGCTTCAATAAATGTAACTAGATTGAAATCATACAAAGTATGCACCCAGACCACAGTGGATAAAACTGGATAATAATCACAAAGAGAAATCTGGGAAACTCCCAAATATGGGGAAATGAACTGACACATTCCTAACTAACCAATGGGTCAAAGAGGAAATCACAGGGTTATTGGAAAGTACCTCGAGATGAATGTCAACACAAGCACAACATACGGTAAGTTTATGGAATTCAGCGAAAGCAGTACTTAGAGAAATTTTATATCTGTAAGTTTTCTTAAAAATATTATTTCAAATAAATAAACTAACTTTACACCTTAAAAAACAAAGATCAAACCAAAGCAGAGAAAAGAAATAATAAAGACTAGAGAGAAAATAAATGAAACGGAAAGTAGAAAAACAATAGAGAAAAGCAACAAAGGCCAAAGGGTTTCTTTACGAAGATTAACAGAACTGGCAAACTTCTAGTTAGTTAGGAAGAGAGAGAGAGAGAGAGAGAGAGAGAGAGAACTCATGACTAGTATCAAGAATGAACGCTGGGCCATCACCACCACCTTCGGGCCGGGACACTTGTCCTGCTGGGGACGCAGGGGCCGACCTCAGACCCTCATGCCTGAACTCCGGGCTCAGACAGACTGGGCTCCCTGTGTTGGCCCGCCACCTTCCAGCTGTGTGAGTCTGAAAAGTAGTACCTGCACTCCTCTCTGCCCCATTTCCAGGATGGCAGAGCCTGCCCCACGGGGTTGTTCTGAGGGACACTGTGCCTGGAACGTAGCTGGTGCTCATTAAATGTTTGTTCAACAAATACGTCAGGGGACAGTGACTGCTGCGCACAGTCTCCCCAACTTTCTCCCCCTGGCTCTCGGTCCCACTCCCCATGCGAGGATGTGGTGCAGTCTCTCGGTTTTGGAAAACCCTTGGCCTGCCCCTCTGATCCTGATGCCTGACTTCCACCCTGTTCCTCTCTGCTGGCTTCTGAGGTTTCGTCTCTCCTCTAGTCCAGGCCCGACCTCCAAAGCCTCCTGGTGCGCCTGCCCGGGGTCCCTCTCCGAGATGTCTAAGGGAAGGTTACCGATAAAGCAGATGTGCCATCCAAACCTACTCTGGAAAGCCCGAGTCATCATGGAAAATGCCTTTAAGAAGGTGACATAAGTGTTGTCTATGGAGGTGGTACCGGAAAATAGAAAGGTGAGGAGGTGCACCAGGCCTGCAGCAAATGGAAGACAGAATCAATGTCCCTCCTCTGTCTCAGGTTCAGAACTTCCCACGCTGTTTGAACAAAACAAGCCTTAGATCAAAGCGCGCCCATTGTCAGGCCTTGGCAAGCACACTGCCTACTTGTGCATCCGCGGGCTTTGATGAGTCTGATGTCGCACTTCCTTCTAACACACGAGGGACCTTGTCAGGACACATAATCCAGCTGACTCCCACAGACAAGGAGCTGCGTGAGTCACCTTGGGGAAATCAAGATCCCTGCTGCCGAGATGAACAGTTTCAAAGCGGAGAGTTTGCCGGGGACAATTTCGTGCACAGCAAGGAGAATTTCTGCGGGCTCCAGCTCTGCTTGTTCGGAGCGGATACCCAGTGCCTGGAGCAAGCCTGCCTGCCACAGCGGCTCCCAGGGGACGGAGGGAAATGTCTGCAGACATCTGTGGTTGTCACGACTAGGGGAGGGCGTGCTATTAACATCAAGTGGACAGAGACCAGGGATGCTGTGAAATGTCCCACAATGCATAGACTCATCCTGCACAACCAAGAATTACCCAGCCCAAAATGACAGTAGTGCCTCTTCCCTATAAAGAAAGCCCACGATTGTTCCCATGGCTTTCACAGAGCCTCGTGCTCCTCGCTTTCCAGAATCTGGCCCTAATCTGGTAGGCTGGCCTCACTGTCCATGACTGCCATGGCTGAAGAGCAGGAGAGTCTGGGGTCAAATCCAAGCTACCTCACATACCAGCTGGGGCAAGATACTTCCTCAGTTTCCTCATCTATATGGTGGGGATGTGAATAGAATTTGTCTCATGGCGTTGTTTAAGGACAAATGAGCTGCATGAAATAATGCTGGTAAAGTGCTCTATTAAGTATCAAGCCCTGAAGAAGTACTGTTCCCAATGAGATTTCATAATCACTGCTGTGCCTCATTTACTGTTGTCTTTGAAGATACACCTTGTTTGGACCATGCCACAAGCTGAGAAGCCCTTCTTCCTTCCACCCTCCCACCGTGATCATTCTTGTCCTCCCTCCAAGTTAGGTTGAAATGTTTCCTCTGGGAAACCTTCCCGGGCCTGTCTATAGGGGCAGTCAGCCCCGGCTCAGAGCTCCCTGTACATTGTTGTTCAGTCCTGTGTCCACACGATTACTCTAGAAGCCAGCACCTGGGTGGCAGGGAACACATCCTACCACCCTGTGTCCCCTGCATCTGGCCACGATGAATAAATATCCTTTCAGTTAAACCTCCGTCTGCCTGTATCACAGCTGTTGGCATTTCGCATGCCCCTCACCAGCCTGAGCGTGCTGTCTCACTCGTTTGTTTGCTGCATGAATAATAAACCCTACCGTGTGCTAAGGTCATCTCCGGCGGTGAACATCTGTTGGGAGCTGACTGTGGGCCTCAGGATTTTTAAGATTTTCTGAGGTGGGATTGGTGAGGAGAGGGGAAAGTTCCACAGCGAGGATAAGTGGAGATTCCCAGGGTCCACTCATATCCAAGGGTGCTGATGGTCACTCAGGTTCTCTATTGGTCCGGCATTGTATAAACCCTTTCCGTGAACTATCTTCCCGATAGTTTCCATGATGGAGGTATCAACACAATCCCTATTGGTGTAACTACTTGACCAATGTCACACAGCAAGGATGCCTGCCCATGTGGGTCTAGCTGTCCAAACGTCTTGTACTTCTAATCACTCTGATTTATTGTCTATCAAATAAATCAATGAGTACCATTCGAAGGAGAGGATACACAACTGATGACAAGCTCACAAAACTCCTTGGACCCACAACAGCAGTTGTAAATGCCAGTGGGAGGGGTTTCCAGTCTTTGTTTTCCTAACAGCAGAAATCATTCTTCAAAGCAAGCTTAAGAGCGTATCTTTTTTTATAAAAGACATAACACAGAACTGTTCCAGGTTAAAGGAGATCAGGAGCCTCTGTCACCCCCTCCTCACACCAGGTGCCCTTAAAGGGGTTCTGAGGAACCAACTGGTCCCACCATTTCATATTGCACTTGTAGAAATAGAGACTCAGGAAGAGGAAATCATTTTTCTAAAGCTAACACGCTCAGAAGTGGCAGAATCAGGAATTCTAGGTCTCCTGGCCCTGAATTCAAAGCTCTTTGGAATTCTTTTTGAATACATTTTGATGCCTTATTTATAAAAACTAGACTTTCTTACTAAGAAGTGAAAAAATATAAAATAAAGCTAAAACACCCCAAAGGATCAACATATCCAGTATGATGCCTTTCATTACGAGGTGCGTCCAAATTTAAGATGTTAAAAATTACAGACCGCAGAATTAATGATATCTGGTATATACGCCAAGAGAATGTTCATCCTTTTGAATTTTGGTGGAAGGCACTTCTATAGGTTTCTCCATCTGTTCTTCAGCTCTCTATATTCTAAGACACTAGCTAGAAACATGCACATATGATCTGGCACAGTTTGGGGTTGTTTTATGGTCTTCTGAAGGCATTCCATAGAACCTATACATTTTATGTATTGTATCTTAATAATCCCCATTTCTGGAACTCAAATCTTTCCTACTTACTCTGTCCCTATAAGAAGGAAGTAGAAATCTTCTACTCGCCCTTGATAACACAGAATTGGCCTCTTGGCTGAAAGATGGGGAGCCGCTATAAACTACCTTAGTGAAGTATAATTACTATGCAGAAATCTGTACCTAATTAAGGTTTACAATTTGATGAGTTTGGTCATGTATACGCAAACACTCAGAAAGCCGTCACCACTACTATGATAATAGACATATCCATTATCGCCAGAAGTTTACTCGCGTACCTTGGGGGGTTTTAGGGTTCCTGTTTCTCCTTCTGTGGTAAGAACACAACGTGAGGTCTCTGCTCTTAACAGATTTCTAAGTGTATATAATACAATATTGTGATCTGTAAACACAACTTTGTACAGCAGATTTCTAACAGTCATCTCACAGAACTGAATCTTTATACCCATTCATTAGCAGCTCCGTTTCCGTTTCCCTCTCCACAATGTCCCTAGCAAGCCCTGGTCTTCACTCCTAATAGCGTCGCTATTTTTGATGCCTCCTCTGTCTCATATAAACGAAGCCATGCAGTAACTGCCTTTGGTGGCTGGCTTTCACCTTGCTTAGTGCCCTCAAGCTTCATTCACATTGTCACAAATGGCCGTGTTTTCTTCCTTTTTAAGGCTGGATAATATTTTATTACATGTTTTCATCACATTTTTTTTATCCATTTACCGGTTGATGGATGTTTGGGTTGTTTCCACATCTTGGCTATTGTGAACAGTAATGCTATAATGAACAGGAGATCACGGGCGTCTCTTCAAGACCCTGGCTCAATTCTTCTGGGTGTAAATGTTCAGAAGTGGGATTGTTAGATCATATGGTGCTTCCAGTTTTCATTTTTTGAGGTATGTCTCTACTGCTTTTTACAATGATGGCACCATTTTACATTCCCTCAGAAGGTTGGAGCTTTTAGACAGAGGGCAAAGGAGTCGAGTTTGCCTTCTTGCCAAGCTAACAGTCTCTCAACCACTCTTGTCATAACGAAAACTCTAAATTTTTAAAAATAAGAAACCCTAAAAAACCAAAAGCAAAATGAAACGAGTAAAGCTAACTGTGTTAGGAGTTAGTGGCTCAGCCACTCAGGGAACAGAATTATTTCAGCTGACTTTTTAGAATACAGTGAGTTGACCATACATCCTTCTAAAGACAAAAACAACTATGAAGGCATATTAAACTCTCCAATAAGGTCCTGGCTGGTTGGCTCAGTGGTAGAGCGTCGGCCTGGCGTGCAGAAGTCCCGGGTTCGATTCCCGACCAGGGCACACAGGAGGAGTGCCCATCTGCTTCTCCACCCCTCCCCCTCTCCTTCCTCTCTGTCTCTCTCTTCCCCTGCCACAGCTGAGGCTCCATTGGAGCACAGATGGCCCGGGCACTGGGGATGGCTCCTTGGCTTCTGCCCCAGGCGCTAGAGTGGCTCTGGTCGCAGCAGAGCGACGCCCAGAGGGGCAGAGCGTCGCCCCCTGGTGGGCGTGCCGGGTGGATCCCGGTCGGGCGCATGCGGGAGTCTGTCTGACTGTCTCTCCCCGTTTCCAGCTTCAGAAAAATACAAAACAACAACAACAAAAAAAACTCTCCAATAATTATATTATTAGTAGTAATAATGATATTGTTATTTTCAAACTATACGGTCTCAGTCAAGTGTTAGAGGTTTTTTTGTATGTGCTTTTTGTTTGTTTGTTTGTTTGTTTTTGGTTTTGCCTAGGTTTCTGTTGGTTTTAAAGGAGAAACCCATGAAGAGTGGCCTCACGAGTTCAGGAAAGACATTAGGTGTCTGTCTGAATCCAGCCCAGTCTCCCCACCAGCTTTGGCTGTAGCTAGTTACTTATTTATTCTAGATCAAACATGTTATCACAGCAATTATTAATGTTCTTCTGAATAAAAGATACACGTACCCAATGATAAAAAGAATTTCTCCACCCACATAAATGGGCCTATATTCCTTTTAAGAAATGGAAACATCAATCTTATGATTGGGTGATCAACTTGTCTTGGTTTGCCTGATATTTTCTTGTTTTTAACTAAAAAGACACTATTCTGGGACACCTGAGAGTCCTGGGCACACTGGAACAGTTTGTCACCTTACTGGATAAATCATTCATTCGCCTCTCTCCTGGGCTGCTTTCTTTCTTTTTTATGCCTTCTAAATCAATTAAAAATTGTTATGACTAAACCCCTTAGAAAATGCCTCTTTTCCAACCACCATTTTCTTTCTCTTCTGAAAGAGGAGACAGGAAGTTGGGGGTGGGGTGGGACAAGGTTCTATTGTTGATCCCACCTTGTCTGTTTCTTTCCTTGAACCGCTAGCTCTTTACTGCTCTAAGAAGTCTTACTTGCTTCTCAATCACGTCCTACCTCCAAGGCAACATTTTCCTAGCTAGATGGAAGGGAAGAAAAGAGAACAGACAATTCCCAAACCCAGCTGAGTATATCTGAGCCAAAGAAGACCAGTGGAATCATGAATCCCTGAAGTCTTGGGGTCTTTGTATGTGGGAGGTATATTTTGAGGTGAGGCAAGATCTGGGATGAGGGTGAGGCTGGTTTCCAAAAAATGATGGTGGGACAGCTGTCAGTGGCAAAAGGGAAATTAAAGTCACCCATCTTGTCTAACTAAGTCACCCAGCTGTAGAGCCTGGGTGGAGAGAACATGGGTGGCCAGCAAATGGAGCCAAGTTCAGCAGAAAAGAGGAACAAGCGTTGAAGGGCAGCTTGGGAGGCAGACTGTGATGCCATTCCATGAAAAGAGAGCATGGCCACCGCTGCTATTCTTGTTTGGTTTTAAAATACTCATTAGGAGAAATTACAAACACATAGAAGGATACAGAGAATAACATAAAATCACATGTATCTATTTCCAGCTTTCAGCAATGATCAGTTCATGATGAATCTCGTTTTATGTACACCTTCTCTACTCCCTAACCCCAGATCATTTCAAAGCGTTTCCCAGACATTTTACTCTTTCAGTTCAAGTTAAGCTGCTTCTCCAAGGTGAACTTATTAGTGATTAGCAGAGCCAAGATCCTCCTGGACATGTGACCTGAGAGTACCATCATGATGCCATTTGCTTCTCAAGATAAGGTATAAAAGGCCCACACACAAACACACGGTAATATTCACACACACAAACACACGGTAATATTCACACACACACGATTTGGGGAATAGGAATGCTAGCAAGGCCAAGTTATAAAAGTCTCATTGTAGAAGGGGATTTAGAAGCCTGTGAGATTTCTACACAAGTCAGTCCTACTCATAGGGGTAGGAGACCATATAAGGATTGAAATTAGAACTCTGCCTGGATACAGTGGTGCCGTGGATAGAGTGTCGGACTAGGACATGGAGGACCCATGTTAGAAACCCTGAGGTCTCCAGCTTGAGCACGGGCTCACCAGCTTGAGTGTGGGGTCGCTGCCTTGAGCCTGGGATCATAGACATGACCCCATGGTCACTGGTTTGAGCCCAGAGGTAGCTGGCTTGAAGGCCAAGGTTTCTGGCTTGAGCTCAAGGTTGGTGGCTTGAGCAAGGGGTCACTTGCTATGCTGGTCAAGGCACATATGAGAAAGCAATCAATGAATAACTGAGGTGTCACAATGAAGAATTGGTGCTTTCTCATCTCTCTCCCTTCCTGTCTGTCTGTCCCTATCTGTCCTTCTCTGGGTCTCACTGTCTGTCTGTCACCAAAATAAAAGAAAACAAAACCTCTGCCTGGATGAATGAGAGGCAGATAGATCAGTTTATTCGTCTATCCAATCATCCCTTATTCCATAAATCAAAACACTGAGTTAGAGAGGTTAAATAACTTCTCAAACTCACTCATCTCAGGAATCCTTGGATTCAGAACCATGTGTTCCAAACACCCTGTAATGCCTCTAGCTTTGAGGAACCCGGTATGACAGAGGAGACGGGTGGATAGTCTTAAATATGGGACCCAGACTGTCATCTTTTCAATGTAGCACTAACCGTATGCATGAGGCTTCCCTTCTGAACTGAGAAGTCAGTCCAATTCTCCCCTACAATGACCAAGAAATAGTATCTTTGTACTGAGTTGTCTTAAGCCCGTGGGTGAGAGGGGGAAATCCCCAACGTGAGCAGGGCAGGTGCAGAAAGCCTTCCACTTCTTCCCTGCATCCAAGAAGGCCAACCATCACAGCCTCACTGCTGAAAGAACCAGGAACAGAGCCTGCAGCTGGTCTGCCTTCCTGCCAAGCGCGTGTAGACCCTAGCACGGCCGTTCTCAACACGCCCCTCGCTGGAGTCGGAGCTGGGCAGAGCAGACGTGAACACATCACCAGCTGGTGTGTTTCCTGGCAGGGACGCCAGCCGCAGCCTGGGCAGCCCCCAGACACACACACGCAGCAAATACATTCCATCTGCAGCTCCCTTCCCCTGGTTTACGAGGACCCCAAGGCAGGAGAAGAGAACAAGCCAGCGTTCTGGAAGCTCAGCAGGACCAAGGCTCTGCCTCCAGTGGAACAGGCTTGATGGGTATAGCAGGCGGGCAGTCAGCAGCCGAAGCCTCGTTATACTTGGAAATGCAAATGTGAAGCACACGAGTGCCTCTGGCATCAGGGCTGCCCTGCCTGCCCTCGGCAGCTGCCCTCGCCGGCCACGCTGTCTGTCTCTCAACAGCCCTGGCACTGCCGCTGGGCTGGGCAGAGGGGAGGAGGAGGAGGGGGAGGAGGAGGGGGGAGGAGGGGAGGGGGAGGGGGAGGAGGGGGAGGAAGGGGAGAAGGAGGGGGAGGAGGAGGGGGAGGAGGGGGAGGGGGAGGAGGAGGAGGAGGGGGAGGAGGGGGAGGAGGAGGAGGGGGAGGAGGAGGAGGGGGAGGAGGAGGAGGGGGAGGAGGAGGAGGGGGAGGAGGGGGAGGGGGGGGAGGGGGAGGAGGGGGAGGAGGGGGAGGGGGAGGAGGAGGAGGAGGGGGAGGAGGGGGAGGAAGGGGAGAGGGAGGGGGAGGAGGAGGGGGAGGAGGGGGAGGGGGAGGAGGAGGAGGAGGGGGAGGAGGGGGAGGAGGGGGAGGAGGGGGAGGAGGAGGAGGGGGAGGAGGAGGAGGGGGAGGAGGAGGAGGAGGAGGAGGAGGAGGAGGAGGAAGCTCTTGGACAAGCCGAGACCTGCCTGGCAGGGGTGGGGACAGAATGAGACAAGCCCACTGCTCTGGGCAGCCTTGGTCCTCCATCCTGGCCTGTCCAGCAAATGTCTGGGTCCCTTGTCTCTCATTACAGGAACATCTGACTGGTCCTTTCTTGGATGTTCCTGAAATAGGCAGCAAGGAAGAGAGATGAGAGAAAGCAGGTTTCCATGCCTGACTCCCGAATACGCATTCAGGCCTGTTCTCTTTGCTTCTCTTCACTCCTATGTCCACACAGCGTCTACTGCCATGAGCCCCGAAGCTGCCTCTGGGCCAGTTCTGTAAAAGGACTCCCAAAACTGAGGGAAAAGCAGCAGCTCCAGGCTTCCTCCCCGATTCGAGTCAGCGAGACTTTGTCAAGCAGCAGTCCGACGCAAGGCACAGGGAGGGACAACTGGAGCATGGGAGCTCCGTGTCCTCCTGAGACCAACCCCAATCTGGCCCGTGTGCAGACAGGAGTCATCATCCGTGCTCATCATCCATCCGCTCCGCAGACACTGACTGAGCCCTCTCACTAAAACTAAAACCCCTTCTTACGTAAGCTGTGTGGTCACACCAGTGAAGGCAGGTGAAGGGTTTCCTAAAATAAAGACGGGAGATGAAGGAATTCCGTGCTGATATATATTCGGTCCCACCAGCACGTGTCCAGTACCCACTGCGTGGGTGGCGCTGTGCGTCAGATCCTCTGAGGGTACAAAGACAACTGAGTGATGGACCCTGGTCTTAAGACGCATACAACCAAGTGGATCCAGTTCTTATAAAAATGTGCAAAAATCGAGTAAAGAAACAGAAACAAACAACTCTGACTTCACTGCGAGGCCCACTAAGGCACAAGGAGGGAGGAGAAAACTCATTAAGCTTCTACTTACTATGCGCCATGTGCTTTGCACACATCATTAGCAAAGTATGTTTTACAATATTTACTGGTCGTCTAGTCTGTGTTCTAGGCCTGAAGAGATGACCTTGAGAGGGATCCAAACAAGCAAAAATATAATTTCGGGTAGCAGGAAGTAGTGACCGGAAGTGCAGGCGGCTACAGGAGAACAGAGAAGCCATCCAATTCCAATTTAGAAAATCAAAGAAGACTGCCGGGAAGAAGTGACTTCTAAGCTGAGTCCTGAAGAATGAATCAGCCAAGCGGGTCAGATGGAAAGTGTTCTAGGCAGAGAAAATAACATGTGCTGAGTCCTAACGGCATGATGGCGGAGGTCTAAGTTCCTCATTTAAGCAGAGGGAAAGCTGAAGAAGTTAGGGAACTCATCCCAAATCACACAGCTGGTGAGCAACAGAAGTTAGGTTTGCCTCTGAGTTCCCTCCGCCTATAAAACCCGGTAACAGAGGAAGAGAGATCGATTCCAGTTGGAGAAGGGAGAGCGGGCTTCGGTCGAGTGAGTTCTGAGGAATAGGACGCAGACCCTGGAAGGAGATAACTGAAGCCGAGGGAGAGTTGAAGGGCAGGGAATTGTGGGTTGGCTGGAATGTACGGTGACTGTAGGGCTTGGGAGGAAGTGTTTTGAAAGATGGAGTGTGTGTGTGGGGGGGGGGGTGGTAGGTAGAAACACTTATCAGTCAAGCAACAGATGCCTCGTTCTCGCCAGCAGGATCATGAGGTCCATACGGCATTGGACAGTTGAAGTGCCAGACAGAAGGGGGAGTTACCATGCTGGGGCCACAGAGTAAGACAGAGGAGCCCATGGGCTGTAGGCTGAATCTTTATTTGCCCCTAAAAACTATATGTTAAAGCCCTCCTTCCCAATGTGATGGTATTTAAATGTGGGCCCTTTAAATGATGTGGTCAAGGGACTGGAGCTCTCATGATGGGAATGATGGGATGGGTCTCCTTATAAGGAAATGAAGAAACCAGAACTCTCTCTGCCGTGTGAGGTGGGCCTTCCTCAACCACCAAACTGATCGGCACCTTGACCTTGGACTTCCTGGCCTCCAAACTAATGAGAAATAAATTTCTGTTGTTTAAGTCATCTAGTTTATGATCATTTGTTACAGCAGTCCAACATAAGCTTGCCCTCTAATGGGAGGTACTATTCTGACCTGAAGGGCGTGAACCTGGAATCTTAAGCATGTCCTAGGAAAAGGTTGCAGGTATCCACTGTCAGCGGATCCAGAGCGAATGGTGGGCTGTTGCTCCCAGAATGCCTTGCAGTGGCCCACGCATCCACCCTTCCCTTACTACCTTCTCTCCTTCCTTCTTTCCTTCTTCTTTTTCTCCACATCAAAAGCATATTTAAGTCTATTGTTCTTTGGGAAAAGCAAGGCAAGTCGAATAACAGAGGTTTTATAACAAACTCATCGAAAGAAACATCTTGTTTTATAATTAGATAGGACGTAATATCTTAAGATGTGCTGAAATTTTAATGATGGTGTCTGGCTACCACACGACTATAACAATTTCATAAAAATGCAAGACTGAGGCTTTAACAGCGAATTAATCACCAGAGACGTCTCGGTGTTGTTTTGTTGGCTGTGATTATTTGTTTGTCGCCTTACCTTGGCGATCTCCAGCAAAATTAAAGTTCACGGGAGATAAAAGAAAACAGCACCAAAAAGGAAAAGAAGAGGAAAAGTGTCCCAGAGGTCAGTAGCAGAGAAGAACTTGCTAGCGGTTACCAAGCAACCCTCCTGCAAAGGAGGATAATGGAAAAATGCATGGGCTTCAGAGCCAACAGACCCGTGAACCCCCCGGACTCTCTGATCTTGACAAGTCACTTCTTTCTCGGTCTCGTTGGGAAGCTGGGGACACCGCTGCCTGTCCTCCTAGCAGGGTTCTTACGAGTATTAAATACAGTGGTGCATGCAAAGTCCTAGCACATGGCCAGAAACACGATAGCTACTGAACAGGATTCCTCCTTGCTGCCACCCCCACACTCACTTCCCCCCCCCAAAAAAAAAAAGACTCCGCGCATGTCTCTGTTATCACACTCACAACACTGCATTTTAATTTTCGGATTACTGGTCTACCTCTCGCATTTAGCTATGAGCCGTTGAAGAATAAAAAGCCATGTCTTACACATTTATCTCCAGTAACTAATAGAGTGAGTTGTAGTTGCTCAATTAACCCCTTCTCCCATGACTGAGTTTAAGAACTCTCCTGTTCATTAAGAATCTAAAATGGGCACTTGAAAGACAAAATACCGCCAGCCAGTAGAAAATGTGTAGATACATTCTGTGGTACAGACTTGTCAGGGGTTTTGAAATTCAGAGGAGGAGGAGCCAGCATGGAGCAGGAGTGGTCAGGGAGAGTTTGATGGGGAGGTGGGACCTGAGGACAGGGAAGTCCCACCTGGAACGAGGGCAGCCCCTTCAGAGAGGACGGAAATGGGCAAAGGAAAGGGGAGGGGGGTGATGTGGGACTCAGGGGACGTGATGTGCTCGGAGCCACGCAAGGTGGCGTGGACTTGACGTGGTAGGAACAGGGAACTACTGGGGGCATGTAAGCAGGGCAGTGACATAGTGCTACTGATTTTTTAAGCAAAGCCAAGGGACACGCAGTCTAAAACCTACCAACATCTGGACAAGGGGGACAGTCTTTGAAAATATTTAGGCCTTTTCTGGAATTGGTGGCGATGGTCGTTCATGGGAGGGGAGTGAGAGTCCCAGAGCTCCCCGCATCGGGCGTGAGGACTGACGGGCCAGTCCCCTCAGGCCGGAGCTATGTGGATAGCAGGAGGCCGACCTGAGGCTCGCCGAGGGCCAGCCTCCCAGCCCAGCATCCTGACTAACCAGGCAGCTCAGAGGCTCCAAAGAGGGGCCTTCTCCACTCAGGGGCAGCTCGGAAGGACGCTATGGCAAGCCAGCCTGGCTTACTCGGGGTTCTCCATGGAAACAAAACCAAGAGCCTGTGTTTGTGCACCGGAAGAGATGTATTTTAAAGAACGGGCTCACGTGATTACAGAGGCTGGTCGGTCCTAAATCTGCAGCGCGGGCCAGCAGGCTGGAGCCCCAGGACAGAGTCGGCGCTGCAGCTCAAGCCCAGAGGCATCTGCCGCAGGGTTCCCTCTCGCTTGGTGGGGGGGGGGACCGTCTTTGTTCCACGCTGGACGTCAAGCTCAATTGGGGCCCACCCACATTAGGAAGGGCGACCTGCTTTGCTCACGGTCCACTGATGTAAACAGTAATCTCGTCTAAAAATACCTTTCCAGAAACATCCAGAGTAGCGTCTCACCAAATGTCTAGGCATGATGGTCCAGACAAGTCAACATATGAAATAACCATCACACAGATCCAAGCCCTTCCAAAAGAATGACAAAGTATCATTCGAAATGCGTTTTGGGAAGGAGCATTTTGTTGGAAATTATGGGGGAATTTCAAGAAAGAAATGAAGGATGGGAGGAAGGGAGGGAGGGAGGGAAGGAGGGAGGAAAGGAGGGAGGGTGAGAGAAAAGATAAAAGGAAGGAAGGAGGCAAGGAAGAAAGGAAGGAAAAACGACATAATAATTAAGCCCTAGCTAATTAAGCCCTGGCTGGATGGCTCAGTGGGTTGGAGCATCATCCTAAAATGCAGATGTAGCCGGTTCGATCCTTGGTCGGGGCACATGCAGAGATGGATTGATATTTCTGTCTCCTTCTCTCCCCCTTCCTCTCTCTAAAATCAGTTTTTTAAAAGGCATAATAAGTAAGAGAGTAGCAATCAATTTCAAACGGTATTTTCTCACAGTGTTACATTTCGCTCCCTCAGTAACCCTGTGAGTCAGTCTTCTTCCCATTTCACAGAGGGAAAAAGTGAGGTTCAGGATAGGAAATGACTCTTCCAAGATGACAAAGCCTCTAAAAGGTGGAACTGGTGGTGGATCCCAGGTACCGGGTTTCCTAAATCCCCTCTGTGCTTCTCGAACCAAACCGTTTGTGTCCAGAGGAACGGAGGGGCTGCAGGGGCCGACCACAACTCGGAGGAGGACAGAGGCAGGGAGACGAACACGCCTCGGAAACTCGCAGGAGCGGCAGCATGTAATTCCTGGTGCACAGCCGCTCAGAGGGGAACTGTGTCCTGGCTTCTCTGGGCAAGGAAAACAAGACATGCTTTCCGGGTCTTCGCCGACCGCAGCTTCGGCTGAGGTGCGTCAGGAGGCCGGCAGAGCGGATCCTGGGGGGAGAGCTCCTCACAGAGCGGGTTAAAGCACCATAATTGCTCGGGCCTCTTGCACATTGCCTGACTCGGAGTCTATTTATTACCATTTTCAAATGACCGCTAAAGCTTTTCCTTCCTTTCTGACGGTCTGAAAATTGAACAGACGTCGAGGACCCCATTCTCCGCTCCCGATTGCATCCCACAGCTGGGTTTTCTTACAAAGCACAAAGGAAGCAAGAAGAAAGGGCATCTTTCATTCCCAACAGAGAAAATAAATTGTGAGCTGGTATGAAATTGCGCTGTTACTATTTTCATCCTGGCTCTAAACCTGTGTGTCTGCTGGGTTAGCTTCTGGTTGGCACACAGAGGGTCGGTCTAAACTGAGGACGTCTCTCGGTCTTCTACACATCACAGGAAAGGAGGAAAAAGACCCCTGGTCAGCAGGGCGTGCCTGGGTGAGGGTGGTCACCTTGCAGGTCCTGGCCTTGCCTACTTCCCAGGAGTGTTGACACAGGGACAGTGGTTTTTGCCATCCATAAAAGCATCATAACCACGCAAGCCATTATTATCACCATGGTTAAAACAACAACAGCATTTAATCTATCTCCCAATTTGTAATTTTGTGCCGTCACCCGGTGGTTGGGGTCTGTTCTGGTCTGCAGCCCTTGGGACCTCCGTGGTCAGTGACAGGGAAGCTGGAGAAAGTCTGACACCAGGCAGGCAAGACCTCAAGACACCCCAATTGTCATGAAGCCTTTACTTATGCAGTAGCACCGGCAGGGGTCTGGGGATTTGCATCTACCTACAACAGTAATTCCTGCAACCATAAAAAGCACATAGAAATAGAATAAGCATGATCTTTGGAGTCACACACATCATGACTAAATTCTGTCTCTGTTACATAGTAGCCAAGTAACAGGGGGGACTTATACATGCTTTATGGACCTCAGTTTTCTCATCTTAAAAAAAAAAAACAAGCAAACAGGCCCTGGCTGGTTGATTCAGCGGTAGAGTGTCGGCCCGGCGTGTGGAAGTCCCGGGTTCAATTCCCGGCCAGGGCACACAGGAGAAACACCCATCTGCTTCTCCACCCTTCCCCCTCTTCTTTCTCTCTATCTCTCTCTTCCCCTCCCACAGCCAAGGCTCCATTAGAGCAAAGTTGGTCCGGGCACTGGGGATGGCTCCATGGCCTCCGCCTCAGACACTGGAATGGCTCCAGTTGCAATGGAGCAATGCCCAAGAGGGGCTGAGCATCACCCTCTGGTGGGCATGCTGGGTGGACCCCGGTCGGGTGCATGCGGGAGTCTGTCTGTCTGCTGCCCCGCACTTCTCACTTCGGAAAAATACAAAAAAACAAAAAAAGAAACAGGCAATTAAAAAGAATCATATTAACAAATGTATTTAAAGTACCCACACAATGTTACATAATAAACGCTAACTGAATGTTAATTCTGTGCCCCTTAGGCTCTCTACTCCTCAGTGTGCCAGAGGAGAGATCAGAGTTACTACACAGAACACGCCAGTTGTCCTCAAACGTACAAGAAGACACTGAAGCTCATGAGTAATTAAAAGCAATGCAAATTAAGCCCCAATGAGATACCATTTTGCACCCACTAGTTTGGCAAAAATTAGGACGATAATGCCAAGTGTTGGTAATTGGTCCACGTCTTTACGAAACCAGTTTGTGCTAAGCCGAACATGCACACGATTGCAGGTCATTAGAGATGTTATGCCTCTGCTGAGAATGCACCTCCTAAAATTGGCTGTCTGGAAAGTTCTTATTCGTGCTTCAAAGCCCTGCTTAGATGGCACGCATTTACTGAGAACCTCTCAGATCCCCAGGTGTCCCATGAATTGTTTCTCCTTCCGTGCTCCCTGTATTGTCGGGTCGTCCCATATTATGTTCTAATGCGTGTGTTTACACTCCTCCCCCTAGCCTAGGAACGTCTGGAAAGCAAGGGCTATTGCACTCGCTGACCCAGGGCTATTGCACTCGCTGACCCAGGGCTTGGCACATGGCACTGAGGAGATGAACTTAAATAAACAGACCCCATGCCTCCCACATCCCCTTTAATCATCGCCAGGCCCCTCCTTAATTCAGTGGCACCTGCACCGGTGGCCTGTGCTTCCTCTGCTAGGCAACTCGGGGCTGTGGCACCGTCTCTTCCTTCTCTCTCAGCGCCACAGACCTCAGTGTCCAGTGTGCTGGTGCATTTCCACAGGACCCGACCCCAGAGCAAATGAACCAGTCGGGGAAACCTCTCCACGTTCTGAATGGGACAGCAATTAAAACCCAACTCGTTTTTGAGTAATTTCAAAAACTCCGGAGTGCCCTGGCCGGTTGGCTCAGTGGTAGAGCGTCGGCCTGGCGTGCAGAAGTCCCGGGGGTTCAATTCCCGGCCAGGGCACACAGGAGAAGCGTCCATCTGCTTCTCCACCCCTCCCCCTCTCCTTCCTCTCTGTCTCTCTCTTCCCCTCCCGCAGCCAAGGCTCCAATGGAGCAAAGATGGCCCGGGCGCTGGGGATGGTTCCTTGGCCTCTGCCTCAGGTGCTAGAGTGGCTCTGGTCACAACAGAGCGACGCCCTGGAGGGGCAGAGCATTGCCCCCTGGTGGGCAGAGCATCGCCCCTGGTGGGCGTGCCGGGTGGATCCCGGTCGGGCGCATGCGGGAGTCTGTCTGACTGTCTCTCCCAGTTTCCAGCTTCAGAAAAATACAAAAAAAAAAAAAAATTCCGGAGCCAGTTTTGATTTTAAAAGGATATTGAATTCCTAATGCTATGGACCACTGTGGGAGCTTTTTCCCCGTCAAGGACTTGGACGGAGGTGACTGTCAGCCACCGATTGAGATGTATAGTTGAAGATTGGCAGCTCCCTGACCCATGCCTTCTGTCCCTCCATCAGCAGGGACCTTGGATTGAGTGGCAGATGCAGGCAAAGCAACAGTGACTTGATTATGCGACAACCTGTGTCACTTGGCCGTGTTTACAGTCGGCCCAGCTGCAGGCAGTCAGTAGCTATGACACTTGGGGCGCAAGAATTGCTTTTCCAAGTCAATACAGGATGCTTCCTGGCGTGATAGAAAGAACGCTATAGACAAAACACGGAGACAGATTTCCAGTTCCGCTGCTCCGCAGTTCGCTGACTTTACCCCCCCCAAAATAACTTCCCTGGACCCCACTGTCCCTTTTTTTTTTTTTAATTTTTTTTTTTCTGAAGCTGGAAACGGGGAGAGACAGTCAGACTCCCGCATGCGCCCGACCGGGATCCACCCGGCAGGCCCACCAGGGGGCGACGCTCTGCCCACCAGCGGGCGATGCTCTGCCCCTCCGGGGTGTTGCTCTGCCACGACCAGAGCCACTCTAGCGCCTGGGGCAGAGGCCAAGGAGCCATCCCCAGCGCCCGGGCCATCTTTGCTCCAATGGAGCCTTGGCTACGGGAGGGGAAGAGAGAGACAGAGAGGAAGGAGGGGGGGTGGAAAAGCAAATGGGCGCTTCTCCTATGTGCCCTGGCCGGGAATTGAACCCGGGTCCTCCACATGCCGGGCCGACGCTCTACCACTGAGCCAACTGGCCAGGGCCCCACTGTCCCTTTTTGAGAGCAATAACTATCCCGTCTGTTTCCCCAGGACAGGAAGAGGATTTAAAGACTAAATGCAATAATAAACTTAAGCTCTGAGATAGTATACAAACATTAGCCAACATTTTCTAATGCTGACTATGTGCTAGACATGATTCTAAGTGCTTTATGTATGTTGGCTCTTTTCATCTTTCAGGAATTTTATGAGCCAAATACTATTAGTCCCACTTTAAATTTTTAAAAAAAATAATTTTTTTTAAAGGAACTTGCTATGATGACAGAGCCAGTAATGGCAAGATTCAAGATCTGAGACCAGGCTCTTAACCATTTGCATAGCTAAGGTGCTATACGGAACATCTTAGGAATTATTATTTTGTTGTTTTAGGTTTGATTTCATCAGACCAAGACACGGGTACTTTGCCCATGCTTCTGTGAAAGTATTTCCTGTTTTGTTGTAGTTCAGTGTTGACGTGCTTGTCTCCCCCATTCGGCCGTGAGCGTCTTGAGGGTGAGAACTGTATTGTAGTCATCTGTAAGAGTCCTCGCAGCAAGAGCGGGGTCCAGCACATCGTGGGTGGGCATATCACTCCTCAGAGGTCTGTGGGCTGGATAGATGGAAGGAAGAGAAGAAGTAAAGAAACGGTAGAAAATGAATGGATGGATGGATGGATGGATGGATGACTAGATGAACCCCAAATTGTCAGTTTTGTAGAGTGACAAAGCCCTTCCTCCAGCTTCCAAGTTCGGATAACTCCACCTTTTCCTTCCATTTCCCCAGGCACCATCCCCAATGCTGTGTCGGTATTTTCTTCTGTTTTGGTTTGGTTTTTGTCTGTTTCATCCTCCAGTTCTTATTTCACCAATTCTCTGTATTAAATTCTGTGTAAGATGTCAGTAAGGATTGCTGCCTTCCTGAATCGACCCTGACTGATTCAAGGTACTATGCACCAAATACTTCACTAATTCTGCAAATATAATCGCATGTAGCCTTTGTCGGTCCCCCTAGAGGAGCACTACCCTCTGTGTGGTGGACACAGCAACTGAGACTCGGAGGTAGGAAGTTCCTGCCCAAGCTCATACAAGCTTGAACTGTAGTGCTAGAAGCTTCTAACTCTAAGGCAGTCCTGTCTAGAAACATCTATTTCCATGAGACTTAAGGCTCCTAGAGTGAATTAATTTCCTGACTGCCAGAGTACTCCTCAGAAGCAAAAATATATGCAAAGTTCCCTAAATAAAGAAGCGTGTCTCACTCCCGCTCTGCCCACGGACGGCAATCACACAGGGATTTATTACCGACAGATGACTGCAAGGCGGGGCTGACACACGCGTGTACCTGGGACACTGAAGACCCACACAGCAATCCGAAGTTATTGCCCACCTACACAGCTAAAAAGGAATCAAATTTCAGTGGAGACATGATGATGTCTTTCCCCAGAGTTTCTGATGAAAGCAGCAAATGAAGCCCGTGGTGTTGGCTGGCAGCCAGCCGTGCAGCCTCTTCCTTTAATAGATAGTGCCTGTCCTCTCAGCGGCTGTCTCTCTCTCTCCCTCTCTCTCCCTCTCTCTCTCTCTGTCTCTCTCCCTCTCTCTCTCTCCCTCCCTCTCTCTCTCTCTCCCTCTCTCTCTCCCTCTCTCTCTCTCCCTCCCTCTCCCTCTCTCTCCCTCTCTCTCTCTCCCTCTCTCTCCCTCTCTCTCTCTCTCTCCCTCTCCCTCTCTCTCCCTCTCTCTCTCTCCCTCTCTCTCCCTCTCTCTCTCTCTCTCTCTCTCTCTCTCTCCCTCTCTCTCTCTCCCCTGTGTGTCTCCTTATCTCACGGGCTCCTGCAGCAGCTTTCTTTCTTTCTTTTTTATTATTTTGTCTCCCCATCTCTCTCCTCTGTAAGTAAAATAAATCCATGGGAGACAGCTTAACCCTTTGACAGAGAGATTCGGTCCCTTTTTTTTTTTTTGACGTTATCCAGGGACATAGTCCTAATACCAACTTTCTCATCAGAAAGTTACCTATAACCCAACTACTTCAGAAGCCCCAGTCATTCTTCCTGTTAGCTGGATAGTTAGTCGGGTCATTACAACTGAAAGATGTGTGTAGGCTGTGTGATGGCAAAGTTACTCCTCCTGAGATCAACGCACCTTAGGCTTTCTGTTTTATCCTACATTAGGAACTGTGGTCAATCAAAGCTTCACCTTTATCTAAGTCCTATCTCATTATCAAGTATTAACAATCACCGGAAGGTCTCTTAGGCGTCTCTCTCCATTTTCCTACCTTTGTTTTTGATAGTCGATCAGGCTGAGATTCTTGGATTTACCATTCTACCCAGTATGGGTTTTGCTAATGGTGGCCTGGAACATATCCATATGGAAGGGGGCCCAGTGACAACTTGGGAAGGAAGAAAATGGCATAATTACTTGTTGAAAATAATGTTATCACCAAAAGTCAAAGTTCTTCTTGAGAGGGGGCTGGAAGACGTCAGTTATTTTGTCATACACTTCTCTCTGTCTGGCAGGGGTATTCTGGGGAGCACTGTGGGTGGCACCAGCAGCGACCCCAGTTAGCAACCACATCATTGCAGGTGACAGGAAGAGCCCTCATGAGGGGGCCGAGAGTGTAACGTAAGGGAAGTAAGACCCAACCCCGGTGGGAACGCCAGCTCTGAGCTCTCGACCACCCCCCACCCTCAGTTACTCATTCTATACAATGTAGATAATCCCAACCTCCTGAATTAGTAAGAGGGGGACAATATTCATGCTACTTATTCCTAATAGTGGCATATACCACACTGGGTACTCATGGTGGGCACATTGAACCTATACAGCAATTCCTCAAGTTGGGTATGAGTTGGCATCTTTTATTTTACATATAAAGAAGCAGGGTGCTAATTAAGTTTCCCAAGGTTCCAAAACCAGAAGATAGTCAACCTAAGCTTAATCAAATTGTCTACCCCGAAGTTATATCTTTCCTACAAACCACACTGCCCCCCTAAAAATGAATGGATGGGTTCCTAGCAGGCAGGCTGAATGGTAATGAGGGGAAACCCTTTTCCCAGAACTCTTTAAATCACACTACATATCCCCTTCAAGGGCCTGACATCATGCGAAGAGAAGGATGTGGAAAAGAAGAGGGGTACCGTGCTGACAGCAAGGAGAAACTCTCTAACGGTGGGGGGAGGGGGAGGCATCAGATAAATTTGGCGGAAAATTCTGCCTTCATTTGCATCCCTGACGTACATTATCCAAGTGCATCTTGGTCTAGTGCTATAAAATAATGGTGGGGGTTGATCAATACATCACTTTCTTCTCCTTCAAAGATTCTTGTCCAGTGAGGAAGGAGACCCGGGATCTGGGCAGGAATTTAAGTCCAGCGTCTGCTTCATTACTGATAAAGCTGAATTGTAGAACGATGCTTGGACCGACGGCCAAAAGAAGCTTCTGGAACGACTTCCCCCTCCTCCCTCCCCCACAATCTCCCGAAGATCTAGAGGGAACAGACGTTAGGCATACACAAGAATCACTTAAAACACTGTGACCTGAACCCTAAGTCTTCCTTGAAATGAAAGAAGTGTTCATGTACTTGTGTATTTTATGGGCTAAAACAGCTCCAAAGAACAGGGGAGACGACTCCTACTCCAGATGTATTAACATAGTTTTATAAAATGTTACAGCCCTATTTTATTAAAACAAAATAAAACAATACTCTTTATTCTGGGAACATTATGATTCAATAGACTTTCCTAGGGACTTACCTTTCAAACATAACATAAGAAATGTGTTCCCCTTCTACTGAAGCCAGCCCCCAAAGGTGGGGAACACAGTGTGTTTACCAGTCTACATATAGCACCGTATTCTCAGAATACTCACTATTTCTTAAGAAAAGGTCAGATCTAAAACTCTCACTTTTAATTAGAACAAAAAATAAAATATCCTAAACTCCAGGGACCATTATAATGATGAAGAAAATCCACCTTCCATCGCCTCTTTCCCCTTCTCACCTTCTCTGGGCGTAATGCCCTTCGCTTACGTTTGTCTTCTGTCCGAAGCCTAATTATATAGAAACAGAAATACTATTTTTACAGACAAAAAAATGCTGGTCGATGCCATGTAAATTCATTTTGTTGAAGCTCTGGGAAGCTAAGTGTTTGCAGGGTCCAGGGAGAGAAAATTTACCAAGTAATTCCCCCAAAGAGCTAATTTGCTGTGGGTCTATTTTTAGAGATCTGTATTCTCACTTTGGCTCGCGGTGGACTAGGATCCATTTATTTCTGCCTCACCTACACACGTAAGAAACTAGTCTCCGATTGAAATGTGACTGTCATGTGGAACAACAATTTGTTCGACAGCTATTCCCTGGGAATTTAGTGCTCGGGGAACAGAACTACTCTAGTAAGTGGCAATACACATAGATTCAGGCTGGTAACATCACTATCAATATAAATGATCCATCCAACACTCCAGCTTTCCAATTCTTCCCCTCCAACAACAGCTTTGTCCTCCATGCCATCTCAGCCCCCCCATTCCACTATCCTAGCCCAGATACCACACTTGCTACCCCTACATAAGATCAGCTTTAAGATCCCCTCCACACTTCCTACATACAACTCCACATCCAGCTCTCTCCTGCAATGTTTACGTTCCAAAAGCCCCTCAACCTCACACAGATTAAACTCCATTCCATCTTTTCACTGCCCCTCCCCCTTAATCCCTTTACTCATATTCAGCTAAAAATTTATAACCCATCATTGCAATGTCTTCTACATATACTCCCAACTTTTCTCTCCCTTACTGAAAAAAAAAAAAAAAAAAAAAAAAGAACTTAAACCATGTTGAAAGCCAATTCTCCACCTGTTCTGTGCCAGCAGACATGGCTGGAAAAAAAACGCATCAGCACATGGGTGGTCCCACTTGGAATTCATGAGCCCTAACCTCCCAAGAGTCCTCTCTGCTATTAATAAAATAGATCACATTCCCCTAGTCAGACATTTCTCTCAATTTCCTGGCTGTCTGTTTCTCACTTTCTTACCTCTCTTCAAAGTTCCGTTTTCTGTTCCCATTTCCTTGCTCTCATCTGATGACCTTATTTAACTGGATTGTGAATACTGGATTTCCTCCTTCCTCCCACACAGGGATGACGCGGCATGACCCCATCTGTGCTCAACCTCTGCATGTGTCCACTAGGTTCTATCCCCTCCCACCGACTCACGGATACTGTTGCAGCAAATTGCCCCCACCTCCTCCATCATCAACTACTTCCTCTCTTCGGGATTATCACCGGAAGCATACAGATAGGATATAATGTCCCCCGTCCACACTTTCCAACTACAGTTTATTTCTTTTACAGAAAAACAAAGCAAAAATGAACAAAATAAAACCTCTTCCTGAGAGCAGGGTTGTTGAGAACAGGATATTGTAGACCTTACTCATGCATAGAGTCACCGGAGGTCAGAGCTGACTCAATGGCATGCAATCCACACAAAGTGGTCTGTGATCTGTCTTCGCTTTCTCAAAAACATCCTCCAGTAAGGCTTCCAAATGTGTGTCCTCACCAAAACTAACTCTTTGAAGGTCACAATTAGCCTTTCCGTTGCCATTCGAAATCAATCCTCTATTCTTACCAGACTCAATCCATCAGCTTTACTTGACATGATTGATCTCTGCTTCTTTCTTGAAATAATATACTTCATTCACTTACCCTTAGGACATAACTTGTTTCTTCTCCCAGCTCAATGGCTACTCCTTCTCTCTGACTCAATTACTGACTCTTCCCCTTTTTTCCCTGACTTTCAACATTGAGGTTTGCAAAGATCTAGTCCCTGGATATATCTCTTCTTACTTATCTACATCTTCTCCCGTGGATTATTTAACCCATCCAATCCCATAACTTTAAAGGTCACTTACATGCTGAAATATGCAAATATTCATCACTAACTTAAACATAGCCCCTGAATTTTAAACTCTTACATTCAACGTCCTACTGAAGATACATCCTAGGTGTCTCACAGGCATCTCAAAATCTGCATTTCCAGAACTCAGCCCCTTACTTTTTCTCCAACCTGCCCTTCCCATAGTCTTTCCCCTGTGAGGAAGTGGCCGTCCATCCTTCCGATTTCTCAGGTTGAAAACTTCCATTCATCCTTCAGTCCCATCGCACACCTTATTTTCAACAAATCCTGCTTGCCTTAATCTTGAAAAAAATCTCTAAAATGACACCAGTTTTCACAAATGAACTATGTTACAACTCCAGTCCCAGCCACCATCAGCCCTTTTGAGAATACAGCTGCAATAGCCTGTCAACTAATCAACGGGTCTTCCCGTTTCCATCCTTGTCCCCTTACACTGTTCCCCACATAACGGCCAGAACGACCTTTTAAAATCATAAGGCTAAGTGTTTCTCTCCTCTGCTCAAAACTCTCTGATCTAGTCACATCTGAGCACTTACATACTAAAATATTGTACATATTAATTACCCTAAATTACTTTCTTTTAATTCCTCCTTTGGTTATATTAAGGTATTATACTGATTTGTTTTTTGAAATTATATTGTGGATGGGTTGTATTACCTTTCCAGTAAAGTGAAGAAGATGATAGATAGATAGATAGATAGATAGATAGATAGATAGATAGATAGATATAGATATAGATATATATATGGCATAAGGAGGTGATCTCTGCCTTTGGGCAGTTTATCTCAGATCCAGAAACACCCTGACTACTGTTTGTTTACCTGTGTATGATTAGGATCTGTGTAAAAACTAGCTATGGTTTCTCACAAACTCACTGATGGATTTCTTCTCTCATGGATCTCACTGTCTTGGCCAAAGTGTCTCAACATTCATCAACCCAAGGCCTTTTTGGAGTAACATGAAAACAATCTTTCTCCCTTTCTCTCTCCTCTCTCTCTCTCTCTCCTCTCTCTCTCCACTCTCTCTCTCATAAACACACACACACACACACACACATACCAGATTTGCTGTGAGAGCCTTTCCTGTGCACAGCGAAAGGCCACCCCGGCACAGTGGATAAAGCGTCGACCTGGAAATGCTGAGGTTGCCGGTTGGAAACCCTGGGCTTGCCTGGTCAAGGCACATATGGGAATTGATGCTTCTAGCTCCTCCCCCTTCTCTCTCTCTCTCTCCTCTCTCTCTCTCTCTCTCTCTCTCTCTCTCTTCCTCTCCTCTCTAAAATGAATAAATAAAAAAAATTAAAAAAAAAAAAGAAAGAAAGGCCACCCCTTCCAGTCTGCACTGGACAGTGATGGCAAGCTCCTGGAGGGACCTTGCAGCCTGGTGCGGCACCACACCCACCCCTCCCCCACAGTGCCCAGAGCATGGCTGAGCACCTCACAAATGTCTGGTTTATTTCTTCTGTGCTGACTTCACAAAGCGAAGGAAGTGCTGCCTGAAATTGCTATTAACCTGTTCAAATTTCTAACTCCCTGCTTTCTGACCTCCGAAGCATCTCTTTACCTCGCCACCTCCCTCCGCACGCCTACAGAAACCTGAGAAACCTCAGAAGTCTCCCACGTGACACATGTTGTCCCATTAGATGTGATTTTTGCACAAGCCAAGTTAATTGCCTAGAGATACTCAGGAGAGTGTAGTAAGTGTTTTAGAGTAGAGGTTTATTTACAAAGTGTCGCTGTGTGTGGAGAGGACCCGGGTTTATTGCACCAGGTACTTGACACAATGTCTTCCAATGCTCATAACAGCTCCCGACCTTCCCCGATGAGAAAAGTAAGCAAGAATGAGTATTATGAAGTTAAGGTCACTCAGGCCAAACGGCAGGACCCAGTCCCTAAAAGCTGAGTCCCGGGCGCTCTTTGCTACATCCCATCTGCTAGCAGCTGGGCAAAGGCAATGTGTCCTCAAACAATTACTCACCCTTTTTTTTTTGAGCCTCACTTTTCTCGGCTGTAAAATGGGGAAGGCGCTATCCCCAACATCAGAGTTGTGCGGATCACGTGAGTTGCTCCAAATGAACTGCGAGAACCCACATCGGGGCGTATGCATAGAAAGCACGATTATTACCGAGCGCCTCCTAAACCAGAAACACAAAATGATGACCATTATCTCCTGGCCTCTGCGGTCCCCTGCGGGGGGGGGGGGGGGTGCGCTCAGTACAGTGAGGGCACGGCTAACACACCCACGGGAGAGTCGGCTCTGACAGGACCGGAGGCAAGAAGTAAACCGCCTGCGCTGGGGGTCTCCGTGTCTCCGGTAACAACGCCTGGTGATGGTCAGTATCCATGGCATTATCATTTATTATTCTGACTTCCGCAAGCATGTTCCCTGCACCTGGGGCCGTGAGAACCCACGTAGGGAAGCCTCCGCGTTGCCGATGCCATAGAAACAAGGACTTTCAATCAGGGTTCACATCCGGGGTTGTGGAGGGAGTCACAGAATAGAGGGATCTCAGTGCTTGTATTGTGACACCAGCCCCATTTTACTGAGCAGGAAACTGCGGCCAGGAGAGGGAGTGGCTTGTTTCCACAGCGCCCCCTCAATAGCTCTGAGGAGTAGACACCGCCCTATGTCAGCTCTCCTCCTGCTACCCAATGCTCATGCGGTAGGACAGCCGCTGCAGAGCACGCGTGTGCTCGCAGTGTTCCACGCCCTTGTCCCCGTACCTCTCTGCCTGCACAGCTACCTTTCAACCGAGCGCCTTCTCTCTACAGCATCCACGGGTGTGTTTCCAACTCACCATCCCCTCTGGATGCTGGCAACAGACCAGAGTGGTCTCCGCGCTTCCACACTCGCCGTCCCGCCCACGGACTTCACTTTCGTCATGTCGATCACATTCTGACACGGTGAAGAGCTTCCGGTGGCTTCGTGGCACACTTACGGGAACATCCAAACCCTGTGCTCCCACAGGCACGCTGAATATGTCCCTATTTCTCATCTCACCTCCCGCCATCCCCCCTACACTGTGTCCCGTCCACCCTGGCCATTCTCTTGCTGCTCAACCACTCAGAGTCTTGCTGGGGGCCTCCGGGTTTCCATACCTGCGGTTCCTCCCTGCGGTTCTTGCCTCCGATCCTCACAGAGGGAACTCCTGTCATTCCAGTCCCAAGCAGATTTCACTGCCTCCCAGCCTTCCCATCACCTTAGAATTACTCCCTCTCCACACTTGGTATTGCTCCAATAACATTTCCCACTCTCTTGAGCTATCATTGTGCCTGTGCATTTACTGCCTGTCTCTTCCCTTGGGGAAGGAATGGGATCTTGTTCCCAGTAATCCTCAGAGCCTGGCACAATGGGGGGAGCAGAGTAGGTGCCCCATAAATATTCACTGAGAGGGTAAGTGTAACAGCAGCCAATCCTGAAGAGCAGCCCTCAAAGCCGGTATTTTCAAAAGAGATCCGCAGTGGCGATTAACATGCATGTCAGTTCCCCTCCAGTCTTCTGCTGTCCTCTGTCTGTCAGCTGGGGTTTCCCATGCTACTCCCCAAATATTGGTCTCACCGCACAGGGTTCATGTATCGCTTTCCTCCAAATACCCTGTCCTTCTGCCCACTCATTCTTGTCTGAGAATTTGATTTCAAACTGCTCACCACATTGAGATTTAAGTTCCAAAAATGGACATGTGAGCCTTTCTTTTGGTCAGAGACAGTAGAGATCCTAATATTAGAGTGCATTCTTTCTCTTGGCCTGGCAAAGTAGAGCCCTGATGGCAGGTGACCCCCTCTGGACGGGGGACAGACCCCAGTGCAGAGAACCACAGGTCGGTCTCAGTGTCTCGTTCCCTCTGAGAAGCGATTTAACAATTCTTCCGTGTCTCAGTAACTCCTGGAGTACATTGCATGCTCTCTAAGATCCCTCTCAAGTCTGAAGACGCACTCGTTCACTCAACAAAGACAAGTGTTTACACTCCGCCTCTGTGCCAAGCACTGTGGAGGCCCCGGGAAAGCCGCCTTGGACGCCGTGACTGAGAGCATCTTCACCCCCGGGAGCTATGGGAGTCCCCAGAGCATCTCCGGCTATTGAATTAGCGAATGCTTTGACTTCACCTCTGGCATATTTTCATGACAACAGAGTGAATGGCTTACACACTTCCACCGGAGGGTGGGACTCCTAGACTTCAGCTCTGGAAGCTTCTATCCCACTGTCTGCTAGGAATGACAGAACCCCCCCCTCCCTGAATCTTCTCGTGTTCCCCCAAGTGTTTGGTCTGCCCCGTGTTCCTCCCTCCCCGTCGAACACCCCAATCAAATGCAACAGGAGTGAGCAGGGAAAGTGGGCTGCAGTGTGTCTGTGAGGAACACACAGGGATGAGGGCTCAGGAGCCCAGCAAGAATCTCCACTCACTGGGTGTGAGACCTTGAAAATGGCTCTTCACCTCACGGGCTCTCGGTGTCCCCATCTATAATAGGACGTGGTGGCCATGAGAACGTGCCGCTCGGATCTCCCACTGCATGGAGTTGAACTGGCCATGCAGCATGGTCCCGGCCATGCTGCCCGAAATCCATCACCACAGTGGCACCAGCAACCAAAGACTCCGTGCGGCCAGGCCCCTTCCGGAAGAGGCAAGTGCATTTCTCCGAGATGTAGGACCCCCCTGCCCAGTGACTTTGGCCCAAAGGCTCTCCACCAGCTTTTGGCTAAAAACTTCCTTCGAACGGCACATCAATCAAAGACTTCTACTGCTCAACCTTTCTTCCTCTCTCTCCTTCACCAGAGTGAAACCTGCATCATGGTCTGATGGCTCCTCCATTCTTCACTGCCCCTCCTTCGTCTTCCCTGCAAGATGGTTTCCATGGTCAATCTCTTCGAATTTCATCCCGTCTCAGCACCTGCCTCTTTAAGGACCTGAACTAACACACTGAGACAGCGGCCGCCTCGTGTGGTGTTGTGAGTGCGGTGGCAGTGAAAATGTCTTACACGGCGTCTGAGGTTTTATAAGGTATAAAGCATCAGAGGAAAGAGAGCATTCTTCATTCTTTTACGGAGTGGTGAGGTACTTCCCATCTCCCATGTGCCGAGGTCTGAGCAGGGGATCAGGAGACACGAATGCTTAGCATTCTTTCTTGAGCAGACTGCAGGCTGGCACATCTGTCCAGACCCCTCCTGACTTGGCACTCAGATAATAACACATGAGTGGTAGAGAAAATGGAAAAAACAAAAAAAAGAGTAAGAAGGAAAAATGAAGAAAGGAGATGGGAAAGACGCAGCCATTTATTCCAACGCACTGCAAGTGTTGAGTGTGGCTGTTCGGGTGTACGTGCCAGTTTTTTAAATCGCGCTCCACTCGGAGCAGCGCGATGCTCCCTTCCTGCCAGAGCCCTGCGGCATCAGGGCGGCTCGTTGGCATGCGCTAGTGGTGACGCTTTTGCAGGGAAATGTCAACTGTTGTCACCATTTCGTGGCCCAGGATATTCAGCTCAACAACAGACCACCAGGAGAATATGCTCTGTGCTGTAATTTTCCAAAGGCGACGTGATTATAAAACCCAAGCAGATGGAAAGACGATCGGAGTGGACGAGGAAAGCTGTTAGCATTTCCATTTGCAGACAAACCCATTATTTTTGAAAGGATGGCTGCTGGAATGTGATGAATCAGGCCCTCTCTGCACCCTCTGCTCTGCAGAGAGCCCTGTAACTCTGCTAGACTCTGCAGACAGCTGCCGGTGACTATTTCTGTGCCTTTGTTTGTGTCGAAGGCATTGCCTCATCAAGTTTCACATCCAGCTTGCTGTTAATCTCTAAACTGCCATTAACGTATAGTTCCCAGCCCTGAAAATTGGACTTCAGAATAAATAGCTCTGCAATCATCTTTTATTTAAAATATTACTGCACCCCATCACTCTATGTCAAGGGCCGGCTTGTTTATGGGAGCGCTTGATTACATAATTACATATTAGAAATCATTTGTAAGGAAAATTGATTGGGGTACTTTGCAGCAAGGATTCCATCAGAAATAACCCCGTCTCTAGCTGCAGGAGTGAAGCACCCAGTTAGAGATGACATAACAACTTTGGGGACCTGTCACCGTCATGTTGATGTCTTGTCTCAAGAAGGAGTAACTGCCCAAGGAGCAATGAGGTGCAGAACTGTTGGCTGTGAATAACTGCAATCCACAAATCAAGTGGTAGGCAGTCTTCTTATGCAGCACTGAAAAGAGGGCTGGACAGGGATTCATGAGGCTCAGGTTCTAGCTCCGCTCCTGCTGGTCACTCGTTGGCACATTGCTCAGCCTCCTCAAAGCTCCCCTCCTCCATCAGTAAAACGGGAATATGACAGTGGGCTGCCCTAGTTGCCACCCAGATGCGTGGGAATGAAGCTGGACCCCCAAGCTTGGTTGAGCATCACTCAAAACTGGGAGATTGGTGGATGGTCGGTGGATCACTATCTCTTAGTGATCCTTCATAGATGGTGACAGGAACCTAAAACTGTGCCCCCTCAGCTTCCATGCCCCCCCCCCGGTTCCCAGACTGAGGCTCTCCATTCCTCTCTGTTATCCCTTCCTGCCCGCATGTTCCATTCCCAGCCAGTGACCTTTTTTTTTTTATTTTCATGATCTGTGCCAATAAGAAAATTTGTTCTGAAAAACTGAACCCAAATCTGGTGGCAAGTGTTTGCAGCCTTTGTTTCTAGTTCTCCAGAACATGATTTGTGTCTCGTTGCATAATCTGGGAATGAGGGAAGCACACCAGTTAAAACCACAAAATACTATCAGTCCATGGAAATAGAAAAAAAACAACAGTAATAGTAATGATATCAGTCCTTTGGATGATGTCAGAGTCTCCTGAGAATCAAAGGTCATACAAGGAGGATTGTCGTAACTATAGAAATGTTTACCTGCCTTAAAGGCTTTTAAAATTAACTTTTTCCTTTGTTTTATATTTTATTCCTAAGGTAACTGAGATTTGTTGGGGGGAAAAATGCACGTGAGTAAAATAGAAGAGGAGGAGGAAGAATAAGAATATAAGAAGGAGAAGGAGGAGAAGAAAGGGAAAGACGGAGGGAGAGAAGAGAATATGGAGGAGGAAGGAAAGGGAAGGGAGGGGAGGGAAGGAGAGAGAAAGGAGGGGAGAGGTCGGGAGGAGAGGGGAGGGGAAGGAAGGCAAAGAGGAAGGGAAGGGGAAGGGAAGGGAAGAGGAGGAGAGAAGAGAGAAAAAGCATTCATAATCCCTCCATCCAAAGAGAACTTTTATTAACATTTTATGGCATCTTTTTTATATTTTTTCCTGTGACTATACCATAAAAATGTACAGGAGTGGAATCACATTGTACATAGTATATTGTTAGCTACATTTTTAACTCAACTCTGAATTGTAAATAATGTCCCATGTTAAATGTATTTAATTGCACATTTTGAACAACGTGCTGTATCCCTCTGCGTCTATGCGCCATAATCCATAGACATGTTGACGTCATATATTTGCACGTGTCCTGACTTGTTTCCAGCCCTCTGGCATTTTTCAGGGAATGTTGTTGCCATGATGAGGGCAAAACAGGACAGCGCAACCAGACCAAAGATTGTCTTAGACAGCAAATACGAGGAACAAAGTTGCAAATGAAACCTTTCCTTCTAAACTCTCTTGTCTTTTCTACCAGGCTACAACCTCTGTCAGACTGCTGCCGACACTTGCTATATCACACTGGGCATCATCTCCCTGAGGGCTGTGACGATGCCCCATGGGCCTCTTCCACGCTGGTGCCCCTTGCAGGGACCGGCCCAGAGTACACCTCCACAAGTAATCCTTGAACTGCAACACAGGGGACCCTTCCCCACTCATGCATCAGGTCCTACCCATCCTGGAAGTTCCAATTCAAAAATCACCTTCCTTTTCTACAAAGGCATAGTTCATGCTTCCACCCAAATTAACTCTAGGACATCTTAGCCATACCCTTTAGTACTGATCACAGTGTGTTTTCCATGTCTGTCTCTTTTTCTTTCTCTACATGTTTCTGCCCAGCAACCAGCAGAGTCTGGCATGAGAGAAACCGAATAAACAGTCACAGACTGGGTGTTTGGGCCACTAACGTAAAGTCATGTGCAATGATGGCACTTAATGGGTGTGAATTGAATTGAGTTGAATTTGAAGAATGGATTGAATTGAATTGAATTGAACTGAACTGAATGGTGTCGAGGTTTTTCAGCCGCAGAAAAGCATGCACTGCTCCCTCCTTATCGCTAGCCTGAACATTAATGGCCTCACTGGAGTCCGGTGATGGATGGGTGCTGTGAAAACCATTCCCCCTTTCTTGCCTCTCAAAACTGAAAACGCTGACACTTCTCACACCCTGCAGAGCCCATTTTTCCTTACAAAGGATCAGGTCAGACACGGTTTGCTTGCAGTGATTGTATCACCGAAATTCTTGAGATGCATTTGGATCTTCCCCTGGCAAGCGAGTTGTCATTGACTTTGACTTGAAAGGCAGATAATGATGATGGGGCACGTTGGAGAAGTCAGGACTCGGTATTCCCACGCAGCCAGCCCAGTGAGCTGAGATCTCAGCAGGGCTAACCCTCCTCAGCTGGTGGGTTGGGCTCTTGCTTGTCACTTCCAAAAGAATGTTGTACAAACACGAATTGGAACAGCGAGCAAAGGAAAATTAATATATTGATATATTATATAATATTATATAATATTAATATTTATATATAATATAAATATATCTATCCCCATTTTACAGAAGAAAAAAAAACCAAGGCTCAGAAAACAGCCTTACCAGGCAGTGGCGCAGTGGATAGAGCGTCTGACTGGAATGACGAAGACCCAGGTTTGAGACCCCGAGGTCGCCAGCTTGAGCGCGGCTCATCTGGTTTGAGCAAAAGCTCACCAGCTTGAGCCCAAGGTTGCTGGCTGGAGCAAGGGGTTACTCAGTCTGCTGAAGGCCCGCCCGTGGTCAAGGCACATATGAGAAAGCAATCAACGAACAACTAAGATGTTGCAACGTGCAACGAAAAACTAATGATTGATGCTTCTCATCTCTCTCCGTTCCTATCTGTCTGTCCCTATCTATCCCTCTCTCTGACTCTCTCTCTCTCTCTCTGTCTCTGAAAAAAAAAAGCATAAGAAATAAAGTGAAAATAACTGAGCTGATAGGAGTCTGATTTTACCCTTGCTCTTTGTCTTACATCGGCTACTGTGTGATTGGGCTTTTGCGGAGTGAAGCTGCTGGTAAACATTTCCCTACGCAGCTTCTCATCCGGTGCTCACGACGCCCAACGCCCCAGGAGCTGGGAGGGCCCTCCTCGGAAGGTCCGCAGCTGAGTGCTTGCCCAACGACCCTCAGCATGAGAGAGCTGCCGCGCCCCGTCTCACACTACTTTCTCGGGGACAGCTGCATTCGATGGGTGGGAGAAGCAGGGGATACACACCCAGCTGCCATCTAGGTTTGGGAGAAAATCCCCCGTGACACCCTCTGAGAGCTCTACTGCGCATGAGCTAACTTTTCCTTCTGACCTCACTGGTTAGTGTTGTCCCCCCCAAATACCCTTCAAATAAACTCCCTCTCTATAAAGCTCCATCTCGGAATATCTCCCAGGGAGCGCAGCCTGAGACAGTCGGTGCTGGAAGTGGTCCGGACAGCAGATTCTACAGACAGATTTCAGAGCTAGACGGTGGCCAGCCGGTTGGCCGTGAAGACGCCGTCGTCGCCAGCGGAGATGAAGGACTAATGACCATGGGCATATTGCAGCTGCAGTTGTTACAGTTTTCAACGGGGCTGATCGGAGACGTATCTGTAGATGGGAATGAGCTAGCAGAGGCAATAAATATCAAGTGCTGCAGATATTTAGAAAGAGCAATAATGACGAGTATTATGGACGTGGATGGCTTCCGCCAGGGGACACATTAGAGAACTACAATGAGAAGCTGAACACGTCCAGCCACAGATTTCAGGCAGAGTGCGAAACCCAGAGGGCCTCCTGGCAGGACCAGGAATCAGCAGTCAGAGGACAGAACGAAACTCTGAGAATCAGTCCCCGGATTTAAGTATGGAGATAACGGGGATACAGGGATAAAGAATTCAGAGAAGACTGAATTCTCCATCCTGGCAAGTCTGCTTGTCCTGATTAGGGTCCTGATTAGAAGTGGGTGGAGACTTTGGTGTTGAAGTCTTCAGAAAACTTCAATATGCAGATCCTTCTGACTTCTGTGGACCTGGAGGAGCAACCCATTCCTCCATGTGAAAGCCTCGTTCTCCTCCACTTGCATAAAAATGAGGCAAAGGTCTCCATCTTGCAAGATACCATGAGCCCAACCACACTCCCAGATGTGTATTCATCTCACTGCCTGGCCACTGGACGGGTTCCTAGGGTCAAATCACAACGTCACAGCCAGGGCAGTGTTTGGCTGCATGAGGAATAAAAGGGCTATACTCCGAAGGAGCCTCATGGCATGAGTAACATAAACCAACAGTTTTGGGGGGGAGGGTGTACAGGATTGGATCCTGAAGGCACTAGATCAAGGTGAGTGTGGGTGAAACATAAAGGTAGATAAAGGAGATTCTGTTCCTATGGGAACCTGCTTTGAATTTCATTTATTTATTTATTTTTTTACAGAGACAGAGAGTGAGTCAGAGAGAGGGATAGACAGGGACAGACAGACAGCAACAGAGAGAGATGAGAAACATCAATCATTAGTTTTTCATTGCGCGTTGCAACACCTTAGTTGTTCATTGATTGCTTTCTCACATGTGCCTTGACCACGGGCCTTCAGCAGGCTGAGCAACCCCTTGCTGGAGCCAGCGACCTTGGGTCCAAGCTGGTGAGCCTCGCTCAAACCAGATGAGCCCGCACTCAAGCTGGCGACCTCGGGGTCTCGAACCTGGGTCCTTCCGCATCCCAGTCCGACGCCCTATTCACTGCGCCACCACCAGGTCAGGCGGGAACCTGCTTTGTAATGCAGGATTTTGCCAAGATTGGGGCAAATCTCGATGCCCAGGGTAGACTAACAGCTTCCTCTGTGAGCATATGAGATGCAAATGTAACTGAGGAGAGGATGAAAGTTATTGCGTCTTTTCAAAGTGTTGACTTAATAGTGGAGATGTGGGCTATAAACTAAGATGCCACGTGTCTAGCTATATTAACAGGACATCCAAATGGCTGTATGGTAGTGAGACCAGGGATAGACTAAGAAATCAACCTAGAGAAGACTTAAACCATCCAATGGACATGGGGTTGTCAGATATTTTAAAGAAGCAATTTGATTCTTAGGTGCTTATCAGTCAAGTTCAGGTTAGAGCAGAAAATAACAATCAGGAGCAGAAAAAGTCCCAAGGGGAGTTCTAAAGGTGAAAGAAAATATCTTTATCTGACATTTAAAAGAAGTCAAGTTAATGACCAGAAGCTTTGTTATTTGGGTGTTTTAAATTTTTAAAATTAATTTTGAGAGAGAAAGATCAGTTCATTGTGCCACTTATTGATGCATTCATTGGTAGATTCTTGTATGTGCCGTGACCAGGCATTGAACCTGCAACCTTGGTGTGTCAGGACAACACTCCAACCAACTGAGCTACTGGGCTAGGACAGACCAGGAAACTTTAATTGTTTGTTTTTTCTTTTAACCTTTGACCTAATTTGTATGTTTATAGCTATGTAAAGAAGTTAGAAGGCAATTAGTGAACTAGTTGATTAATTAAAGATGCTATTGGACAGACACAGAAGTAAAGATTGCAAAGTGAAGCAAGTTGAACAGATATTTTTTTTTAAATAATTTTTTATTAATGGTAATGGGATGACATTAATAAATCAGGGTACATATATTCAAAGAAAACATGTCTAGGTTATTTTGTCATTAAATTATGTTGCATACCCCTCGCCCAAAGTCAGATTGTCCTCCGTCACCCTCTATCTAGTTCTCTGTGCCCCTCCCCCTCCCCCTAACTCTCTCCCTCCCTCCCTCCCATGTCCTCCCTCCTCTCACCCCTGGTAACCACCACACTCTTGTCCATGTCTCTTAGTCTCGTTTTTATGTTCCACCAATGTATGGAATCATGTAGTTCTTGTTTTTTTCTGATTTACTTATTTCACTCTGTATAATGTTATCAAGATCCCACCATTTTGCTGTAAATGATCTGATGTCATCATTTCTTATGGCTGAGTAGTATTCCATAGTGTATATGTGTCACATCTTCTTTATCCAGTCTTCTATTGAAGGGCTTTTTGGTTGTTTCCATGTTTTGGCCACTGTGAACAGTGCTGCAATGAACATGGGGCTACATGTGTCTTTACGTATCAATGTTTCTGAGGTTTTGGGGTATATACCCAGTAGAGGGATTGCTGGGTCATAAGGTAGTTCTATTTGCAGTTTTTTGAGGAACCACCATACTTTCCTCCATAATGGTTGTACTACTTTACAGTCCCACCAACAGTGGATGAGATTCCCTTTTCTCCGCAGCCTCTCCAACATTTGCTATTACCCGTCTTGTTGATAATAGCTAATCTAACAGGGGTGAGGTGGTATCTCATTGTAGTTTTGATTTGCATTTCTCTAATAACTAATGAAGATGAGCATCTTTTCATATATCTGTTGGCCATTTGTATTTCTTCCTGGGAGAAGTGTCTGTTCATGTCCTCTTCCCATTTTTTTATTGGATTGTTTGTTTGTTTGTTGTTGAGTTTTATGAGTTCTTTGTAAATTTTGGATATTAGGCCCTTATCTGAGCTGTTGTTTGAAAATATCATTTCCCATTTAGTTGGCTGTCTGTTTATTTTGATATCAGTTTCTCTTGCTGAGCAAAAACTTTTTATTCTGATGTAGTCCCATTCATTTATCTTTGCCTTCACTTCTCTTGCCATTGGAGTCAAGTTCATAAAATGTTCTTTAAAACCCAGGTCCATGATTTTAGTACCTATGTCTTCTTCTATGTACTTTATTGTTTCAGGTCTTATATTTAGGTCTTTGATCCATTTTGAATTAATTTTAGTACACGGGGACAGGCTGTAGTCGAGTTTCATTCTTTTGCATGTGGCTTTCCAGTTTTCCCAACACCATTTGTTGAAGAGGCTTTCTTTTCTCCATTGTGTGTTGTTGACCCCTTTATCAAAGATTATTTGACCATATATATGTGGTTTTATTTCTGGGCTTTCTATTCTGTTCCATTGGTCTGAGTGTCTATTTTTCTGCCAATACCATGCTGTTTTGATTATCGTGGCCCTATAATATAGTTTAAAGTCAGGTATTGTAATGCCCCCAGCTTCATTCTTTTTCCTTAGGATTGTTTTGGCTATTCGGGGTTTTTTATAGTTCCATATAAATCTGATGATTTTTTTGAACAGATATTTTGACCCAGCAATTCCACTTCTGAAAAAATGTAACCCACAAACCTCTTACAGATCCCTATGCCTGTGTGTGCAAACACGTTCGCACAAGGAAGATCCCCAGACTATTGTGTGCGTTGGCTGGAGGGGGAAGGGAAACAACGTTAATCTATGGGGCTAATTCAATAAAGTATGCCACAGAAAAATGAAGAAATGTTAGTCAACCATCCCTTTAAAGTGTGCGTTATTGAGATAGGTCGTTGATTGTGCAGAAGGGCCAAGACATAGTTTTCACTGGAAAAAGAAGAGGTGGGGCAGGCAGACCTGTGTACCTTTCTCTCTCCATTTTGTTTCAAGTTATGTATATACATGTTTTTGCATAAATTTACATAGAAAGTCTCTGGACTAAAAAATAAATTAATGCGTATGTTAATGCTAACCTCTTCTCCAATGGAGGGGGCACTGCACATTTCTCATGGGGAGAAAACTCATATTCTCACTCTTCGAATTTTATACCATTTGCACTGTTTTAGTGTTTTATCCTATTTATTAGGTTATTTTTTCAATGATAGAAAAATGTACGTTTTTAGAAGAAAAGAAAAAGAAATCTAAACTAGTTTGAAATGATAGACACAATTGGGAAATAGATCTTGCAGCTGAGCAAGGTGAGCACGTCCGGGCAAATGAGCCCTGAAGTTCCAACTCAAAACACAGAATCAAGCAAGCGGCAGCCACTGACCTTGACAGATAAACGGTGTCTGCAAGAAGCATCAGTCCTGAGCCAGACTGCTGGGAACCCACAGAATGAAACATGAGAACTTTTAGACACATCCCCGTGACGCTCAAGTGTCTTATGAAAAACAAAAGCACCCAGGTAAAGATTGGGTCCCTCTCTGCCCTCAGGACACACGGTCTCAATCTCCAGATATCATAAGGACTATTGACTGATATTTCAAACTCTCATGTGAGCATCTAAAATGGGGAAATATGAGCCTGACTGGTGGTGGCACAGTGGATCAAGCATCGACCTGGAACGCTGAGGTCGCTGGTTCAAAACCCTGGGCTTGCCTGGTCAAGGCACATATGAAAGTTGATGCTTCCTGCTCCGCCCCCTCTCCTCTCTCTCTCTCTCTCTCTCTCTCTCTCTCATCTCTAAAATGAATAAATAAAAATAATTTAAAAAAAAATAAAAAATAAAAAATAAAATAAAATGGGGAAATATAGTCCTTATCTTCAAAAAGAGAGATGGGTATTTCCGATTGTTAACAGTTCCAGTGGGTGACAATTAGGAGAGAATGATATCTGCACGTTCTCGTTTATAACAAAAATGGAATTTGAAAAGGGATACTATTCCCCACAGCCAACGGAATTTCCCTGTGCCATGTTTAATGCTGAAGTCCCCAAACAGGATCAGCATAATATAGCAGAAATGCCAACAAATTTGGGGTCAGAAGAGCTAGGTTCAAGCCTCAGGTATAATAATGTTTAGGTAAATCACTTAAATTTTAGGCCTTGATTATTTTTATCTACCAAAAACAGAGTGTACCAAGATGTGTTGTAAAATTGGGCACCTGAAACCTGTAACATTATGTTCACCAGTGTCACCCAATACATGCAATTAAAAAAAAAAAGAACTGAGAGATGACTGTAAAATTTCACAGGCAACTTGGGTATTAATCAGAAAGCAAAGGAGTTCAATATTCATGTTCGCTCGCAGACAAGTCGCAAACAGTCATACAGGAGCAATGCATACGTGTGCATATGCACCACATACACTCTCAACAAAACGTTACAGTGCTCTCAAACCCCAGGAGCATTATGATGTCAGCGTTTGATTAAAACAGCATATTAACCCCAAGCCCTTCTATGTCGGAAGGACGTATTTCATAAACGGGTATTTCTTCTCCCACAGGGTCATCAATCACCTCATTTTTAGATAAACACACACAGCCCATGACCACGGCCACTTCTCCTCAAGGGCTACCTGTAACTTTTCACAAACTGCCTTCCCTGCACACGGCTAATAAAGGCAAGGTCTGGACTTGAACCCTGTCTGTGCAGCTGAAAAGCCCGTTTCTTTTTGCTGCATCACTCGGATAGCTAGATGTCTGAGGGCCGATCAGTTTCCCAGCGCCTCTCAAATGTTTGCACCCAGACTGCAAGGCTCCTAACCGCAGAGTTAATAACATTTTCATACATAGCTTCTCTTTTGAATCAAATTGTTGAAGAGAGAACGTCCTAATGAAACCGACTTGAAAGAATGAGTGCTTTTTTACCATTCAGGACGTCACTTAGATATCTGTCTTATGGGACATTTATTCCTCGATCCATCTTTTCCTCAGTATTCCTATCAGTCTCAGGCCAATTACTCAAGAATACATTTCTTTTTATTTCCTCTTGCATTTCATTCTGATGAAATTAAGTCCCTCAGACTAATGTCTCATGCGACATTCATAGTGTCTTCTCACATGTCAAACTTGATTTTTGTCCTTGAGTTTTACTAAGTGATATTTATACACAGTTTCGATGTCAAAGAAAAAAATTCATGATGCCTCTTCTATTCTTGAACTGATCACAGCGCCATACTTCTCTTCACGCCAGGTCCTTCCGACACCCTCTCTCCACCTCACGCTCTCTACACTCGGCCAACTGTCAAGCTCCTACCCAATCAAAAGGAGCTTCGGTGGAAAAGCCCATGAGGACCTCTCTTTTCTGACTCCTCTGTCTGAAACAAGAATAGCTTCTCCCTTTTCTTTCATTGAACGGAAGAATTTATTTTGACTAATCACAAATGATTAAGGTATCATACTGATTTGTTTTTGAAATTATATTGTGGATGGGTTGTAATACCTTTTCAGTACAGTGAAGAATATGTTATGAAATATTTGTTATATAAAAAGAAAGCCTAAGGTATTAGATCTCTGCCTTTGGGCAGTTTATCTCAGATCCAGAAACACCCTGACTACTGTTTGTTTACCTGTGTATGATTAGGATCTGTGTAAAAATTAGCTATGGTTTCTCACAAACTCACTGATGGATTTCTTCTCTCATGGATCTCACTGTCTCGCATGTCCTTCCTGTGTCCTGCCAATGTCTGATAAGAAGGTAAAAGACAAAGAGAGGGCCCGGGCACTATGACAGAATGTCGAAGGATGGATAAGATATGGGAAACATGGCGTACCACGCCTCCGTCCATGCCCACCATAACTTAATCACGGTTCTTTCCCACGTGCAGATGGGAGTTCAGTGACCTTCTCAATGAAGCCTAAAGGTACCCACTGCCAGGTGATCAGGTTGGCTTCTAAGTTAAAACCATTTGCCTCCCCAGGGGGCTGAAACTTCTAGTGAACAGGAGGTCATATTGAAGGGCAGCTGTATCAGCAGGAGAAGGAAGATACGTTGACCCTCCTCAGGGTCTCCTGGTTTTATTACAGGTGACCACAGACTAGAAGGCAGTTGAGAAACAACATGTCAATTATATCTACAAAATAAATATCCTTTCTTTGTGCCAGGGAGGACAGCCAGGCAGATATCCATATATATCTTTATGGTCATCAAGAGTGACTGGCCCCTGCCAGGGGAGCCCAGGTCCTGACAGCTTGCAAAGCTGCACGGTCTTCTGAGGCTGACTGGGTACAAGAAAAGACAGGGAGATGGTCTCGTGGTTTAAGGGTATTCAAGCAAAGCCACTTTCAAAGTTCGTTTTGCCCACATGTGACTTCTAAACATAATATGAATAACTTTCCCAAAGATGTTCAGATCTGTGGCAAGACCGGGATATGAACTCAGGTCTGTCCACTCCAAAGCATGCTCCAGCCACTACCAAAGGAGAATACTGAGCAATAGAAAGAATTTAGTCTTTGGAATCAGATAGATGGTGGTTTGAATCCTGTCTAATTGAGTTTCCAGCACATAGTAGGGATACACGTTAAGTTTTTCCCTTTCCTCATCTGGACAGTTTGATTTAAACATGATGGAAGAAATCTGGAACGAGAAGCCATTCAGGGCTGGAATATTTGTATTCCAGCCGTCTCGCTGCCACTAATTTCCTCTGTGACCTTGTTAAGGTGACGTAGGCTCAGTGATCCTTGTTTTCCTCATTCTTCAAATGAGGATAATGCCAGTCTTGCTCACTTCCAGGCTATTGCAGGGATTAGATAAATGAGTGTTCATGAATTCATTGTGAAAAGTACAAAGAGCTACCCAAATATTAGGGATCACGGCGAGCCACAGCCCTCATCAATAATCTCTGGGACAGCCGTTAAGGAGCAAACCTACAGGCGGAAAGAATGCAAAGTGGTTGTTTCTTTCGCAAGGTCACTGCTCAGCTGCGGGCGTTGACGGCCCTGAAGAACACGGAGGTCAGGTACCAGGAAAATCCTTCATGCAGCAGAACCATTCTGTCAGCAGAGCCGAGCAGCATGCCAAGTCACAGATGGCTCCCGGGAAACATGGTTAACTTCCTGGCCCACATTTTGAAGCCATCTAGAGAAGTCATCACTGGCCCTAGACTGCTGGATGTCTAGACTTCAGTAGAGCGTCTCCCAAGGCTTCAGCACAAACACCCCATTTTCCAGCCCAGGAAACTGAGGCCAGACACTTAGCTAATTTCAAATCCACATTTCCTTCTATTCTGCCAAGTATTTTGTTTTGGGTTTGTTTGTTTTGGGGGTTTTGGGGGGGTTTTTTTGCAATATAACTTAGGAGTGAGGAATTCCCCAAAGGCCCAAGCACTTCAATTTAAGTAGAGTTGTTACAGCACAGAACCCTTCAATGGGGACCCCAGTAGGGGTTGAACCGCCGCAGGATTTGAACACTGAGGGGAAAAATGGGGGCAGGTTACGGAAGCCCCATGGACAGCATAATTTATAAAACGAGTACGATGTTTGAGACTCTTCCAATGAACATCACCTCAGATGTGTTCATTTTCTCGTGAAGTAACTAAAAGGAATAGTTTCCCGTTACATAACAGTTGGCAAGGTTTCCATTAATTGTTGAAGTTACCCTACAGAATTCGGGCTTTTCTGAAATGACGCATTCTAGAGTTTTCACTTTTCTGGGGTAATTTTAATATGACCCTGTAAATTTTTTCCTCCAGGTTGAAAATAGGGTTTCCTCATGTAGGAAGTGCATGGAGAAGGAGGGAGTGTTGAGCACATGGGGCCTGGGACTAAGTAAGAGGTGGGAGCCCTCTTATTCTTTTTCTGTTGATCTTGTTAGAACATTAAGAGAATTGCCTTCTTTGCTCTGGCCAGACAGCTCAGTTGATTAGAACATCGTCCCAAAGGCACAGAGGTTGCCGGTTCGATCCCCCATCAGGACACATACAGGAATAGATAAATATTCTTGTCTCTCTCTCAACTTGTTCTCTTCCTCTCTCCTTAAAATCAATAAAAGAAACAGTAAAAAGCCTGACCTGTGGTGGCGCAGTGGATAAAGCACAGACCTGGAAATGCTGAGGTCGCCGGTTTGAAACCCTGGGCTTGCCTGGTCAAGGCACATATGGGAGTTGATGCTTCCAGCTCCTCCCCCTTCTCTCTCTCGGCCTCTCCTCTCTCTCCCTCTCTGTCTCTCTCTCTCCTCTCTTAAAATGAATAAATTAAAAAAAAATAAAAAAAAAAGAAACAGTAAAAAGAGAGAGAGAATTGTCTTCACCCATACAACCATATCTAGCTCACAAGGGGCACGCTCACAGATACAGGTGCACACAAGTGTCAGCTTGGAGATGAATCCCCTCTTTCTACCTGCAAAGCGAACACTTAAAGCAGCCCCTTACCAGTCTCGGGACTGGTAAATAGTTGGAGATAATGCCCCAAGCTTTTATACATGAGTTGCCCTTAGACATCTTCTGTTATAGTTTCCATTATGGTCCCCAAACAGGCTGAAATCCTAACCCCCAGCACCTTATAATGTGACCTTATTGGGACATAGGGCCTTTGCAGAGATAACTTGTAAAGTAGGCCCTCAATTCAACATAAGACGTGAAGAAAGACACGGACGTAGTCATACAGAGAAAACGACGTGTAACAGCAGAGGCCGTGATGGAACTGGTACCACTGCGCTCCAGAGGAGGAGGAGGTCGGACTGCAGGCAGCACCAACAGCTAGGATAAAAGGCGTGGAACACCCCCCCCCACCCCACCCACCCCCACCCACTCCCCCACCCCTCCCCCCACTCCCCCCACTCCCCCACCCCTCCCCCCACTCCCCCCACTCCCCCCACCCCCACCCATCACTCCCCCCACTCCCCCACCCCTCCCCCCACTCCCCCCACTCCCCCACCCCTCCCCCCACTCCCCCCACTCCCCCCACCCCCACCCACCACTCCCCCCACTCCCCCACCACTCCCCCCACTCCCCCACCCCTCCCCCCACTCCCCCCACTCCCCCCACCCCCACCCACCACTCCCCCCACTCCCCCACCACTCCCCCCACTCCCCCACCCCTCCCCCCACTCCCCCCACTCCCCTACCCCTCCCCCACTCCCCCCACTCCCCCCACCCCTCCCCCACTTCCCCACCCCTCCCCCCCACTCCCCCACCCCTCCCCCTACCCCCCACTCCCCCACCCCTCCCCCCACTCCCCCACCCCTCCCCCCCACCCCTCCCCCACTTCCCCACCCCTCCCCCCACTCCCCCCACCCTCCACTCCCCCACCCCTCCCCCCCACTCCCCCCACTCCCCCCACTCCCCCACCCCTCCCCCCATTCCCCCACCCCTCCCCCCCACCCCTCCCCCACTCCCCCCACTCCCCCCACCCCCGCTCCCCAGCCTGCAGGGAGAGCACAGCCCTGCTGACTGACACCTGATCTGGGATGTCCACCCCCCAAGAACCACACACAGGGTTTTAGGCAATTCAGCCTGCCGTGCATCGTCAGGGTCGCCCTGGAAAACGAGCACACCTTCAGACTCCCAGGCCTGGGACCAGGGACCAGGGTGGACAAGGACAAGGAGCCGAGAGCCCTCCGTGCACCCCCTCAGGGCCGCCCTCCCCGCGGGCTGGGCGCTGGAGCTCGGCTTTGGAAAAGGGCCTCTCCGGTCCTGCGGCTCTGGACCAAAGCGGAGCAGGAAGGCCGCCTGCGTTGCTGACCTGGCATCATAAACATAATCAGCAGATTGCTCCCAAGGTGCTTCGGGAAGGTGATTCTGGCTCCCTGCGGTTCAGCCTCGGGGAGCAGCCCAGACCAGCCAGCCGCGGAGGCATCATGTTCTGTGGGAACGGCTGGTTACCAGCAGATATGACTCTAAATCCATCTCCCCAGCACACAACATCTTTTCTGCCCCAGGTACATCCACACTTGGCTCAAAGAGAACACCCTCAGGTGTGGGACAAGGGTCACACCAGTCTGAGTAAGCGCATGTGACAGCTCCAGTCCAGTTCCAAAGCCAAAGGGCAGCTGGAGGGGACAGCCGGGGACCAGGAAACAGCTCCCTGAAAAGGGGCTATTGTCCTGGAAGTGCAGCAGGCAGAACCGAGGCCTTCAAAGTCACGACTGTGGGACTTCACAGGCCTGTGAGCACCTAGAAGATGGAAAGTTAAGTGTCTTCCTCTAAGATGCGCGGTAAGATGCCTCCTCAAGATCCAGTAATCAATGGCTCTCACTCAACTGAACCCCGGGAATGCATCACTGTATGCACACATGAAAAGGGCCGTCTCAAGGACAGCACTTGAATTTTTGCTTTCTATTATTCATTGAAAAGATCAATGTTGACCTTGAACTTGGAAACACCGGGACCAGCAGGGTGAATGATGGTCTTCGCCACCATTTCTTTCTTTTTATTTCTTTGATTTTCCAGATATCACACTACACTCTTCAGCATGATTATGTGGTTTTCTGGTTTTGTTTTGTTTGTTTTTTTGTTTTGTATTTTTTTTTAGCAAGAGAGGGGTTACAGATAGGGACAGACAGGAAGGGAGAGAGATGAGAAACATCAATTGCAGCACCTTAGTTGTTCGTTGATTGCCTTGACTTGGGGGGGGATGCAGCAGACTGAGTGACCCCTTGCTCAAGCCAGGGACCTTGGCCTCAAGCCAGCAACCTTGAGCTTCAAGTCAGTGACCCTTTCGGCTCAAGCCAGCGATCACGGGGTCATGTCTATGATCCCAGGCTCAGGCAGGCGGCCTCACTGTTTTGAACCTGGGTCCTTTGCATCCCAGTCCAACGCTCTATCCACTGCACCACTGCCCAGTCAGGCTTGATTATGTGTTTTAATCCTTGTCCCAGGCCATAAGTCAGGGCCTGTGGTTAGTCCTGAGTTCCAGATGAGGGAACTGAGGCTCAGGTGACTTATACAAATCATCTCCCTAAAGTCCCACGGCAAGATAGATCAGAGGGGCAAGTCTATCAAGGTCTGTTTCCCATCAATGTCTGTGTTACCACAGACTGTCTCATCTTTGCAACAAGGAAAAGAAAAAGTCCAAAAACCAGGTCCATGCGTGAGTCTCCATGGACCTCAGGGTATGCTCTCTCCTCCTTCCCCGGGGCAGGTAGGGTTTGTGAACAGTGAAGTGCCATCCTCGAACAACGGGCACTGTCTCCTTTGCCTCGTGGCTATGCTCCGCATGCACCCAGCACGCACTTCTCCTGCTGCAGGAGGAGTTTGAACAATCCCGGGGCAGGTGATGCTCCTCCTTCCCCAGGGCAGGTAGGATTGCGCAAACAGTGAAGTGCCATCCTCGAACAACGGGCACTGTCTCCTTTGCCTCCTGGCTATGCTCCGCATGCACCCAGCACGCACTTCTCCTGCTGTAGTGCAGGAGGAGTTTGAACAATCCCGGGGCAGGTGATGCTCCTCCTTCCCCAGGGCAGGTAGGATTGCGCGAACAGTGAAGTGCCATCCTCAAACAACGGGCACTGTCTCCTTTGCCTCCTGGCTATGCTCAGCATGCACCCCGCACCCAGCGCTGGTCACGTGAGCGCCAATGGGTCTTAGCACCAGGTTGGTAGCAGCAGCTGGGGGGTGAAGTGGACCCTGGGGCCGGGGTAGGAAGAGAAAGCAGAGAAAGCCTCTAGGCAAACGTGGTCCTTAACGCAACACAGTCACGGCACCGAACCATCTTTCTCTCCCGTGACAGTCTCCGACCCACAGAGGGGGAGGGAGGGAATTAACTGACTGTTTTAGACAAAAACACAACTCATTTGGAATTGTTGGAGATCTCTCTTCCCCACCCCGGACAAATAAAATCTCACTTTCCTGTTTTTAAATAAAAAATGGGAAACTTCATTCCAAATGTTCCAACAAATTATGGGACAGCCATAGATGGGAACAGTCTACCTCACTACACGTCGTTTTCAAGAATGTTTAGTTGAAATAGGATAAAAATTAATGAGACAATGTTACCAAGAGAAGGTTAAGCATGGAAAAAAAAAAAAAAAGAATTTCAATGTGCCTCTAAAACAGAATCTTTGAAATAGATAAATTTCCATTTATTTGAATGCAAAAGAGATTGGGAAGAAATGCACTCCCAAATTACTAAGAGTGGTTATCTCTGGGCGAGTGGTAGTTGATTTCTGTTTTTTTCTTTACTGTTCTCTATGGTTTTTTTTAAATGTATTTTACAAGAGCTATATAATATTTTGCAGCAGGAGGAAAGTAATCAGTATTTTTAAATACATTTGGCAAACACTACATAAGAGTGTTGAATGGTAAGTCACAAGAGACAAGCTCCTGCTCTAACTCTACTTCAAACCCCTGCCCTAACCTATGCCTCAGTTTCCCCATCTACAAAGCACAGAGGTTGCTCATAATGCCAAGGATCCAGCGTTGCCGTTATACATGGTGGGCAGTCAGTGAAGGTAGGCGAGTGGGAGACGTGTGGAGGCAACTGAAGGGAGGAGGGGACACAGAGGAGTCGGAGTAGAAGGAAGAAAGAGGGAGAAGAAAGGAAAAGCTTGGACGTGAGGGGTTCCAACAAAGCAGGCATGCGTCCACCCGGCAGATTTTTTAGATGCCTGCGGTTTCTAAGTCACCGCCTACTGTTCTTCCAGCCCTGCGTTTGAAAGTCACAGTTGTTTGGCCCTTTCATTATTCACAGATCTTCACCCGCTTTAATTATTAAACTTCTCAACATCTTGCCTAATGATTTCACTGCACAAGCCCACCAGGATAGAAGTTAATCTCCGCACGAAGGCAGGAGTAACTGGAGGAATGTGATGAACTCAAACTGAAGCGTGGACCCAGAGCCTCGGGCTGGAAATGAGTCACCCCTGAAATAAAGCAATTATCTGCCCACTTTTCCTTTAACCTTGGGTTTCTGTGGAAAACGATTCTGTTAAAGATGGTACTGATTAACTCCATTCCACCAAACCACTCACAGGTCCTTTCTCTCCAGACCCCTGGGCACTAGTGACTTGGGTACAAAACTTCTTCCTGTCTGAGGGCTACCCAGGGCTTCAATGTCCTCAGGAGGACAATGTTAGAAACGGTCTTTTTCACTCTGCTACTAAAATTGCGATCTCCATTTTCTGTCTGTGTGTCCTTCAGAGCTTCCAGCTGTTGCCAGCACAGAACACAAGTGCCTTCACCCCAGGAATATCCTCCTCTGGGAATGTGCACACAGAACTCCGTGGAAAATTCGAGGCTATCCAAGCCAGGGAACAAAGCGTGGCAGATCTGCAGTGAGAAGCCACAAAACGGATCGACCACTGTGCTATCAGAAGAAACACTTTGATGCCTTCCAAGTACACACAAGTTAGGGTCTACAGTCATTCACAGCCCTGGGGTGGGCAGGAAAGCATGCCTTTTCCAAATTTATGGGGGCCATGCAGATTGCAATATTATAATCAAGGAGACGTACAGTGGAACTCCCTCCCGATAAGATTTTGCTCATTTCTGTGAGAGGCATTGAGTGAAGTTGAGAAAGCAAGCTCTGGGGCCAGATGGTTTGGATTCAACTTCTGACACCGACGTATGCGAGTTACTGAACCTCTCTTCGCCAGGCAAGCGGTGGATGGATTGTGGTACCACTTAGGGTCATCAGGAAAACGAAGTTGTTTTAAGGAAATGGAGGAATCACCAACCCTTATTTGATTATAGATGTGCTTATAATTTACCCCACTACCTAATTCCTATAAGTTTGAAGAAGCTCACAGTAAAGACAAGTATACCTTGCAGGCTAATCAGTGTCTTGATTAATCACATTAGAAAGGATCTGATATGTTGTATACCTGAAACTAGGACAATGTATGTGTCAAAGAAATCTCAATTGGAAAGAGGGAGAGAGGAGAAGGAAGGAAGGAAGGAAGGAAGGAAGGAAGGAAGGAAGGAAGGAAGGAAGGAAGGTGGGAGGGAGGGAAGGAAGGAAGAAAAGAAGGAAAAAAGGAAGGGGAAGGGAAGGGAAAGAAGGAAAGGATGGAGGAAGCTAGGGAGGGAAAGAAATATCTGAGCCCAAATACGTTTAAACAGAATGGACAAATTGCAGAATAGTCATACCATGAGATACTACTCAGCATCAGCTAACTACCTACGCGAAATACAGGACTGACTTCACACAGATATGGCATTGCCTGAAGGAAGCCAGATACAAGAGTACATAGGTCAGACACCATTAAATAAAGTTCAAAACTGGGTAAAATGAACCAATGGTAACTGAAGTCAGATTGTGAGGACTGGTTTGACCAACCATCTCAGTTAGACGGGACTTTCCCAGTTTAAGCACTGCAAGTGCCATATCCAAGGAACTCCTCAGTTCTGAGCAAACTGTGACACTTGATCACCACAGTGATTGCCCCATAGGTGGAGGTTACAGAGAAGCTAGGGGCATAGATGGTGCCTGTCCTCTGGCCAGTCTGCCTGCTACTTGAAGATGACCTGGACTTCCCACTGCATGGAGTGAATCTGGCCCCCACCTCCAAGCAAAAGATGTGTTTTGTGACCCTGAGGTCCAAGCTGCCCCCCTGCCCAGTTTATGTTAATTTGCCACCCAGACAAGTGTCAGAATATTTATTTTTCTTTTTTGCTTTTTAAAAATGATTCATATTCTTTTTATTAATGTACTGAAATCAGGAAAGTGTGCCCATCCCAGGTGTTCATTATGATGAGATTTGCCAATGGTACAACCCCATGTAACCACCACTCAACACAAGGCACAAACATTTTTCATCCCCTTTGAAGTTACCTTTCTAGTGGAATATTTCTCATCGTGGTGAAAAGCCAGCAAAAAGAAATGTTTCCTTTTGCAGACAGGGTCAGACACCTAGCTGGCTTATTAAACTGCATTCTTGCAAGAGACTCTTCCACCTCCAGCTGTAACCTCAAATAGCACCTTGTAATTTTTTGTCTAAAACAAAGAAAACTCCATTCCATTCCTGTCCCTAAACTATTGAGTTTTATTTCCTGAGGCTTTGTTGACCTCCTAAAGGTGTTTTATATGTTTCCTTATATCCTGGTTCCACCACTTATTTATTGAAGTACCAGATTTTCAGAAGACTGTTTAGATTCCTTTTGTAGCACTGGGCAGCAATCTTCTGTATTGGGAGTCTGGTGGGAGCACTGTCAACTCAGGAGATTGTGGTAGTTATCGTGCGTGGAACCTGCTGTCATATTTTTTGTCTCTCGCTTCCTGTAATATCACACATTATTAGAGCCTATGACTTAAAATCCATCTGCTTCTCCACCTGTGGGATGTGTGATATGCTCCACATAACCCTTCCATCCTCCTCCATATTTTTATCAAATTCACAATCCCAGAGAAAGGAGAAATGTTTGTTATAAAATGTGACAAAGACTTATGAACTGGCTCCCACTATTAATAAGCTGGAGTCATTTCGCCAAATGATGAAGGACGTGCCAGGCTCTGTTGTTCTAGATATTTGTCAATCTCTGTGCCCAAGCTGGTTAAAAAGAAAACATTTTTGGGGTGTTTCGGGTATTTCCAGCAGTGGCGTGACAGCCAAAGACAACCCAGCCGGACATCTAACAAGAGGCACACGCGGGCTAAAGCGTGAAGGACAGAGCCAGGGGTCCCTGCAGCGGTGTTTCTCAGACCCGCATGGCTTCTCGCCTGGATTACTTCAACAGCATCTTAACTGGTCCCCACCTTCATCCTCTGTACCACTGACAATGGGATTTTTCTCCATTGTAGCAAAAGGCTTCCTGGGTAATTCTGCAGTGGCTCCTCCAGTCTCCGTGAGGCCCGCACTCCCACGTGCTGCGCACCAATCTCGGGAGGGGAGTTCAGATCTCCCCGCCTCCTTTTCAGGCTCCTCCTTCTGTACCCACGTGCTCCCTTCTGCCATCTGCAGGCCATGCCTGGAACAGCTCGTGGTCACCATTCCCCCTTATATTTATAGCTGCTTCCTCCTCCTCCTCCTCCTCTCTCTCTCTCTCTCTCTCTCTCTCTCTCTCTCTCTGTCTAGTTAATTCTGCATCATCATAAATTAGCTTAGATGTCATTTCCTCTGAAACTCTTCCCGAATACTGCTAAATAGCTCATGCCTTCCTGCTGCACCCCGGAACCCCTGCCTCTTCAGTGTCCACGTCCACCAGCTCCAGCGCCCCGTTCGCACTGCCTGCAGGGAGCTGGGCCACATGGCAGCACTTTGCCCCAAGGTCACTCGCTGGCCCGTCCATCTCCCACCCCAACCCCTGCATCCCCCGTAGCAAACCCACTTAAAGCTGCGACCGACCGCAGCTCTTTTCCAGAACCTCCCTCTTCTGCCTGTGAGCCCTTGGATCCTCTTCCGGAGCTGCCCACCCTTTCGAACCTACTTACTCCAGAAAACTAGCCGCCCCTTTTGCAGACCCTGTGCTTCGGGAGTTGAAAGTGTTTGTTTTTCCAGTGGTTCTCATACTCGGCTTCGCCCGGGTCACGAGCACTGATTTCCACTGGGGGCATATCTGACCAGGACAAGCCACACCATTCCCCACGCAGCACCAATTCCCAAAACGCCACCCTGGCCAGGGTCCCAGGCCTCAGTTCACTGACCTGAGGAATTCAGCCAGAGTAGGAGGAGTTTGAGAACCCCTACTCTTTTTAGTATCCACGTCAATTTCTTGCAGTCGAGGGTCACACCTTCACTTTAATTTTAAATTATTTCCATCCCCCCAAAATGGCTAAATCACAAGGTATACAAAGTAAAATAACCCACTTAATGTATTTCAGGGAATGTATTTATAAATTAATGAATAGTTTGGAGCTAAGAAGCATTATTTATCTTTAGCTGAGGGACATGTATGCTTATTGTAATAAAAATTTAACCCAAAAGTTTTTGGAAACATAATCTGTGAGCGATATTGTTGATTTGTTTAAATTGATTAGAGAGGGTGAAGGAGAGATGAGAAATATTAACTCGTAGTTGCTTTACTAGCTATTCATTGATTAATTCTCATGCGTGCCTTGACCGGGGAGCTCAAGTTGAGCCAGTGACCCCTTGCTCAAACCAACAACCTTGGGCTTCAAGCCAGCAACCTTTAGGCTCAAGCCAGTGACCTTGGCATCATGTTGATAATCCTGCAATCAAGCCAGTCACTCGTGTTTATGCCAGTGACCTTGGGTTTCAAACTGGGGACCCTAACATCCTGGGTCAATGCTCTATCCACTGCGCCATCACTGGCCAGCCTTGATTGTATTATTTTTTTCTGTAAATCTGAGAAGACTTGCTAACCAAACACCTGGAACAATGAATTACAGAGATGCCTGCCTGGGCTCTGATAACCGATAGACCATCTTTACCACCAGGGTGTATCTCCCTGGAGGATCAGATTGCCATTGTCCTTTGGTTGAGTGTTGTAGATTCTCAGTTTCTTCCAAGAGACACAAAGGGAGCCAAGTCTCCTAAAATCATACATGAAAAGTAGATGGGAGGGGGGAAGGTGGGAATGGTTTACGTCACATTTTCAGAATATATTAGAACGTCATTCTCTGTTCTCAACCTTGATCCTCTAACAACCTTGAATCTGTAGCATTCTGGGACAGCCCGAAGCCCTAAAGAATCAATCTGCCTCTCTGAGTTTTTCTTCATTAAAAAAAAAAATCAACTTTCTTTTTTTGAAATCTCTAATGGCTGAGTGAAATAATTTGTCGTTCACTTTGGAGTTCACACTCGGCCAGGTAATTACAGGTGGCTGAGATGCCGGCCCGTGGGTCTTTGTTTGCTCAAGTATCAGATTATATTCCGTTCTTAATCTTTCATCATAAATCAGTGCTTCCGGCCTTTTAATCACTCTTGTTGCCATGCTCTGAACGGGTTCCTGGGCCATCAATCAATTAGGAGGTGCCAGTAAAGTGCTTTAAAAAATAAAAAGTGTGGGCAAGTGCAGCCCATTACAGAAACAGGGCAGTGCACTTCAAAGGGAGGCTGGTGTTCTAGGTGTGACCCTTGCGTGCAGGGGGTTTTGTTTCTAATAAATTTCACAGGGATCTCCATGAGGTGGATTGATTTATTTTCCCCTTTGATATTTCTCTTATTTCTTTGAAGCAAAACCAAATCATATTTCTTTGAGATACTCGTTTGGGTTAAAGAATAAGGACAGCCTTATTCTTACCATAGAAGACTGTATGTGGATATGAGAACCTGCGAAGGCTAATGCAGAAGACAAAGAAATGATCCACAAAAGGAGGCTAGTGATCCCATCGACGGAGACATTCAGGAAAACAAGCGAACGAGCAAAAGGGGACTGCTCTGGAATGAAGACCAGTGGTAACAAATAGGCTGCGAGTTAGATAGAATTCTGATCAATTCTGATCTATTGATAGTGGCTGCCTGTAACGATGGTTTTAAAAGAATGTAGAGGCCATGTCCAGTGGAGAAGTATTGTGACCAATAAGCTATGTCTTCCCTGGGTGTGGAGGAGGTAGGCTTGCCTGTTACCTGTCTGCCATGAGTCATTAGACAACCTGAAGGCAAGACTTGTGGGTGATGAGCTGACACAAGACAGGAGTTCTTCTCTAAAAGATCTCAGATTTTGATTAAAACAACCTCACAGTATATTCCACATCCCGTAAGGGACAGGTGGCCTATCCACTGATATAAACCGCATGACTACAATGTGTAGAGATGTGTGATAAGCTCTTGGAGGTGGTGATAACGTAGATTACATTTGTATCGTACCTTAAGTTCATAAGAATTTACATCTATGCTTTCTTATTTTACATTCATTTTATTTTCAACAAATATGTATTGTGTCTACTGGGGACCAGATAGTATACTATGAGCTAGGTGTAACTGGGAAATTAAGTTTGACTAGTGGTTGCACAGTAGATAGAACATTGACCTGGGTTGTTGAGGTCCCTGGTTCAAAACCCCGAGGTCACCTGCTTGAACATGAACTTGTTGGCTTGAATGCAGGGCAGCTGGCTTGAGCATGGGATCAACAACATGATTCCAAGGTTGAAACATGAAGTCCAAGGTTGCTGGCTTGAGCCCAAGTTTGCTGGTTTGAGCAAGAGGGTTACTGGCTCAGTTTGAGCTCCCACCCCAGTCAAGGCACTTATAAGAAACAATCAATGAACAACTAAAGTGAAGCAACTGTGAGTTGATGCTTCTCATCTCTCTCTTTCCTCTCTCCTTCTAGCTTCCTGTGTCTTTAAGTAAGTAAGTAAGTAAATAAATAAATAAATAAATAACAAATAAAAATTAAATATAGCCCCTGCCTCTTTGGAATTTACACTCCCATGGAGAATAGGAGGGAAGAAGAGGAATGTATGAACTTCAATTTGAGCCTGGGAAAAACAATGCTTAAATAACATATATAAGTCATCCATGAAAACATTGACATAGGAGGGAAAAAGGACTTTAGCCAAAGACTGCCAATATCATTTCTCTCTAGGTTTTGTCCTGAGCTCCTGTTTTCATGTCAGCCCTGATCCCAGGGCAGGCAGCTTCCTGGTTCCGATGCTCTGATGGGGCTGGGGACCCCGTATCTCCTGGGCAATGAGGGCCCACTGCAGGTCCATCGATGCCACACGGGCTTCCCCAGTGATGCCCACAGTCCCACCAGCCCTTGATGGCTTCTCCAGAAAATGGTACCCGGGGTCTGGAATGGAGAAGAGGGCTTCACAAGCAATGTGGAGCCAAGCCAGACTTCAGACAGAATATTAAGTCCAAGGTGGAGAGGATGGGAAAGGCATTGGCGGGGGGGGGGGGGGGGGGTGAGGAGGAAGAAGAGAAACTGCCATGAGCTGCATGTGATGGAAGAAAATCAAAACACACATAAGCGACTTCAGGGAACAGTGAGTAGCTAGGCCCGTTCAACTGAAGGAAAAACAAAATATTGAGTTAGTGTCTGTGTGCCACAGGCACTAAAAAATTATTTTATTTTTCACAACTACACGAACAAGGAAGACAGACCTCTTCCCTGGTTACAGGTAGGGTAAATGATACCCGTTGCTGTTGAGTGACTTGCCCAAGGCCACGGACTAGTAAGTGCCTGAGCCAGGATCCATACCAGGTGTTTCCATCTCCGCAGCCAGACCTCCCCCTGCTGAAAGCATTCATGGTGAAGTGTGCAAGGTACTCAACACACCAAAGGGGGAGACTTGGGGACACAAGGGAAGCAGGCATCAAAATTGGGCGGAGAGCAGAAAAGACTGTCTTCGCCTGTTTGAAAAGGTTGCTGCCATCTGTTTCTGCCTGATACGTGACGTGTTTGGGAAAGATGGGAGACAACTCTTAATTGACAAATTCAAGCATTTTGTCTTCCACAAAAAGGAATCCCAGACTATTTTTACTTTGAGGAATATTAAAAACCTAGAGATGAATTCGTCATGAGTTTTTGCCTGCTGCCTTTTCTCTGTGGCCATTTCTCCTCCTGCCCCTTTGCCTCCCGCTGAAGATACAGCTGGTGGGCGTCTCAGTATCGGTCCCCTCCCCTCATCCCTGCTGCAGAACTTCACCTTCATTTAGTCACACCCACCAGCCTCTGTCAGGGGCATCAGAGGAAGCAAGATGCATCTCCAACCTCGGCAGGTGACTGCCGCTTCCTCCGAGCCAGTCAGAGTGGCCCCCTTCCCCAACACGGCTATAGACATGAGCATGCAGTACCACTGGGCCCATGTGACATGAGGGTGAGTCTGTGAGGAAGCTTCTGGAAATCGTGTCTTCACTCTTAAGATGATAGAAGAAAGAAATGGTCTCTACTTCCCTGAGTCCAACTTTAACTCCCTGATGCCTAGAACTGCATCAGCCATGTTGCAAACATGCAGCAACCAGGCTAGGGAAAGATCACCTTTACCAACTGAACAGCGTGGCTCTGTCTACTGTTGGATGACCTGTGACAACTGAGAGGAAGATGGCTCACTGGGCTGATCGGCTGCGCATGACGGAGGGATTCTCTGCGGGAATGACAAATGAGAGGTTCTGAAAATGAACTATGAACCATGGGGGAGCAGGACGGCAGGCAAACAACACTGGAAGAAGGATCACTTTAGTTATTAAGTGGGTGCCATATAATATCCTTTGAGAGAAAGGATAAAATAATAAAATTAAAGAAAATATGTTTATGATTGTTGGACTATGCTTCTGAAATACAGCACCACTCAGAAACTAGACTACAACGAACACCGTTTCAACGGCACAGAAAGGGGTCTAGAGAAAACAGGTCACGACGCAGAGACAGCTGCTGTTCGCGTATTTGTTGGTTCTGTGCAGACGCTTCCCTGTATAACAGGGCTCTGCAGACTACAGCCCTAGGGCGACAGCGAGCCTGCTGCCTGTTTTTGCAAATAAAGTTTTGTGGGAATCCAGCCAGTGCCACTTGTTTACATATTTCCTGGCTGCCTAGTTGCTGAAATGTCAGAGTTGAGTAATGGCTGCAGAGGCTTCGGGGCTCACGAAGCTGAAAGCATGCTCTGCCTGGCCCTTTACAGAGAGTTTGCTCCCCCTGATTTAGAAGGAAGAGAACCAAGCCGGCAGAGGGAGTGTACTCATGAACACTGGCCACACCACACACAAAAAGGAGCCACCGGAACCCATTTGCATTCTGACTCACCATCTACAGCTACAGGCCCGGGTAGCTAACCCACTACCTACAGTGACCTGCTCCCTGTACGTCAAACCTGTAGGAAGTCAGACCACCGTCTAACAACAGGTCCAAAGAGCCAAATGTTAACTCCTGTAACAGTCAGTCCAAAACAGGCAGGACCTGATTACTAACTGACAGCTTTCCTCATTTTTGTCCCCATTCCCAAATCAGGCCCCACAAATTAGTCACATCTGCATCTTAGCCAATCAGGATGCCCCGCTTTTAGTTGTCCCACCCCCGTGTTCCCCCGGCCCGCAGCCTCCTCCAATCAGGGCTCACCGGCAACCTTCCCTTTTCCCACGGAAAAGCTTCCCCACTCTTCTGCCTGCCGCTGGGTCTCTGTCAAAACATAGCTGGTGGCGGATGACTCCCTGGCTAGGCCACGTTCAGAAAAAAAATAGCTTTTGCTTATCTCATTTTGATTGATCTCCATTTATTTCCACGGAATTTGGAATCAAAATATCTGAGCCCTAATCCTGTGTCCGCCATTCATTCCATATGTGACATTAAATAACTCATCAGTTTAAAATAGATATATTAAAGAGGCAGGTTCCTACCCAGAAGAACACACAGGCAGCATACACGTTAAGGTTATTAACGTGTTATTGTCATGCGAGAAGTATTGAATAGGTGCGAATGACAGAGGCAGCTCTGAGGAAGGAGTGACAGCTTGAATTGGGTCATACATCTAGAACCTTCCCAGCATTGATTAATTAATCATCACGGTTATCTTTGACCACTATTAATACAGTCACTACGGAAATATGTTTCCTATAAACTCACAAATTTCTTCCTTCCACATCAAACCATAAACTACTCACTTCAAAATGTGGAAGAGTTATTTGTTTGAAAATCCAATTTCACAAATGGCTCATTTGTTAAGGTAATGTTTTAATGGATCTTGATTCAAACCCTCTTTTCTGAAGTTTCCATTAGTGGCATCGTTTGAGTTTTTCTGAACCACTGTCTAGTTTGCTTCGTGAGTGTTTAGCAATTTCCACAAATGATACCATTTTGAATGGTTCAAATGTCTTTCATCTTTTGTAGTATACTTACTTGATTTATGATGTGCAAAACAAAACCCTAATGGTACGAAATCTTCACTGAGTGCCTTTAAGTAATATTATCATAGTTTTTATTTGCATTCTGCAAATTGTCTTTAAGTTGGTCCCAAACCTGTTCATTGTTAAAATAGCTTTTAAGCGACTGTCTCGGTTAATTAAAAAATTCAAACATATAAATATTTGTTTGAATTTTTTTTTAGCTTTAAGCCAAATGCTGTGTCACATATAAGCAAAGCTCATATTGCAAAATCCATACTATTCCAGATTCTCCTCCTGTTAAATTCAAGTTGAAAGGTACACTGGACAGTGTCAGGAGTGCCGGTTTCCTGCCTGGAACCTACCCCTCGCTGTGTGCGTACGCCTCAGAAAGTAACACAGCACTGGATACCTACTTCTCCTTTTGTAGGCTGTCAGTAAGGCTCCTTCCAAGACTAAAAAGCTATCATTAGGGAGCTCCGTGAATGCTGAAAAGTTTGAGTGGAAAAGTGACATTTGCCAGATTCTCAACTGGACGGCTTCCAGCCTGGAGGAAGCCTACGCTCCTGACATTTCAACAAGCTGCACTCGAGGAGCGTTGGATTCAAAGTGGAATCCTGGAAGACTCCCACCCAGGTGGTGTTCTTCGTCAGCGTTGTTCAGCGAGCCTGTGTTGGCGTCCTCGGCAAAGACTTAGGATGATTAAAAAGGTCAAGAGAGGCCCTGGCCGGTTGGCTCAGCGGTAGAGCGTCGGCCTGGCGTGAGGGGGACCTGGGTTCGATTCCCGGCCAGGACACACAGGAGAAGCGCCCGTTTGCTTCTCCACCCCCATCCCCTCCTTCCTCTCTTTCTCTCTTTTCCCCTCCCGCAGCGAGGCTCCATTGGAGCAAAGATGGCCCGGGCGCTGGGGATGGCTCCTTGGCCTCTGCCCCAGGCGCTAGAGTGGCTCTTGTCGTGGCAGAGCAACGCCCCGGAGGGGCAGAGCATCGCCCCATAGTGGGCAGAGCATCCCCCCATGGTGGGCAGAGCGTCCTCCCTGGTGGGCATGCCGGGTGGATCCCGGTCGGGCACATGCGGGAGTCTGTCTGTCTCTCCCCGTTTCCAACTTCAGAAAAATACAAAAAAAATAAAAAATTTAAAAAAAGGTCAAGAGAGGAAGGCCTTGACTCAGCGACTCGTAGAGCAAGGGCTGAGCTAACTTCTGGGCATGTAAGGGTGAGTAAGACATAGCCCCTCCAGATTTCCACAGAGAAGCGGTTTGCAGGTTAATAGAAACCATTCATTGGACCTTGATCTCATCCTATGACCCACTTGGAAAAGAAATGGTGCATTCTTTTTTTTTCCCCCTGGAAGTTAGAATCGGGGAGGCAGTCAGACTCCTGCATGCACCTGACTGGGATCCACCTGACATGCCCTCGAGGGGGCGATGCTCTGCCCATATGGCGCATTGCTCCATTGCAGCAGAGCCATTCTAGCACCTAAGGCAGAGGACATGGAGCCATCCTCAGTGCCAGAGCCAACTTTGCTCCAATGGAGCTGAGGGAGGGGAAGAGAGAGATAGAGAGAAAGGAGAGGGGGAAGGGTGGAGAAGCAGATGAGCGCTTCCTCTGTGTGTCCTGGCCGGGAATTGAACCAGGGACTTCCACACGCTGGGCCAATGCTCTACCGCTGAGCCAACCAGCCAGGGCTAGAAATGGTACATTCTTGTTATTATCATCAGTAGTATCATAGTCACCAGCAATTAGTCTAGAACGACACCGTCGGGATTCAGATCCCCACTCTGTCACTTACTAATTCTGTGATCTGGAGCATCTAAATGTCCTGGGCCTTGAGTTGTTTTTTTCCCATATGTAAAGCAGAGATTATAGTAATACCTGCCTCATGGAGTTTTCTGAGGACTTCATACAGTGCCTAGCAAATTGTAAGCACTCTAACTATTGGTAATTATTATTTCCATTTTATTGAGCATTGTCTATATAGCATCCATGCATAATGTCATGTAGTCCTCGCTGAAGTAGGTCCTGTTATTCCTATTTTATAAGGAAAGTGAGGCTTAAACAGCTTAGGTGAGACCATGATTCAAACTTGCCAATCTGACCCTAGTAGTGTGAACATCAAAATGTATAATGCTGAGAGTGATGAAGATGATGTATACCCCTGCTTTAACACATAAGGGGTTGCTATTTCACATTAGAATCCACGGTAATATGCATCTTAAGATAGAGTGAATAAAGAACTATAGTTTCAAAATACAAGTGTTGCAAATATTTTCATTTCCCACAAGAGGGCCAACAAAAACTGAAAGATTCATCTAATAATAAGGAACAATCTGAATTTGCAATGATGAAACACAGCAAGCTGTTGTTTATATTTAAAGGATATGAGGATACCTAATAACTAATCTTCCTTCAGAATATAGTGAAGCACCTGAGGGGAAGGCTCCATGGAGCCATCCTCAGCACCTGGGCTGATGTGCTCGAATTAATAGAGCCATGGCTGTGGGAGGAGATGAGAGAGAGAGAGAAAGAAGGGGGAAGGGGGGTGGAGAAGCAGATGCTCACTTCTCCTGTGTGCCCTGACCAAGAATCAAACCCAGGACCTCAACACACTGGGCCATTGCTCTACCGCTGAGCCAATCAGCCTGGGCCCAGCTGGCTTTTATTATACCTCTTAGGACAACACTGCCGTGTGTGTGTGTGTGTGTGTGTGTGTGTGTGTGTGTGTGTGTGTGTTATCTTCACCCTATGCTCTGCTGACCTGTTTCCTCTCTCAAGCCCTCCGATTTCCATAAGCAGCTTGTCTAACTTTTTTATTTATTTTTTTTACTACGGATTACCTCTACTCACAATAGGTATATTCCCTTCGTGTTAGCAAGCACCACTATTAAGTTCCACTCTAAATCTCAGTGATTCTAAAAATATCCCATCTACCACCTTTGTCATTGGTTTCCTTTATTTCTCATAATCTGCTCATTTGTATGGAGATTCTGAGACCATAATTCCTATCCTTCTCGGGAAATTGTTCTTTCCTGTAAGTCCCCAGACACTCTCTGCACGTCTATTCTTTTCCCTGAGTCATACTTATTATCTGTCATCCAAAGCAATTATTTTCATGAGTGTTTCTCCTTTTTTATCTGTATTAGTGTCCCAGGGCTGCCTGAACCAACTTCCACAAACCTGGTGGTTTTAAAAGACAGAAATATATTGTCACACAGTTCTAGGAGTACAAAATCCATCTGTATACAGCGTCTGTTCCTTCTGCGGGCTCTGAGGAACAACTGGTCCCATGCCTCTCTCCAGCCTCTGGAGGTGGCCAGCAGTCCTTGATGTACCTTGGATGGTAGAAGTAGCATGCCTACCTCTGTCTCCGTCTTCACATGCCCACCCTTTCCCTATGTGTCTATCTTTGTCTTCACATGACCTTCTTGTGAGGACACCAGTCACTGGACTTAGAGCTACCATAACTCAATATGGCCTCGTCTTAACTAACATCTGCAAAGAGCCTCTTTCCAAATAAAGTCACGTTCACAGGTACCAGAGTTAAGATGTCAGCATACCTTTTTGAAGAGACAAAATTTAACCCAAGATACCAGTACCATTTCCTTTGGATCCTTGTGTTCAGTCAGCAGGACTGTAGCACAAACAACCTGTTCTTCAATCTTAGGGATGGAGCCAGCTCAAGAAGACGTCATCATTTCCTCCTTAACTCGGATGCCAATCCCATTATTCAACCCCATCTCCACAGCCGGCCTTGCCTTCCATTCTAAGCTCAAAGTGAATCTGTGAAGAAACAGGGAAAGTCACCTGTGCTCTCAAGTTCCCTGCCTTTCTGGAGACCTTTCCCTGACGGTGCTGCTGCTCCCCACACGAGCATAATAGGATGCAGCAGCCCTGCTCACACCCCAAGTATGCCGTCAGAACGACAGCCATGTTCCATTTAGCCAGATTGGGTGGCAAGAGGGAAGACTCTTAGCAGACAGACCTGGCTATGGATAGATCCTGGCTCTGCCATTTGCCACTGTGTGACCATAAGTGAGACACTTAATAAATGAAGTTACTAATAGTGGTAGTCATAGGATTATTACGAATATTATAATAACTACATAAAATATTTAGTCTGATATCTGTTATGGGCTGAATTGTGTCCCTCCAAAACTCATATGTTGAAACACTAAACCCCAGCACCTCAGAATGTGATCGTATTTGAAAATAGGGCCTTTCAAGAAGCAATTAAGTTAAACCGGGGTTTTTAGGGTGGATCCTAATCTGATTTGACTAATAAGTTCTTCCTTGTGAGAAGAGAAAAGTCAGAGGCACGGACAGACACCAAGGGTGCGTGCACCCACAGACGGGACCGTGTGAGAACACAGCGACAAGGCAGGCATTTAAAAACCAGCACCAAGCCTGCCGACACCTTGATCTTGGACACCCCACCTCCAGAACTGTCAGAAAATTAATCTCTGTTGTTTAAGCCACTGAGTTTGGGGTGTTTTAGATTTTTTTTTCTCCCAGCTTTACTGACGTAAGATTAACAAATTAAAAATTTGTACAAGTATAAAGTGTACAACATGAGATTTTGTTATATGTATACATTATAAAATGATCACCACAATCAAGTTAATTAACATATGTGTCGCCTCACTTAGTTACCTGTGTGTGTGTGTGTGTGTGTGTGAGATCAGACTATTTAAGGTTGATTGTCTTAGCAAGTTTCATGTATATAATACAGTATTATTAACTGTAGCCACCATACTATACATTAAAGGTGGCCGGAATTTATTCATTCTACAGAAATGAAACTCCATACCCTTTGACTGCCGTCTCCTCCCCCTTTCCTCCACTCTGGCGCCCACCATTATGCTCTCGCTTCTATATGTTTGACATTTTTAGATGCCACGTGTCCGTGAGATCACATAGGATCATTCTGCTGTGTCTGGCTTTATTTCACTTAGCATAATACTACCCTCCAGGTTCATCCAGACCGTCCCTAACAGTGAGGCTTGCTTCTTTTTCAAGGCTAACGAATGTTCCATTGTACACATACACCGCCTTCTCTTCGTTCGTTCATCCCTCCACGCACAGACTGTTTTCATATCTTGGCTCCTGGAGGGAATGCGGCAGTGAACATGGAGGTGACCATACCTCCTCAGGATGCTGATTTCATTCCCTTTGGAGACATGCCGTTAGACCTGAGATTGTGTGGCTGCTAACGCCTTGAGAACCCTGTATAATACTATTTTGCATTATGGCTGCACAATTTACATTCCCAGCAACAACGTGCATGGCTCCAGTTTCTCCGCAGCCTCGCCGGCGTTTATTATCTTCTTTCTCATAATGGCCGCTGTCACACGTGTGAAGCAATGTCTCACAGAGGCTTTGATTTACATTTCCCTGATGACTAGAGACATTGACCACCTTCTCCCATGCCTGTTGACCGTTTGTATGTTTTCTTTGGAGAAACATCTATTAGATTCTGCCTCTGTTTATTTAATGAGGTCATTTGGGGAAGATTTTGCTATTGAGTTGATTTTCTTATATATTTTTTTATATTAACCCCTTATCAGGTGTGCTTGCCTTCTCCCACATCTATCAATATCCAAACGCAGGCCTGACCTGTGGTGGCACAGTGGATAAAGCCTCGACCTAGAACGCTGAAGTCGCCCGTTCAGAACCCCAGGCTTGCCTGGTCAAGGCACATATGGGAGTGGATGCTTCCTGCTCCTCCCCCTTCTCTCTTTCTCTCTCTCTTCTCTCTAAAATGAATAAATAAAAATTTTTTTTGTTTTTTTTCTTAACTCAAATGCACTCCAAATCTTGACTAAAATTCTACCTCCTGAGTGAAAGCTCCCACGGAAGTCACCTGCCCTTTCTGTGTCACCTCCCTGTCCCTGTCTTCTCCCAGCGACCTGGAAACAGAGGCTGGGTCCCGCCCACACTGCCTTCTCTGTGTGGCTGAGCTCAGGGCGCCCCACGTCCATCCCTTTCCCAGTGAAGCGAAGCAAACACCATGCGGCTGCCTGGAGCAGAGAGGAGGGAACTCCAGGATGTCATCTACTGATGTTTGAAAATCTGGCAAAATGCAAAGCAGGAAACCCTTACAGCTCACATTCCAAAGCTCAGTCCATTCACAGGGGTGGAATTCTACCGACCCCTCCAACAAGCGTGTCTCTCCGGCACGAAGGGGGAAACCCTCCGCCCCTCCCGAGTGAAGAGAAAATGAAGGGGCTCCAGCAGGGAAGCCCAGGGGCACAGCCCAGTCATCTCTGTGGGGCTGAAGACCCACAGCTGACACGGTTTTGAGCTATAATTCAAAGGAGGAACTGCAGAAACTCCAGGTGTCACCGGAGGCAAGTTGCAAAAGTCTGTGAAGTTCAGTGTGTCCTGCCCCCGCCACACTGTGGTACTGGGGACCCAAATGTGAGCCAAGCCACATGCATCACGGACAAAGAGACAAACCCATCACTACATGGCCTGCATTTAAGTCTCAGCCCCATTATTGCTGCAATGAACCTTTCTGGGCCTCAGTTTCCTTTTACCTCCAAATAGAGTCAGATCAATTCACATTAATTGAGTTCTTACCATGTGCTAGATGCTGTGCCCTACCCTGGGCAAAAGACTAAATGGATTCACCTACATAAAGCCCTTGGTTCAGAATCCAGCACAGGGTAAGCGTTTCCAACAACAAATGCTGGTTGTTGTTGAGAAAGATGTCATCCTGTAGCCTGTGATCAGATGGATTAACAGACTTTTTTATTGATCAGAAAGGTCAAGCACCAGCTTTGTTCCTCACCCACTACATGGCCTTGGCTACACTTCTGAAGCATCTCAGCCTTCACTTCTCTGATCTTCCAAACGTGCAGAGCAACCCCTGTTTCCCAAGGTTGTTGAGAGGCCCCCGTGGCTCCAGGGAGGTGAAAGGCCGTGAACCTTACTGCACCATGTGTGTGGATGACATTATTCTGATCGCTGCCCCCACCACTGGGTTAGCTTCTGCCCCCATTCCCACAGTAAATTGCCAGGACTTAATGTTTCAGGGAGGAGAAGGAAAGCATACAGCCTCCCCAGGGGTAAGCACACGGTGACAAGCCGTTACTCTACACTACCTACGTAAGCCGAGAGCGCTAAGCCTTGTAAACTTCAAGTTCAGAGGACACCAGTAAGTCACATACTGGAAGGGTCAGCGGAGCAGTCTTAAGTGGGCCCCAATGCATTTAGCAGTCTGTCTGCACCCGCCAGTCATTGTCACACCATTGTGGCTGCAGAGGAGGCCAGTCTAGTTAGGAGGTAGCTGCAATGACAGTGAATGACATGGTGGGCTTCAGCAAACAATGGTGGGGCAGGAGTGGGGTGAGTAGAAAGGGAATCGTGGGTTTCAGAGATAAACTAGAAATACACACTTCAGGGGTCTCCAAACTTTCTACACAGGGGGCCAGTTCACTGTCCCTCAAACCATTGGAGGGCTGCCAAATACAGTGGTCCTCTCACTGACCACCAATGAAAGAGGTGCCCCTTCCAGAAGTGCAGTGGGGGCTGGATAAATGGCCTCAGGGGGCCGCATTGCAGCCCGTGGGTCGTAGTTTGGGGACGCCTCCACCCTGCTTAAATGCCATCTCCCATAAACTCTTTGACCGTGTTGTCTAAAATATCTCACCTCTCCCCATTACTGCCTAGCTCTGTGCCTCAGTTTCCCTTAGAAAATGAAGTGATAATGATTATATGTCTTTTAGGATGGTGGTGAGAATTACATGCATCCTACAAGCACCAGTTTACAGCAATTGTGACACACAGGAGGCATTTAATAAATGTTAGCTTTTAACGACATTATCCTGACTATTTTTATCTCCTCCCTATTTCGTTCTAGCATGTGTAATATTCTGAAAGCATTATCTCGGTTATCTACTTATTTGCAAAGTCGTTATCTGCCTTCCCTACCAGCTCTTCAGGTCGAGGAGGAGAGGTCTGGGCTAGCCCCCCACTGTCAGCTGCTTGAATGAATGGATGGGTGATTTAATGAGAGAATGAGTGAGAAGACAGCCACCAGACTCATTCGAGTCATCTCTTGTGTCCCAACGGCATATTCGTAGGACACAGTTTCTTATCTAACTATTAGGCATGAAGAAATTGTGACACCGAAAAAGGTAGTTGTCCACACCAGAATGTGGGTGAGCAGTGGGCTGTCTCTGTGCAGAGACATGCAAGGCACGCGGGTAGATTTATTCACCCTCGGGTTATGCCTGCCTTCCACAAACAATAGAAGTTCCTGCTCTGGACCCTGCACTGGGCCCCCCAGCCCCATCCACAAGGGGGCGCTGTGTTTAGTCCTGGACTGCATCCCACTTCATAGCCTCAACATGCCCTTAAAAAAGCAAGATTCAGAGGCGACCAGAGCCGACCTCACAATGAAGGGGAGGCAGAGGACCACGTGCTCCTTCACCCCACTCCCCCGAACCCCCAGAGCAGGTCCTGAAACGCCTGCAGCACTGTTGAGTTTTGTAACACCTGATTTCCTCCCAGATGACTGTCGTAGCCAGAATTAAACCGTCCTCAGAGCAAGGACATCTGGGTTGTGTCATCAGCCTGCAAGCACAGCTCCACCGCTCTGTTCGCTCGTGGGGCGAGCGCGTTGATAAGCATCACCGTGATTGGGACTGGCCGGCAGTGACTTCCATTCATTTCCTAATCAGTCATCACATTTTGTTCCAGCGCAACACTGACCTATTGTATTTAACGCCACCGTCCCTGCAAGAAGCTCCCGCTGTGTGTCCCTGCTGCTGTGGCAAGCAAAACTAACTTAGAGTTTAAGGATTCCCCCCCTCCCTCCGTTATTATCTGGGAGTTTACACGATGTTCAAAAATTGTCCCTGCCCTTCCCTCTCTGTCCTTTCATGGTGCCAGGATAACCCAAATGACTTGAGGCAGCTCTGCCTCCAGCTCCATGCCTAGGCTACTGTCCTGCTCCGCCCACTCACCCCAGCAGGACGCTCGCGCATGCGCATTCATGGATTATTGTCCAAGAGACCACTGTGTGTCCTTGAGCCAGGCACATCCCTCTAAGCCTCCATCCATTTCGTCAACTATAAAATGAAGAGCATGGACTAGATTATCCCTGTCTATTGTGACACGTCACAATTCTAATGTCCCACGATTCTGGAGTTCGAGTCATAAACTGCCTGAGAGGGGAGACACGTTAGAAGTCATTCACAACAACACACATGCGTCTTCAGCGCCACCTCCCTTTCTCTGCGGCTACCTACCACGTATCCCATCACTCACTCAACTGTTTTTCTCTAGTGACTTTTCAATTTTTTTTTTTTTTACTTGAATGCATGTATTTTCAAAGGGGGCCACCTCATCAGGACCGTAAACAGCAAACCATAATCCTTTGCCACAAATAGAAGTGTTACTAAAGGGAAATAAAACCACTAAGGAAACGGCGGCTGGGTGCTGTTGCCCGCCCCAGCACCCGGTCCGCTGCTGGCCCTCTTTGTTGAAATGGCAGCGTAGCAAGTGTTAAAATATGCTGAAGGCATGCTCTCCCTGAAGGAGATTTTCTCCTTGCCCTTCTCTGCATTGGAAGGGCCACATCTCTCTCCCAAAGGCTGTTGATGTTATTGAACACAGAGAGGCTGGATGCCACCCGAGATCACTCCCAAAACCTTCACTATGGGTAAAACGTCTTCACTACTGTTTTCTGTTCACTACTGTTCGTGTCAGCATCTTCACCATCAGCTTCACCTGCAAGCATTGCCGGAGAGCTGGGATGAGAACATCAGAGGCACCCAGAAACACTCACCCCCATGCACACACGCCCAAAGTGCTCCAGAAGACTCCTGCAGACAGCTCAGTGCCTTCCTGGGCACTTCCCAAGCTCACAGCTCTAGGAGTCTTTGACTTTGGGCATGTTCAATATGGCTGCCTTTTCTAAAGGAAATCACTGCCCAGGTGCAACAAAGACCAGCTTCCACTGAACATGTAAGAGAGAGTTCTTTAGCAAGAGAGAGAGAGAGAGACAGAGAGAGGAATAAACAGGAATAGACAGACAGGAAGGGAGAGAGATGAGAAGCCTCAACTCATTGTTGCTGCACCTTAGTTGTTTATTGATTGCTTTCTCATACTTTCCTTGACTAGGGGGCCCCAGCTAGGCCATTGACTCCTTGTTCAAGTCAGCGACCTTGAGCTCAAGCCAGAGACCATGGGGTCCTGTTTATGATCCCCTGCTCAAGCTGGATGATCCTGCACTCAAGCTGGTGAGCTCCCGCTCAAGCCAGTGACCTCGCGGTTTTGAACCTGGGTCCTCAGTGTCCCAGTCTGACACTGTGTCCGCTGCACCACTGTGTCCTGGTCAGGTTAGGGAGTTCTTAAAGTGGTTTCCCGTTTTCTCTTTCCTGTCTTCATAGACACTGTGTGGAGCAGGGACAGGATGGTGCACACGTGTGAGAGAGCAGACACAAGGACTCAGGGGGTTAAGGGGACAAGAAAGAGAGCCGTAGGGAAGGCATGCCTTCTGTTTATTTAGCATGCTGTAGGAAAAATATCTGAACGTTTTCAGCTTTAGATGCAGTCTGGCTTCCGATTCCAATCCCATCACTTTGCAGCAACAGGAACTTGGGCGAGTTGCTCACCCCAGTGAGCTTTCGTTCCCCCCCCCCCTCCACAGAATGGCTCTGATGACACATTGCGTCATGTGTTGGGAAGATGTAAGGAGTTATGGCAGGTACGGGGCCAGCCAGGCACAGAATAACACCCAACAATCGTTCTCTCCCTCTTATAGCTTTTCTTCCCCAAATCCACCCTCTTTTCACTTGTTTGTTTGTTTGTTTTACCTTTTCAAACCTGAGTCTCCTCTGCAAAGTAAGAGAGAGAAAAAGAGACAGAGCTGTAAATTTTCATAATGTGAGGGGGTTTTTCTGTGACTTGATTATGGAAAATCATTCTGGGGAGTGAGTGGAATGCCAAGAAGGGGACAGAGAGGAGAGGGAAGAAAGACTTCACACCAGCAAACCCAACAATCAGCCCCTTTTGAATAATCATTCAGTTAGCCTGCTGGAAGCTTCGAGTTCCCCCCAAAATTTGGGGGAATGCAAGAGAAACAACAGAAATCTGGAAAACGTGGCGTATTTTTGTGTATAGATTTGAATCGGAATTCTTGGGTGGTTTTGCAGATACAGTTAGGGAGGCGAGGGGAGACACAAAGGGAAGGAAAAAGCAGAGAAACACTTCCCCCTGCTGCCTGGATGGCAAATAGCAGCAGAGACGTAAAAAATGTCCCGGTCGAATCGACACTCAAACAAATGCTGACCGTGGGCAAGGAGTCACTGCATGCTTTCATTTGGTGGAATGCATCTTCCCTCTGAAGTTACCTTCACGGGTCAAAAATAACGATCGGAGAACAGAGGCTAGCTGGCCAGCGAGTGTTTTTCCCCGGGGCGATGCCTTCTTTTAATTGAGCAGGAAATACAGTGGACATGAGTTCAAAATCAAAACGAGGAAAACATTGTAGATTGAGAGGGAAAAAAAATCACCCCTTGTTTCTGGTTCTGCCTTTTGCACCCAGACACCGTTATTAGGATTTTGTGCAAATATCACTATGTAATTTTATTTTTCTTTCTTTCTCATACAATAGTTGGCTACTCCGCCCTGTTGGTGCAAACGGCTTTTTTCACTTAACCCCATGTCCCAGAGATCTCTCCAGCTCAGGACAGGCTAAGCTTTCTTCATGGAGCGGTTTAGCGTGGAAAGAACACGTCACCCAATGGGCAGCCACATAAGCTGGTAACGTGATGGCAAGGTGTGAGTGACTTAATTTTTTTTTTTTTAATGTAGAAACAACCTTCCTCAGCCCACGTTCCCCACAGTCAGACGCTGTCCCTATCCCTCGGTGATGAACTTGCCTCCTGCTCACATCTCCCTCCTGGTGCTCCTGCTGATTGAAATCTCTCCTCTTTCTGGCCACTGGGTTCGGTGCCCAAACACGGGTCTGCCGTCACTGAACTCTGGAAGAGCTGCTGCTCAGAATTACAAGGGCTTTAATGCCACCAAGATTTCTATTGAAACACCCAGGGTGACAAAAAAGCCTCTGGCTTCAGCTGCAATGTTCTTGTAAAGGGCAAAACGAAAAATACAGACGCGGCAGCCTTTGTCTGGTTGGATGCCCCCAGCCATCGGCACCTCCTGCAAATGGCAGGGCTCTGGATGCAAGGCGGGTTGGGCCTACTGTATTTGAAAAAGTTTAAAAAAATAAAATAAAATAAAATAAAATAAAACAGCACCTTCTCATGCAGACAGCAAGCCAGTGAGGCTGCCAAGGTCAAAGAAAAATCCAATTATCCGCTGTAAACACTGTCTGTACAATTAAATTATACCAGTTAGGAAAACATTTGATCCGCAGCTGACTTTTCCAGAAAACCCACCCTCAAATGCAGCTATTATTCAACAGCGTCCAGCTGACCGGTTTCCTTCTGTCGTTGGGCACCGAGGCCTTGTCTGCGATAAACACATGTGCCCACCCATACCCCCTAGGCCCAGCCCAGAGTCACCTGCAGCTTCGATAGGAGCTCCCAGGCACGCAGATATCTGCCCACCAAGGGGCCTGCTTCTCTCTACCTGAGGGCTTTTGCTGGCTCCAAAACTACACCCTGAACAGTTCAGGCTCACAGGACAGAAGTGTTAAGAAGTTAAGGTCCCGCCCTGGCCGGTTGGCTCAGCGGTAGAGCGTCGGCCTAGCGTGCGGAGGACCCGGGTTTGATTCCCGGCCAGGGCACACAGGAGAAGCGCCCATTTGCTTCTCCACCCCTCCGCCGCACTTTCCTCTCTGTCTCTCTCTTCCCCTCCCGCAGCCAAGGCTCCATTGGAGCAAAGATGGCCCGGGCGCTGGGGATGGCTCCTTGGCCTCTGCCTCAGGCGCTAGAGTGGCTCTGGTCACAACATGGCGACGCTCAGGATGGGCAGAGCATCGCCCCCTGGTGGGCAGAGCGTCGCCCCTGGTGGGCGTGCCGGGTGGATCCCGGTCGGGCGCATGCGGGAGTCTGTCTGACTGTTTCTCCCTGTTTCCAGCTTCAGAAAAAAAAAAAAAAAGAAGAAGAAGTTAAGGTCCCAAAAGAGCAGCCTCCAGCCCATGTCCTCGTGCCAGGACAATGCTGAAGCCTGTGGCATCCAGACTCCCAGACAGACACCAGTGTGACTGGGCCCCAGGTTCCCAGAGTGGCGGTCGTAGTGACCAATTGATGAACCCCCTCCTTTCTTCCCTTCTCCACTGTCTTGGCCTCTTCCTAGAATGACCTCCTATGACAATCTAGGTTTATCCCGGAGACAGAAACCACACAATAATTCAAACAAAAAAAAAAAAAGGTTAAGCCTGACCTGTGGTGGCGCAGTGGATAAAGGGTCTACCTGGAATGCTGAGGTTGCTGGTTCAAAACCCTGGGATTACCTGGTCAAGGCACATATGGGAGTTGATGCTTCCTGCTGCTCCCCTCTTCTCTCTCTCTCTCCTCTCTAAAATGAATAAATAAAGTCTTAAAAAAAAAAAGTTTAATGCCAAGAACCACTATGCTAGAGAGTACCTGTACAGTACAAGGGAGCTGTGTCAGGCCGCCGACAGCTTAGGGTGAGCGCCCGTGCACGGAGACTCCTGGGAGGGTGCAGCATCTCTGGGCAAGATGGGGTCCTGCCCACTGACTAGCAGAGAAGTCCTCCGCTCGGCCAGGCTGGAGCTGGTCTGCGGGTGTTGCAACTGCAAGACACCCCCCCCTCCAGAGTGCATGTACGAGAGCAGGCAACCAGCAACATGTCTGGGGTGTGCAGTCCAGGGGCGCCGGGGGAGGAATCCTCTGAGGAGTGCGGCTGGCGCTGCCAACTCTGCTTTCCACGTTGAGGGGACAGCACAGAGGTCAGCACCACGCCGAGGCTACAAAGTCGCAGAAGGACCTCGCTTTGGCCCGTGGCTGGGGCCGGCTCCACGAGATGTCCTCACACCCACCGTTGAGCCCCATCTGGCACAAGAATGGCAGGAGCCCTTCCTTCTCCTGCAATATCTCTCCAGCGCCCTCTGCTGAGAAAGCTTGACATTGTGCTCATACTGAAAGAAATACTTGAAGGAATTCCTTCATCACAGAGCCTAGAACTAAGGTTGAATCCGTGCAGACAGGCAATGCTACTCATGACAGGAGTCGGCAGACCGTCACACCCTTCTCTCCGCCCTGCATGTGGCCTGATGGCGTGTGCAGTTACAAGTGTCTGTGTGTTTCATTGCATCTTCTACTGTAGTGGTCCCCACACAGTTCTATACTGAAGTGCTCCTTACCTTACTATAAATTATTTTTCATGTTTTCCTTGCAGAACCATACTTGTGGGTGCCGTGTTGGCTGAAAAGAAAACACCTGTGTAGAGTGGTTGTATTATCTGTGAATTTCAAGATATTTCAAGAGACATTATAAAATACTTGTTTTAAGCCCTGGCTGGATAGCTCAGTTGGTCAGATCATTGTCCTGAAGCACAGAGGTTGCCAGTTTCATCCTCAGTCAGGGCACATACAGGAACAGATCAATGTTCCTGTCTCTCTTTCTCTCACTCCCTTCCTTTGTCTCTCTAAAAAAGTCAATAATTAAAAAAAAATTAAAGGAGTCACTGGGCACAGGGAGAGAGGTGCTGTGCTCCCTGTACATGAAACATGACAGCCCCAACCCAAAGCCGGGAACCAAGATGCACAACATGCAAGTATTTCCACCTCCCCCAAAGTGGCTCATTAGTCCTGACTCTGAGGCAGGGACTGCTGTGGGTGTGGGGTGCCCCAGAGACAGGGAAGGCCTGAGCCCCTGACTTGTGGCACTTTCACTGGAAGAGCAAAGGTCCTTGTCTACGAAAGTTAAATATTCGCCTAAACTTTGGCCCAGTCATTCCGCTACCGGGCATGTACTCAAGAGAATATGCTCATGTGTCCGCCCAAAGGCATTACAAGAGTGTGGAAAGCCGTTTTATTCACAGCAGACAAGAACTGAAAACAACCCAAAAGTCTGCAAAGAGGAGAATAGATAAATTGTCGTGTATTCACACAATGGGTTTGAAAAAAAAAAAAAGGACAATTTGCTAATACAACAAGATGAATGAATTTCACAGACATTATGTTGAACAAGAAAGCAGGACACAGGAGTGAAATTACTGTAGAATTCCATTTACATGAAGTTCAAGAACAGTCAAAGTTAATCAGTGATGATGTATATCAGAAAAGCAGTTGTCTCTTGGTGGAGAGGTTATTAACGAGGAAAGCGCTCAAGGGAACCTTCTGCAAAGCCGAGAGAATTCTGTCTCTTACTCTGACTGACGGGTATGCAGGTGTATTTAAATTACCCGGGTATAATTAGAAGTTCATCAAGCTGAACACTTAAGAGTAGTGTGCTTTGACAAACCTTAACGTACTTAAGTAGACCTCACTTGTTTTTTTTTTGCAAGGACTCTATTTGAACTCCCCCATTTAAAAACTTAGTCACTGCAAACAGAAGACCTCTGGAATCAGACCAATCTGGGTTCAAAACTCATTGCCACCACTTCCTACTCTGTAAGACCTTGAGGGATTTACTTAGCCTGTCCGAGTCTCCCTGTCCTCATTTACAAAGTGAGAGAGATGATCCCTTCATCTCCAGTTTGCTGAGAAGAGACATACAAGTCAAAGTACCCACCACTGTCCTTATGCTCAATGGCTCTTCTTTCCTTCTCCAACAACTCCACACTCCAGGGGCTGCCGCCTCCCTGAAGCCGGGCTTGTGTCAGGGATGTCAAATGTGGGCCAGTGTCCCCCACCCTGCTCCTCCTGAGCCCGAGGACTGGCTAATCTACTGTGACACACTCTCCCACGCTCCAGGAGAGCGGGCATGTGAAGAACAACCTCCGTGCCATCCTGACCTAGGTCATGTTCATCTTCCCCTTGGCTGCAGCACCTAGCACAAAGATTTGTTGAGCTTGTGGAAAATGACAAAAGGACTTCTATTTAGCATCTAATACTCAGCATATTCTGGCCAGGGTGTGAGTGTGTGAGTGTGTGTGTGTGTGTGTGTGTTACCTCTAAAATCCCTACAAAAATTCCATTAAAGAAGCACCATTCTTTCTGAGTCGTCAAAGGAAGTGATTGATACCAGAGCTTATTCAAGTTAGGAACACCAGTCCACTGGTCGTAAATGGCTAAGCCAGGTTCATATCCAGGCCTGTCTGCCCCAGCGCCCAGGGTCTGTCCACCATGACATGCCACGCTTCATCGACTATGGACACCCAATGCATGTCTAGCATTAGGACGATGGATAATTATGGATGAATTATTCAGAATCCAGGGCAAGGGAAATGGACATGTATTATCCCATTAAGCATGAGCTAAAAAGAGGCCAGGGGAAATGATTTTATGCCAAGAAGTAAATAAAAATAAGTCTGGTGAGTTAAAAAGGAGCAAAACAGAATCAACAGCCTGCCAGACTACCAACGTATTGGCTGCTAGTTCTGCAGATTTGTTTTTTCAAACGCGGTCACATTAGCTATTCTGCTAATGGAGCCGAGAGCACCTTGGCTAATCCCAAGTGAGGGGCAGTTACGCACGCGCTGCGGGGCCCCGCCCACCTCTTCGACTTTCAGTGCGTCCTGCTCCCCTGCGGGTGACACGTATCTCATCAGGGACCACGGTGGGAAGGGAGAGCTGCCCCCTGGATACACTCGGCCCTTTGCTGGGGAGGGCCCAGAGGACGCAGCGAGCCCTGACCCGTGCATGTCAGGGCCGCTGGTTTGAACCTGAAAGTGGACCTTGTGATGCCCCCTCTTGTGGGAACGCGGGAAAGCAGGAGGGAAGGCGGCGAGAAAGGCAGAATGCTCAATGCCGGCGCCAGCAGGGCCCGCCGAGACCACTGGGCCCCGTTTTCCCGAATGCCGATCGTTCCCATATGCCTGTACCACCTGTACTATTGCTCACTCGTCCTCTTTCGGCCAGCCCGCTCACGTGGTTACATGTAGCCTCATTCTCCGCAATAAGTCAATAAAATCACACACTTAATGGGCTAGTTATGTTTTTCTACATAGACATTAAAACAAACACATTAACTATAAAAACTGAAAATGTTCATCCAAAACCACAATGAGATATCACCTCATGCCTGTCAGAATGGCTAGGATCAAAGGACAAGAAAAAAAAAGTGCTGGCAAAGATGCAGAGAAAAGGGAGCCCCTGGGCATAGCTGGTGGGAATGTAAATCGGTGAGCCCCTGTGGAAAACAATATAGAGGCTACTCAAAAAAAACGGAAAATAGAACTGTCTTTTGGTCCAGAGATTCCACTTTGGGGTATTTATCGGAATGAAACAAAAACACTAATTCTAAAAAGATACCTGCATCCCCACGTTCACTGGCCAAGACATGGAAATAAACTGTCTACCAATAAATAAATAGATGAAGAAAATCCTATCTATACAAAATGGAATATTAATCAGCCCTAAAAAAAAGAACGAAACCTTGCTATTTGCAGCAATAACATTGATGAACCCTAAGGGCAGTACCCCAAGTGAAATGAGTCAGACAAAGAAAGATAAATGCTCTGTGTGAATGTGCTGAAAAGGGATAAACTTACAGCCACAAAAGAAACAAGTCCTGGGGGTGTGAGGTACCACACAGGGACACCAGTTAATCATGGTGTATTGTGCATTTGAATGTTGCTAAGAGATTAGACCTTACTTGTTCTCATCACCAGAAGAAGAAAAAAAAACTGTAACTCTTTGCCGTGATGATCTTAGGCCAGCCATGGGTTAGGAAAAAAAGAAGAATCTTCCTGAGGGGATTCCTCTGGGGGTGGGGGCTGGGGGCATGTGGACCGGGGCTCTGGGCAGCTAGGGGATGAGACTGTAACTCATGAGACTTTGACTTCGCTGGGGGCTGGGCTGGGCCTTAGGAAACACAGTTGCTGTGATATCAAGTAGAGGAGCTGGCATCTGATGGGGAACTGAGGCCCCTTGGAGAGGAATATCAAGGGTAACCCACGAGAAGGACCATCACCCACTGTTCCAAGGAGCCAGTGCACGGGCTGGGGCTGGCGTTTGTCCTGACCTCAGCGTCAGCAGGGGACAGGGGCTCCGGGAGTTCTTGGGCATCTCATGAAAGAGCCCCCAAGGGGTGAGGGCGAGGGCACCGCCTGCTGAGCTGAGTAGGGGGAAGGTTGCTGGCACAAAGTGGCTGCTAGCAGAGGGGACTCATGTTGTATTTGTATGAGTCCTTCGGTCTCAGGACTTCCAGGTTGTGAGCACATGGACCACCAGAGGCTCAGAGAGACTGAGGAAAAGGCTCCCAGCAGTTCTTACCCTCCCTGCACATAAAGGACCGACCAGGGAACTTCTACAACAGACAGACGCTACAGCTGAAATCCAGGGCAACGGAATCAGTCTTTGTGAGTGCAACCAAGCAATAAACTATTTTTTAAAAGCTCCCTGAGTGCCCCGGAATGGTAGTTCCGTTGGTTAGAGCATCATCCTGACATGCTAAGGTTGTGGGTTCCACTCCCAGTGGGTGGGACAACTGATCAATGTTTCTCTCTCTCTTTCTCTCTCCCTCTCTCTCAATAAATAAGTAAATAATAAAAGCTTCTTAAGTGAAACTAATGTGTAGCCAGGCTTTGAAGTACAGGACTAACCCAAGATAGATAGATAGATAGATAGATAGATAGATAGATAGATAGATAGATGATAGATAGATGCCCACATTTTATGGATTAGGAAGCTGAGGGTTAGAAGTTCAAGTGAGTAGCCCAAGGTCATTCGGCAAATAAGTGGCAGAATAATATGTCAAATCTAGTTCTGACTGCTGACCTCATATTCATTTTATCTGTTGCCTTGAGGATTCCGGAGGATGAAGGAAAAGAAACCAAGACAGACAATAGACGATTCCTACCCTCCCCCAAAGACTTTTAGCTTCCTGCTCCTTAAAATCATTCTTGCATTGAATGAAGGGGACATTTTGCAGGGAGACACCAAATACACCTCCTGCCTGTTAATGAAGAGCCATCCAGGTCAAATCAACATATTTCAAGAAAGAGTCCCCCCCCCTCACTTCTTTCTGTATGCAAATGTTGTCAAGCTCAAAGCACCCGAAGTGTTAGTGGCAGGCATGCCCTGCATTAAAGGGAGAAAGTGTGTGACTGGTGTAGCTGGGCATAGGAGGGAGCCACACCTGTCCAGGCAGGGCTCCTAGCTGCCCGAGCGCAGGGAGAGAGAGAGAGAGACAGAGAGAGAGAGAGAGAGAGAGAGAAGGAGGGAGAGAGAGGGAGAGAGAGAGAAAGGGGGGGGGGAGGGAGAGAGAGAGAGAGAGAGCGAGCGCCACCTTGCTGTGGAGATCGTGCAAGCCAGGCTGGTTCCAGAGCTTCCAACCAGACCAGAGATGTGAGGTCTTAGGAACCGGGGCAGGAGGCTTCTGAGTGTCTGTGAATATCCAGCAAGTAATGCAATTTCAATTAGAGCTGCTATGGTTTATTGAAAGTTTACACTGTATCGGGTCCTCAGCAAAGCCTTTGGTGGGCAACCCCACCACTACCACACACACACACACACACACACACACACACACACACACACTATGAGACTGGCACTATTTTTCTTGTCGTGGTGATGAGGAATCCGGCCTAGCGTGTTGGGTAACTCACCAGCCCTGGTCACAGCAAGTAATGATAGAGTCAGGGTTCAGCCCTAGGGGGGATTAGAGCCATCCTCATTTGCTACTAGGGACAAGGGACCCATCTGACTACAGAACTCCTGGCAGAGTATATGACACGGGGAAATGCAGGCAGGGACCTGAATGCCCGCCAGAAACCTGCCCTGGCCCCTGTCCCACTGTGTCTCCAGGGCATCGACTCGTCCCATGAGTAGGCAGAACAATGGGCGAACCACGTGGGCACTGAGAGTGCTGTGCCCATCCATGTGTACAATGGGCTTCATGGGGCACAGAGAGCCCTGGTCTGTGGCACCTGCCCTGGCCCCCATCCCACTGTGTCTCCAGGTCATCGACTCGTCCCGTGAGTAGGCAGAACAATGGGCGAACCACGTGGGCACTGAGAGTGCTGTGCCCATCCGTGTGTACAATGGGCTTCATGGGGCACAGAGAGCCCTGGTCTGTGGCACCTGCCGACTCTTGTGGTGTCAGTGCTCCCGTTGTGGCCAATTCCAAGCCACCAACTTGGCCTCAGCTGCTCCAGCAATTCTCTGACAATTCAACCTGCGCGTGAGTGAGCCGACGTCGGTACACTCCCGGGGTCGGTTCTGTTCTAAGGAAACAGCACTTGTTAGTTAGAAGTGGGGACTTCTGCCATTCTCCGGTGCCAAGTAATCTGGGGTGTTTTAGCATCCCTTAAGAATCTCACTTAGGGTGTTTTCTGACAGGAGTAATTCCCTTCAGCTCGGCGGGGTTGTGTAATTGGCATGAGTCGCATCCACTCTTAAAGAAAAGCTCAGAGCATGAAGGACTGACAGTTCTTCAGACGAGTGTCATCCTAGGCCAGAAGAAGTCATTTCGTGGCTGTTGACAAACTGGAGGAAAGCTCCATCCTAGCGAAAGACTGAGTTAACTTAGTGGAAGAACAAACTAGAACTCTTAAAAAATCAAAAAGCAGAGTGACAGTGAAGATGAGCCACCCTACGGGGCAGGGAGTGTGTGACAAGAGTAGGTTTATCACTGTGGGTGACATTCTCTGGGTTTGATAAAGCGATTGTGATCACCATAACCTGCAGGTCCTTTTCCATAAGAGCAACTGTAAACCTACTTCTGCCCACCTGCATAAATCTTGAGGGTGGGTCACAATTAATCACAAAATAACAGTCTTTAAATACCAATATAAAATGAAATAATTAACAGTGGAATTGCAATGAAAGAAAGAAGGATGTGACCACCAGGACCGATGCCTTCCTTCGGGGTCAGATTTTCTTTGCTCTTTCTTAGAACAGTAAGTTCTAAGTGGAGTTTGGTCTTCCCGGAAGGAAGCAGAGTGGTGTGCTTAAATGCATAGGCTTTTAGGTGGAAATCTGTACAACTGATCAAGGTATGGAACAGGGGTCCCCAAACTACGGCCCCGCGGGCCGCATGCGGTCCCCTGAGGCCATTTATCCGGCCCCCACCGCACTTCCGGAAGGGGCACCTCTTTCATTGGTGGTCGGTGAGAGGAGCATAACATAGTTCCCATTGAAATACTGGTCAGTTTGTTGATTTAAATTTACTTGTTCTTTATTTTAAATATTGTATTTGTTCTCATTTTGTTTTTTTACTTTAAAATAAGATATGTGCAGTGTGCATAGGGATTTGTTCATAGTTTTTTTTATAGTCTGGCCCTCCAACGGTCTGAGGGACAGTGAACTGGCCCCCTGTGTAAAAAGTTTGGGGACCCCTGGTATGGAACATGGCTACGCCTCCGTTCCCTTGTCTGTAGAATGGCGACGTTAATGATGCAGTCAAACGGGAGCTGAGATGAAGTGAGTGTGAATGTGTATCCACATTTTAATTCAAGCTTGTTGGTAAGGGAAAAGACTACAATAATTTAAAAAAAAAACTAGTTCAAAGGTGTTATTCAGGGAGGAAAACAAATGTGACTTAATAAACACTACTTGGCTAGACTTTTAAAAGAGGAATGCCTGGTTCTTAGGATAACAGCAGGCTTACTGGGCGCTTGTTGCACCTTTGAAATCTGGTTAATGGTTATTGGGCCCATCTAATGAACAGGAGGTAGCGGAGTGGGTCGATCCACCTTCCCGGAAGGACTCTCGATTGCATTCAAGTCCCTCAGGAAACTACTCCACCGCTTTATCCAAAATGCTGGATCCTTCCCAAAGGGGCTGAAAAAATCACATCAGCCCACAAAGACCTGGGCCAGATCAGGTTTGGAATGATTTCCTCTCGGAGTAGCCAGCACAGGGGGCAGGTGTGAGGGTGCAATGACATGGGAACAGCAGTGAACGTAGACTGAGCGTTTATCCAGAGCCAGAATCGGTGGCAAGCATTTGACGTCCCTTATGAAATCACGTCACCCACCACTTTAGAGATCTCTAGGGGCTTTTTGTCGCACTTGAACAAAACACATACCCCAGTCCTTGTTGTCAAAGCCCTATGTGATCTGATTCCACCTGCTACTCCCCTGCCCCTTGCCCAGTATTCTTCATCTGCAACAGCTTGGTACCTGCTCCTCACACGCATCAAGCCAATTTCTGCCCCAGGACTTTTGCACTAGCTGTCCTCCCTGCCTCTTCATTCCTCACGGCTGGCTTCATCGGGACATTCAGATCTGAGAAAGACCTCCCCTAACATGCAAGTTGCTATCCAGTCACCCTTTGTCTGCAGAGCACTTACCTCTGCCTTCTGTTTTATCCATGCCTGTGTTTGGTGACCAGCTAACTCCGCTACAGTGAAGGCACCCACAGGCCAAGGGTTTGCGTGTTTTGCTCACCCGCTTTCTCTCCCACTTGTTTTGGGTGCCTGTGAGGAGCCTAGAATGTATTTGTGGAATGAGTGAATAAATTATCTCAATCAGGCCTCCTGCACACCCCGTGGTCGGTCTCTTATTTTTTCCATTTCACAAATAAGAAGACAAGGCACAGAGAGGTTGAGCCATTGGCCCACAGTCATCCAGCTGAAGCTCAAACTCAGTTGGGGCCCCACCTCATCACCATGACAAGAGCCAGCATCTCGGCCCACCCTCCTCCTTTTATATATTACACATTTAGCCTCGGAAATGCAAATAAATCTGCCCTTGCTTGAGACTTAAATTTAAATTAGTTCTTCTGACATTCATTAGTCAAAGGACTCTCCCCTGTTCTATGTAAATCAAAATGAAGGGAAAAAATGTCCACTTCAGGAGCGAATATGCCTATAATTGTAGGCATAGATCTTTTCTACGACTGACCTTGAATCGTAAGCGACTTAACCACTTACTCATTCCTTCCTTTCCCGCGGCCCGTCCAGCATCCATTATCTCTTTCAAAATCAACTCCAAGGCCGCTTCCCCACAGGGCGCCTCACGGATGACTCAGCCCGCCCCGCACCCTTCCGCACGTGCGCATGCGCATTCTCTTCCACCTCACCCTCGTCTCTACATTATCCAGCTGCTCTTCCTTTATCTCATATGCACTATAGGTACTTACTTAACAAGCATGTTTTGTCTTTACGAGTAGCACGTTGGCTCTCTGAGACTGGAGGCCTGGGCCCAGTGGGCTCCCGTTTCTGTGCCAATTTACACAGGACCAAGGAGATGGCACAGCCACGGGGATCCCAGCTGCCCAACCGCAGGGAATGGGAACATAGGAACAAACGCACATGTTCTTCTCTCTTCATTCCCTGTTGAAAGATCTGAGTTTGGGGAACAACACAAATGTTCTCTTTATAGCAAACTCACTGTTGGACCACCACAGTAAGTTGTTCGACATCTTTACCACTTCAAAGTACGTGCTTATAATAACCTGAAATTACCGCCATCCAGCCCCGCTAGTAATTCCACATCCCTGAGGGAGAACGATGCAGAATGAGGAAAATAGACTTAAAGAGAAATAGGATGGGAATCAAGGAGGCCTCTGCAAGCTGATGCCAACACAGAGCAAAACAGCCCCAGGTTTGCTTTATTATATAGCCATATGCAAATAAGGAAGACTCTGACTTCTGTCTTTTCCTAGTTTTCTACAAGGAAGTTAGTTACCAGTGTAATCATTGCCATTTGAATTTAAAGCAATAAAATTTTAAATAATGCACCCTTGGCCGAATAGCTCGATTGGTTAGAGCATCATCCCGAAGAGCCGAAGTTGCTGGTTTGATCCTCAGTCAGGGCACTTACAGGAACAGATCTATGTTCCTCTCTCTCTCTCTCTCTCTCTCTCTCTCTCTCTCTCTTCCCCCCCCTCTCTCTAAAATGAATAAATAAAATTTAAAAAATTGTAAAATCTTTAAAAATTTGAAATAATGCCATTTAAGTCAATAAAGTTAGATGGTACTGGAGATAGGCCAGCCAGCCACCTGGACTAGTCCCCACAGCTATGCCTCTGTTGTCCCCACAGTGTGGGCCCAGCCTCCAGCCTCGCCAGTCCGAGAAGAATGAATCTGCCCTGGCCAGAGAGTTCGGTAGCTTAGAGCGTCGTCCTGATACACGAAGGTTGTACATTCAATCCCCAGTCAGGGCACATATAGGAACAGATCGCTATTTCTGTCTGTTTGTCTCTCTAAAATCAATACTTTTTCTTTTAATTTTTAAAAAAGAAGAATAAAATTGAACCCCAAGTAGTTTCCAATAAACCCAGCTCTTTGAACCTTGTATGTAAAAACCATTCTCAGGGAGAGACACTCACGGGGAGAGAGATAACCATCGAGGGGTTACTGTACACAGCGCTTCCTGTATTGGCTGGACAGTACTTTTCTTTCCTATAGGTAAATGCAAATATGACCCAAATGTTGCCTAATGACCAGAGTCTGAAGAGGAGTGAATTAGATGATCCCAACGGCTTCCCCCTAATAGCAAAGGCGTGCTCCCCACCGAGACAACACCAACTCCAGACACCGTGGACCCCTTCCATTCTGGCCTTTGTGCCCGCCATCTCCCCTGCAGAAAGATTCCTTTTTCTGAGGTACACTATCCTCATGACTTAGGTATAAATCACTATTTCCTCATCCCCTCAGAAGCCCTACCTAGATGGCCTGGACTGGATTTAGGATATTCTAATAATCACATCATTACCACAGCTCTTGCTTTCATTTCTACTCTGCCTACTTTCATTCTGGGAGGAGTGACATTTAGTTCTCAGGGCACCATGTGCCATTTAGAATATTCAGGAAACACACAGACATTAAGGCTGCAACGTAAGAAACATCCAAGCCTGTAAGAATTTTTTGAGTTTAAAGTCAGGCCAAATTGTCGACAGTTGCCAGGAGGCAAAGTCCCAAGGGGATGGGAAACTACTCCGGAAAACGGGGGTTCTACCACTTATTGTATATCTCAGAATCGGAGGGGAACGTGTAAGGGGTTATTGATTGGGAGACGGGAGAAGGCAAGGGGCGGCAGTCTCTGGGATTGGATAAAAAGTAAAAATGTATCAGCAATCTCTGGGATTGGATAAAAAGTAAAAATATATCAGCAATCTCTGGGATTGGATAAAAAGTAAAAATGTATATACCTGAAACTTCTTTTACATAAGCAGGAATTAGAGATTTAAGTTAATTAACATGATAATAACAATGGGGGTTGGTTTCTGCTCTGGTGGGATGCCTGTTCTGAGGGGGCAGGAAAAGATTCCCCTTACATATCATAGGCATGTTATCAGGTACCATATGTTACTGTACATGCAGAAGACCTTTGTTAGAGAAAAATCCCTCCCCAGGACATGACTCCCCACCATGAACTGCTTTTAGTTAGAAAGTGTTTATTTCAGACCCTCCTGTGGGGTTACTTTAGGTCTTTGAGTTTGCAAGGCCACCATGCAAGCTTCCCCTGAGCTTGTCAGGGTCAGCAAGTGGCCCCTTTTTCACCCACAAAGCTATTTTTTAAATGAGCGAAGGGGAGATAAAAAGACAGACTCCCACATATGCCCCAACCGGGATACATCCAGCAAACCCCATCTGGGGCTGATGCTCAGATCAATGGAGCCATCCTCAGTGCCTGAGGCCAATGCTCAGACCTACTGAGCTATCCTCAGCTCCCAGGGCTGATACTCAAACCAACAGAGCCACTGGTTGCGAGAGGAGAAGATAGACAGAAGGGAGAGGGGAAGGGAAGAGAAGAAGATAGTTGCTTCTCATGTGTGCCCTGACCGGGGATCAAATCTGGACATCTGCATGCGGGGCCAATGCTCTATCTACTGAGCCAACTGGCTAGAGCCTCACAAGGCTATTTTTAAAAAAATAAAAGCAATGTTCTTATATACCAACTCTTCAAATGTAAAACTCCTTTCTATCTTTATGAACATAAAAAGGAATATCTTTTATTTAAAGCCATCTTCTAGATTGCCATCTCAATGACCAACATAGCCAGCTACTCACTAACATTAATAGCTACTAGCTATTTAACTTCATAATGTACCTTACTTTTGTTCATTTGAATGCTATCGTGTAGGTAGAGCGCAGAGCGCATTCCCAGCAGCTGTGGCTGATGCAATGCTGTGAGAACACTCCAGCACCTGAAACCCTCCTAGGCACACCCAGGAGGGAGCTCGCCCGCTGTAAGGAAGTGACTCAGCACCAACCAGGCAGCTCCCTGATCTTTTCAGCCATTGGCTTTGAAGGACACGCTGTAACACCCTATAGGCTGAACCTGTGTATATAAGCTAGCTTACTTCCTGAATAAAGCAGGTCTGCATCACTGAACCTGGTCTCCGGAGTCGGGTCTCTGCGTCTCCGTCGTCCTCACCCCTGGTGGGCCTTGTCCACACTATCACTTCCAGATAATAACTCAACAGCAAAGAAATATGAAAAAAGCAATGTTACTTGCATAAGAGGAGTCCTCTTCAGAAAAAAGAAACAGTGTTCAAACAAACAAATAAGAAAACATGCAATGAGAATATGAGAAAAAGACAATCACTTAAGGAACACCATAAATGGCCATCAGAGTTCTCCAAACATTAGTAAAAAAATTGTTATTTTCAAATTCTATGTCAGCATACCCACTGCTCCTCCCAAAGCCGAGAGCAATTTCTTCACAAAATGGCAAATCTGCATGAGTGTTAACGGACAGTTTAATATGAATTGATGAGCTGCATCACAGAATGTTTCTAACGGAGATAAAACAAGCATATGAGCATTTGCTGAGCCCGCCATGTACTGCACTAAATGGGCATTTATGAAACACATTGCATGTACCCAGGACCACACTGGAGACCTGGCTTTCTGCCTTGACTCTCTTCTCGTTTATGGCACAACTAGAGACTATTACAACTCCGTAATTGCAAACTCTGACTTTGACCTTTTTCTTTAACCTGTCCTTTCCTCAACATGCAGGGCTTCCCCTCACTCTTTGTCCAAACTCCACCCGTTCTTAATAATTCATTTCATCTGCACAGCATATGACAAACCCTTGTCATTTATATGACCTGGCTTACTCCCTACAACTCTGTGAACCAGGCATTCTCTCCACTGTTCAGAGAAGCAAGTGGTTATCTCCGGAAGCGCAGAAGTTCCCACTCCAGTGTCACAGCCACACCTTTGCTGCCTCCGTTTAGTCCAGGGTTGGCAAATGTTTCCTATGAAGGGCCACATGGTAAATACTGTCAGCTTTGCAAGCCATACAGTCTGTCTCAGCTTTAGTCCTGCAGCGAAAGTAGCCATAGCCTGGAAACTAAGCCCAATGGGTGTGGCTATGTGACCGGCACTTCCTGCCAGATGCTAGCTCTGCCAGCTTCTAGCACCCAAGCTCCCCTTTTCGTGCCTGGGAGTGACTCTATTGGTTAATTGGGGAGCTCTCCCCTAAGGAATCCGGCGTTGTGGGAAGACACCAATGTGTGTGAGGGACGCCTTTCAGGGATGCCCCCTTGCTAAGGACAAACATTCCTATGACCCACACAGGACTCCCTCATTACATAAAGTATGAGTAACTATGGGAATTAACATGTCCCTCTTCACCAGAAAGCCTCCCTCCCCCCCATCCCCTCCGCATGTCACGAATTTTCCCCTCCGCTGGAGCTCCTGCTTCACTATCCAAGGGGCTTATGAAACCCACCCTGGTTCTCTGTTGCCATTACTAGTCTCTTCGCATCCCCAATCCACCTTCCATTCTCCACCAGGTAGGACTCACCGACACTTTTAAAGTCCACAGCATCTCTAGGTAACACATGCTCACGCAGCCACCGTTTCCAAAGCACTCTACTCCTGGGCACTCCGACTGGCAGGGAATGAGGAGGTTCCCAGTGTCTGCCAGGTGTTACAGAAACAGCCCTCACCCTGTCCACCATTAACCCATGCCACCCTTCTCTCCATGTCCTGACTCCAGAAGGAGTGACCATTCTTTCAAGTTCTTGCAGGGATAAAAGCAGTCCCCCTTCCCACATAAAGACTGTATAATGCTCAGCCCAACCACCATCTCTACGTTCCTCAGCTGTTTTATTCTGCAATAGTAATAAGGAATAGTGGAGACCATGGAGTGTGCCTTGCAAAGGCAAATAGTACATCTTTTTCGCTCATTCCCTTTCTTATAGAAACTATTGATGGGTCGAACCCCATCCAAGAATGTGTTCTGTTATTATGGAAAAAGTGAACTTCAAAAGTTTCAACTGGGCCCTGGCCGGTTTGCTCAGTGGTAGAGCATCGGCCTGGAGTGCGGGAGTCCTGGGTTCAATTCCCGGCCAGGGCACACAGGAGAGGTGCCCATCTGCTTCTCCACCCCTCCCCCTCTCCTTCCGCTCTGTCTCTCTCTTCCCCTCCCACAACCAAGGCTCCATTGGAGCAAAGTTGGCCCGGGCGCTGAGGATGGCTCTGTGGCCTCTGCCTCAGGTGCTAAAATGGCTCTGGTCGCAACAGGGCAACGCCCCAGATGGGCGTGCTGGGTGGATCCCTGTCATGCGCATGCGGGAGTCTGTCTGACTGACTCCCTGTTTCCAATTTAAGGAAAAAAAAAAAGTTTCAACTGGGCTTTGGGCTGGTGAAGAGCCATTTAGGAAATGATAGTCATCATCCTCTTGATTATGAAAGGTTCAGGCGAGGGCATGGTTTGCAGTGAGACCATCGGGGGGATGTGAGAGAAAAGACACAAACAACAGCCAAATAAGCAGATGGGCTTCCCGGGGTTAGGAGAACATCATATTATAAACCAATGTTTGACTCTCACTGGACTAGCCCCAGGGAACAGGGCTGGGATTGGAGAGGGGTGGGCGGCCGGCAGGCTGGACTGGAGAAAACGAAGAAATCTCAGGACTCAGATCCTGGGCTGGGCGGAGTCTCGTGCTCCAGGATACATACAGCTGGCTACCACAAAGTACCCATACCTTTGTTCCCTTATTCCCAAAATGTTTGTCAAGTGTGTTTAACTGTCACCTGACCATCAGACTTAGGAAATAAGAGCTCAGTCATGCTCGGGAAGATACTGGATCCTTGTTAGGGTGTTGTCAAATCAGATATACATAGAGGGGGTCATTGGTTTTGAAGACCTCACCTCTTTCGTACCTTCACTATTGTCTATTGTCAAATATGATATTACTCTTTCTAAAGAAACAGAGGGGGGAACAAAGCAAAGATGTCACTGGTAGAAAATGATGACTATTTAAACCTTTTTAAAAATATATTTAAATATGTGCTAACCACCCCCCACCCCCACCCCAGTATTCAAAATACTCATTCATAGGACCTACCTGCCTTGGGAAGAAAAGCACCTTGGAACAGCCCAAGCAGCACAGGTCAGAGACCCTGATTCTTTTCAATGTACCTAAAATATTTTCTAAGGCTACCTGTGTGTCTAGTGTAACTTAAACTCATGATACACATATTATGGGCTTTTTAAAAAAAATTTATTCAGTGTGTTCTTCAATAAGGCAGTTAACATACATTTTATAAAATCAGTTGGGAATTATCTATTTACATTATAATCAATTCTTGCCTTATTACAACTTTAAAAATACTTAAGGTTTCCTATATGCTGTTCAGAGGCATAAAATTATTTGCTAGCGCCTGAGCCAATTCATTTTTAGCAGCAAATAACCTTATTGTTTCATTGTTTTTTAAAAGTTTGATTATTATGCCTAATTAAACTTGTGGAGTCTTGCTGAATTTTTATGGGTTATTCTCACTTAGCAATTTCAAAAAATCTAAATAAATCTGATACAGCTACATATCTGGAAAAAAAGACTATGTTTTCATCATACTACACACTTAATAAGTAGCATACACATTTAGCAACATATATTGCATTGTTGGTAATTAGGTAAAGGGAAACATGTCATAATCTCATCCTGTTTTCATAACTAATTTTGAAAATGGATAAAATAATTACATCTTCCACCCTTTTAATCTTGATTGCTTCTCATAATAAATCTTTTAAGACTCATCGCATGACCGTCTCTCTGCAGCCTTCATTATTCCCCTCAAGATGCGTGACATGTTATTGGAATTGAAGCAATTAAGTCAAACTGTTTCTGCGGGAAAGTAAATCCAATTTGGCTAGTTTGATGATGAAAACAGGCTCCATTAATTGGGTTAGATGACAAACATTGCATACTTGACAGTTTCACCCTGAATGAGCTGTGCAGCGTTAGCTGAAAAGTTTTGGCAAAAACAAAATTGAACCACCCAACAACAACCACAACATTTTATCTAAAACTTCATGAAAATAAAAAAATGTTTAGATTTCCCCCAAAGTTTGAATATATCAGGTTAAATACAATACAGCTCATTGGGGGGAAGAGGGGTCTACTCCAAAACCATTTGCTGTCTTGGTAAAGCCTGTCATTCCCCAGAAACTGGGAAAACAAAAACAAACAAACAAAATGAAAGAATAAGGACTAGGTAAACAAATGCTTTGGCCAGTCAGGTGGGTTTTCAATTCTTTGCTTTTCTTTTTTGAAAGAAACAATTTGTTGTTCCACTTATTTACTAGGTCATTGGTTGATTCTTGTATGTGCCCTGAGCAGGAATCTAACTCACAAACTTGGTAGATTGGGAGAATGCTCTAACCAACTGAGCTACCCAGGCAGGGCTCAATTCTTTTCTTTAAACGAAATTGGAGGGCCCAATTGAATAGTCAGCTCACAGCTCATCAAATCCAGTTTTTGGAGATAAAAAATTGAGACATTGCTACGCTAAAACTCCGTCCGCAGGTCCAGTACCTGTTTATATGAACAGGTTTCTGAGAACATACAGCGATAAAAACTAGGAATAAATTGATGCACAACCCTTGTCGTTCTAACATTGGCGTATTCATCCACAGACGTATGAATTTTAAAAAGCAATGATGTTCACTTCATCAAGATGCATTTTCCAATAAATTTTACATTCTACTTATACTTTTGAAAGTCGGTAATATTTGTTTTTGCTTTGATCGTGTACTAATATTTTAAAGACAACAGTCCAGAATCAGGCTATTTGCTTTCTCTGTAACCTTCCACAAGGTAGTGCATCGCTCTGGGCCTCAGCTTCCTACTTTGTCGCTGCAAAGGAATGAGCTAATGCCTGTAAGAGCTCCGGACGCCAAGATCACTGTGACTCGCTATGATCACTGTAATTAAAAGCAAACCCTTTCACTAACCGCCTGTGGCTTCGCCTTCGCCCGCAGGAAAACGGCGCTGGAGGGCTCGGGTCTAGCCAGCCGGCTGGCACACTGGGAGTGACCTGGAACGGGCCCTCGGAAAATGGGGATGATGGGGTGGGGACGAGACAGGAGGCCCCTGGATCTACCACCTCCTTGTAGGAAAACTGGGTTTGATCAAAAGAACAAGGGGGGGGGGGGGGGTTGGAGAGTTTAGAATAAGCAGTTCCATTCCCAGTTCGCAGGAGCCAAAGCGTCAGACCTAACTGCCACCGACAGCAACGGGCAATTCCGGGCAGGCGCCCAGTCGGTGTCGAACCCTCAGAGTAACGGAGCTCGAACGCCGGCCCACCGTGGATTCCGGCTCCCGGCTCCCGCCCCGCCTTCTCGCCGCCGCCCGGGACACCGCCCAACAACCTCGCGAGCGCGCCTGCGCAGACGGCGCCCGGAACTGGCCCCTTGCGGCTTCCGTCGCCAGACCTTCTTTGCTATTGTCACAGTTTTTTCCTCCCTTCCCCCGGTTCCCTTTCACTTCCGGGGTTGCTCTGGATCCGCTGGTTCCGTAACAACATCCCGTTGGCCTTCTTCAGGCGGCGGGACCGCTGCAACAGCCTCCTCCCGGGAGCGCCCGCCCGCCATGGCCACCAACCCGCAGCCGCAGCCGCCGCCTCCTGCGCCGCCGCCTCCCCCGCCGCAGCCGCAGCCGCAGCCGCCGCCGCCGCCGCCCGGCCCCGGGGCTGGCTCGGGCGCGGGCGGGGCGGGCGGCGCGGGGGCCGGCGCGGGCGACCCGCAGCTCGTGGCCATGATCGTGAACCACCTCAAGAGCCAGGGGCTCTTTGACCAGTTCCGCAGGGACTGCCTGGCCGACGTGGACACTAAGGTTAGGGGCGCGCGGGTGTGCGGGGCAGGGGGGCGCCCCCGGGCCGCCGTGTCGGCCGGTCTCCCGCGTGCGTGCACGGGCTTCCTGCCGGCGCTGCCGCTCGGCGCGGGCGCCCATTCATTCACCTGTGGGCTCCCGGGTTCGACCCGACAGGTGCCGAGCACCTACCGGGCTGCTCGGGCGCCGGGAATACTCCCGTGAGCAAGACTGGCGTTGTTCTTTGCAGACGCGTTCGGAAACACCGGTGCTTTCACCTCTGGTTATTTGTTTATTTTTTTCGCGGTTTATTTTGTATCCAGTGCTCTTATCTTGAAGACTTCTGGGCCATGTCGTTGTCCTTTGGAGAAGTGAAGGGGTAATCGAGTCCAATTGTTCGGAGTAGGCATTGCTGGCTTGGCGGGGCGGGCGGGCCGGGGGCTGGTGTGCAAAGATAAGGAGGTAGGTAGAGCTGGACAGCGACGGAGTGGGTTGGGGAGGTCGGGACCAGGGACTGATTTAGATAACTTAGGTCAAGTCACTTCTGCAAAGTGAGAGGGAGGTTCAGGGCGGAGGGGCAGGTGTTGGGGCGAGGAAGAACCGAACCATTCAGTGGGGAATGGAAGGACAGGTGACAGCAGATAATAAAATGGAAGGAGGGCTGGAAAGAAGAGCTCGAGAGAGTTAGGAGGAGAGGGGAAGTCTGCAAAGGGCTCCCCTGTACAAAAAGACTTAGGTGCTGCAAAGGGGGAGGGACTTAGTACCAAATGTCAGAGTGAAAGGGGTATTAGCAGGAACCCAGTAATCGCACCTGGTTCCGCCAAGCACGAGCGGAGGACACCAAGGAGGAGCAATCTTAATGAGATCGATGGAAAGCCGAGAGAGTCTGGAATTCTGGAAGCAAGCGAGGCAGGAAGCTTCAGTTGGAAACAATTGGAAAGTTGTTGCTTTTTTGGGTTTTGTTTTGTTTGGGGAGGGAGAGGGGACTTTGGTTTTGGCTTAAATCTTGTTGGGTCCAAAGACTAGTTTTGATTGGGAGAAGTGTGCTCATAGCATGTTGAGCTGTTCTCAGAAGCCCACTTCTTTCAGAAATGGGTATTTGCAGTGTCCACCAATTTTCCCCTGCGACGTTGTCACCAACCTTTGAAAGTGAACTGCAGGCAGTTCTGCTGTGTCCTCTGGGAAAACCTTCGGGACAACCCTTAATAAGATCTCAGACCCACCATGTAGGCCAGAATACGATGTGATTTTTCAAGGGCATTGGAGTTTCTGCACCACCGAGAATTCCATTTACTTGGGGTGTTTATCTGCGGGAAATCTTCTCACTTTGTTTTACGTAATAGGCACAGCCACCTTTTAAAATGTAATGCCTATTGCCTATTTTTTTTTTAAGGGGATAAGATTAGATAGACATGGCCAGATAAATGTTATCCTGATAAAGCTGGTTATTTGTATCCTGCAAGTAGAGATTTCACTTTTCTGTTCACAGAAACCTACAGCTCTGTGGTATTGTGTATGTAAATTGAAAATTTAAATAAACTGGTGGGGGGTCCCCTATATAAAACTGATCTTTCTCTTCACCCTATCCCCATAAGTGTGATTGCTCTGTGTCTATAATTTTGCTGGCAGGGCCTCTCAAAGGGAGGTCTTAAAACCTTTCTTGGAGGGAAGCACAGTTTCTTAGACAGTCAAATGAAAGCAAGGACCTTCTCTCAAGAAAAATGCACATATGCATATTAAAATGCTATTTTTACAATTCAGAAATGGCTCCCTATTGGAGATTTCGTGAGGCTTAATCTAAAGTGTAGTTTCAAGGACCACAGAATAAGGTCCCTGTTTGAATGTTTGATGCTAGAAAAGATTAGAATGGAAATGATGGCCCCTCCCAACAGAGTATGGTCTTGGGTTCTCTCTCTCCCTCTCAAAAATAGTAAGTTTGAAAGTCTCAAAAAACATACAAATGTCAAAATTTTCTTTATATGGGTTTAACATTCCTATCAATGTGGCAAAGGGGCCAAAGGAGAAATAAGATTCCCTATTCATACAAAGGAGCATCAGTAGTGGAATCCTTGGGTCTCTCATCTGTTCAGAACTCTTAGACTACCTGTGGTATGGTGCTTTTGATCATTGAACCCTAAAGACTGACTTTGCCAAACTCTGGTCTGGAGTAATATGGTATACAGCATTGTAGCAGTTAACTGAATTGTCAGTCACATGCATAGTTAAGCATCAAGGCATTTGATACCTACCAGATGTTCTCTAAGAGCAACCCTATCATCCAGCCTAGTGTGTTCCAAGCAAGATAAGAAGTTCCAGCGTCTGCTGCCACTGCAGAGGATCGTAGAGCCCCTAAACTCTCCTGGGGTCTGAGATCTGAAAATAGCAGACCAAATCAGCCCTCCCACTCAGAGACTTGAAACTTTGGGCAATCCCAGCATCCACCTAATGCTGAGACTCCTCTGTTGCAGACTTCCAGTTCCCAGATCCCTCGAGTAGGTTAAGAGGTTACAAAGCCATTCCGACCCCTTTGCACTGATTAGCAGCTGGAGAGTGAGAGGAGGGAAGGTCCACTGGTCCATCTTTCTGCCCCAGGCAAGGAGCTTGCCAGACAAGTAAATATAGCGTCTCTCTTCCCAGGTCATAAAGGCCAATTTTTAGATACTTTCTCAGGTATAAATGACTCCTGGTCACTGTGATTATTGTCTTTTTTCCCTTTAGATTCTAAAGGAATATCAAAGACAAAAATACATCAGTTTATTCACCTGGTACGATGTACCAGGCACTGTTTTAGATACCAGGGATATAGCAATGAACAAAAAGTCCTTGCTGACCTGACCTGTGGTGGCTCAGTGGATAAAGCGTCAACCTGGAACGCTGAGGTCACTGGTTCCAAACCCCAGGCTTGCCTGGTCAAAGCACATATGAGAAACAACAACTATGACTTGATGCTTCCCACTCTCCAGCCCCCCCCTCCTCTTTCTCCTCTCTCTGAAATCAATAAATAAAATATTTATAGAAAATGTCCCTGCTGTGTGGAGCTTCCGTCGCAGCAGAGACAGACAGGCACTAACTAATGTGTGATAGGGCCCATGGAAGAAATAAGGAAACATGCATCTGGAAAGGACTGATCTGTTTTGAGTGAGTTCAGGGAAGATTTCAAATAAGAACCGACTTGAGCCACTTCTGAAGGCACTGTGCACCATCTGGGACGGAGTATTTCAGGTGGAGGCCACAGCAAGTGCAGAGAGCCTCGGGCAGAAACTGCAGAGACAGTGACAGGAGCTGGGACCCAGCGCCCCTCCCGTCTTCCCGCTCTGGCTGGCCTTGGCCATTGTGAGAGTATGCCTTTTCCCTGGCCTGGGAAGCCACTGGCAGGTGTTCTGTGTAAGAAGGACATACTCTGACTTCCAGTTTAGAAATGGGTTGGCCATGTGTAATTACGAAGTGTCCCCTTCACGCTTGGTCGTGATCTGGTTTGGGCAATAAATTATATGGTTGCCCTAATTTTAAAAGATTTGCACTAGCCACCATGTGGAAAATAGACTTCGGGTGGGCAGGGGCAGATGCAGAGAGTTGGGTTGCTGTAACCTGGACAGGAGATGAGAATGCAGCGGACCAGCTCATGCGGGAAGTGGTCAGCTTCGGGATGTGCTGTGGTGTTCATGCTGACAGAATTTGCTAATGGTTTTGAATTTGCGGTGGGAGAGAAGGAGCGAATCAAGAATGATTCCAAGGCTTTGGACCAGACAGCACTGGAAAAGAAAAGAGAGAAAGAGAAAGATTTCCAGAAGAATACAGGAGTCCTTGTTCTTTCAGTGAAAGCCACCAGGTGTTTTCCTGAAAGGAGAATGCAAAACATGGAAAATGACCTGTTACAGTTCAGATTGGAGCTTGCTGTGGGTGACCAGAGTGCTGAATGTATTTTTGATATTTCTATTTTTTAAATTAAATTTACTGGGTGAGACTGGTTAGCATAGTTCTGCAGGTTTCAGGTGCCCAGTTCCACAGATACGTGTCTGTAGGCTGTACTGTGTTCACCCACCCCGGTCAAGCCTCGTCCGTCACCATTTGTCACCTCTATACCTTCTCCTACCCCCCCCCATCGCCTCACTTGCCAGTGTCCGTGAGTTTTGGGGGGATTTTTGTCCTTTTCCTGCTCAATCTCTCCACCCTCCTCGCCCAGCCCCTTGCATCTTCGATGTTTTTAGCCTAATATTTCTGAGCTTTGGGGATACTGGCAAATAGAATTATATTTTACAGTTTTGCTGAAAATCCCCAAGAGAAAGGATTAGTTTTAGTTCACATTAATTTTGGGTAAATGGAGAAGAACATGAGTAGTGATCATGAGGCTGTTTCTTGTAGGTTTGAAAACAAGAATTAGCAAAAGTCTAGAAACTGGAAGGTACACCAGGGCATCACCAAGGGCTGGAAACTTCATCATCCCTGTTGGCGATGGCTGCCCAGTCATCTCATCCGGCAACTGTGTTTTAGGTCTTATCTGCTAAGCAGTGTGGTGAGCTTCCTGCAAACAGAGATTAAGGGAGCATGGAAGGAACAGGCTTATGCTTCAGTGAGGAAATAAATATCCCCCCCTCCCCAAAATACAATGCAGTGCAAGAACTGTGGAGAGGATAGTGTGTGTGGAAGACGGGAGAAACGCGGAGAAGGGCCACGTGAGCCGCCTTGCGAGTCAGGATGACTGCACAAATTAGGGCGGGCTCGGGGGGCGAGCAGCTTGCCAAACGGACAAGTAGCGGGAGTGTCGGCACAGAAGAGCAAGGACAGGAGAACTCCGGCTGGAGCAGAAGCTTCCGAGGGCGGGGGAGCAGATAGCAGAAGATGAGCTTGCACCCTTGTGTAAAATCATGTGGAGACACTCAAAGCCGTCTGCCTAAGGAGACCCTAGGAAGATGAGTGGTGGGGACAGCTAGGAACGGAGTGTGCAGTCCTGCTTGAGTGGCTAGACGTTCCTTCTAGGCAGTGGCCTTTTCAGTAGAGACATGGTATGTGTTCTCTCTTCTGCTTTCCTTACGTCAGGGGTTGGTTGTCAGCCTCAGCAGTGTTGACCTTTTTGGCTGAAAGGTTCTTTGCTGTGGGGGGTTCCCCTGTGCACTGTAAGATGTTCAGCAGCACCCCTGCTTCAACCCATAGATGCCAGTAGCAGCTCCCCGCATTTGTCTTCAGACATTGCCAAGTGTCCCCTGGGGTGGGGATGGGGGTAACCACTCCCAGTTGAGACCCACTGCCTAACATCAAATGTAACGCCTAGTTCCTGTGCTTGGCCCTCCATAACTTCTCTTGGATCCATGCCTTGCAGCCCATTTCTACCACCCCAGTACAGACCTATCACCAATTAATTGCATACTTTCCTAAGTATATGTTGTGTCTATTAATCTTTCACTGTGGGAGGATTAATCATCAGAAAGCTCAGCCATCCCGTATCCCTCTGCTCGTATGTGCCGTGGCTTGCCATCCCCCCCCCCCCCCCCCACACACACACACACTTCTAATCAGGTTCCCAGCTCCTCCTGGTCCCGTCCCAGCCATGTCTCCAGCCTCACTGCTCTGCATTCTCTTTTTCAACCAAATTTGGACTTAACAGTTGGTGGGACAAATGCTCCCATCCCTGCATTTTCTCGTCCACTTGCTCTTCGCTTGTATTGTTGGCTGTACCTGCAAGGTGGTCTTCGATTTCCAGCTGCACTGTCAGCCTTGAAGGCCCAGCTCAAATGCCACCTTCTCAGCACAGGCTTCCTCTTCCTCTTCCTCCTCCTCCTCCCTTCCTTTGCTCCCTGTCATCACAGTAACACTGAAGGTGTCGATTTTCTTTTTTTCTTGTCTACAAATGACGGGTATGTCTTTCTTCTTTGTACTTCTTATCTCTCCAAGCATAAGCTGCAAAACTTTGTTGCCATTTTGCCATGTTGATACACTAATCTAAGAAATTTGGACACTTAAAGATACTCAAGACCTGAGTTGTCAATGTTGTTATTGTATACCACTGGAGATGTTCAACATTTGTCTTTTTTCTTTTCTTTCTAGCCTGCTTATCAGAATCTGAGGCAGCGCGTTGACAACTTTGTTGCGAACCACTTGGCAACTCATACATGGAGCCCCCACCTCAACAAGAACCAGCTGAGAAACAGTATCCGACAGCAAGTCCTCAAGTAAGTCTGGCAATCCCGGAGTTCCGAGGGCTGGAGAACTCACAGCCGACGCCCCGGGAACGTGCTGCACAAGTGTGTTCGCCTCCTGATCATTTGTGCAGTTTGGCTGCTTTGTGTTGTGATGCAGTGTGGTTTTTATAAAGGCTCTAATCACTTCACATTTCCCCGTAAACTGTAGCAGTCTGACTTCTCCTTTGGAACTACTGAAGGAAGGGAATGTCAGTGCAGGCATACTGTGAGCAGATGGCGGATGCCAGGCTAGCCTATACAGTTCTCATTCACAGCCATTGTCTTGGCCCTAATAGAGAGGGCTCCATTATTTTACAAATAAAGCCCGCTGAAAGGTCTTTTATTTGTACATATAAAGCCACTGAAATTAAATTAATTTCCCCTGGCTTTCGAGGCTGTGGCTTCTGTCTTCTCTCCCAGCCTGCCCCCTGTTTTGTCTCTTGCATTTTGTTGTGAGTTTAACTGCTCTTTACTGATGATGTTGCCAAAAATAAAGGGAGAAAGGTGCATTTGGACCTGCTAAGACCATTTCCCGATGAACATCATAAAATAAAGAGAAAAAGAAGAGCTGAAATGTTTAGAGAAATCAAAATATCATATTTATTCCCCCAAAAGCAGAAAGACAATATTATTACAATATTATCTTGTTCTTAAGTATAAATATTTGCCAGGACAAGACGACTCGGCCTTCTATCCCTGCGTCCGCCCCCAACAAAGGTGACAAGTTATCTAAGGAGCACCTACCTACTTACTCTTCCTGCTGGACAAATATTTACATCCAAGCACATCCTTTTGATTGAAGTGTGGCTTTAAAACTGTGAAACAGATCGGCTTTCAGCCTGCCACCTCTGAATTCCCTCTTGTCCCCTGGGAACCTTGAGTGCTGGCCCTACACAGGAAGCCCTACACAGCCAGCTCCACAGTCCAGCTCAAAGACCCATTGAGCCCCAAGTAATGCGAGAACCAGGCGGGGGCTCACACCGTCTCCCTGTGAAGAAGGAAAGACGGAGATCTAACAATAACTTGGTTGTCTACATTTTACAGGATGTTGGGGGAACCTGTAAAGAGTTCAGGTGACATCAAAAGGTCCCATTAGAGGGCTGCATAGTAATACCTGTAGGCTGGGAGTCAAAGTCTTTCCTGGAAAAGCTGAGACTGGGAGGGGCCTGTTGGGTTGACAGGCCTGGAAGTTGACTCATTTGCTGGCGTTTAGGAGAACAATCACCAAAGTGGCAGGTGGGTGGGTGGGCTGGGGGGGGCCAGCCGACCTGCTGTCACTCCCACACTCCACAGAGCCTTGCTGATTGCCTGGCGGCCTCGCTTTCACAGCTGAGTATATTGCTGTAAGCGCATGTTTGCGTTCTCTTTCCTTGTGTAGAGAGACTTAAATGAGGGACAGTCTCCTGCAATGGCATCTACTCCTTAGCATCCAGCACCTGCCAGCAGGGAGCAGCCATTGATTCCATTCTTTTACGGGAACTAAGCTCAGCAATGCCCATGTTAAAACCAGGCACTTAGAATGCCTGCTGGACCCGTGTGAGACATGTGTTCTCAGCATCCGGGCAAGGTGAGGGCTGGCTGTGAGTGTCAGCCAGGGGTTCTTGGGACTGGCAGGAGAGTGCTGGAGCGCTCCCCCTGTAGGTGACGGGAGCAGGCGGCTCCCGGATAAGCCAGGCACTTAGAATGCCTGCTGGACCCGTGTGAGACGTGTGTTCTCAGCATCCGGGCGAGGTGAGGGCTGGCTGTGAGTGTCGGCCAGGGGTTCTTGGGACTGGCAGGTGCGTGCTGGAGCTCCCCCTGTAGGTGACGGGAGCAGGCGGCTCCTGGATAAGCCAGTCAGTGCTCTTCCTGGGACACGCCCAAACTTTCTTCTAGCTATGTTATTTATTTTGAATGAACTAGTCTCTTACTTAAATTCTATTAGTAAAGTTTGTGTTACTGATAATGACATTTTAAAGCTTCCTTTAAAAAGAAGTATTTCATTGGGTCTAATTAATGGTATAGGGATGTACTGGCCCCCATGAATACAATTGCAACCAGTATTTTGTACATTGTCTTTGAGAGACACACACAGTTGACTGTTGTGTTGAATCACCTACAGTTTGCCACATTGTAGGACAAAAATAGTCTTATATCAGCAATTTTGAATGGTTCAACTTAATAACTAATCTGCAGACTCAATACAGGGAAAATCTTATTTTACCTATGTATCTCTTTGTACAACCGAATTTTAAAATGCTAGCTAGCTCAAAGATATCTTTGAGTGTGTGTGTATGTGTGTGTGTGTGTGACAGGTACAGAGAGGGACAGATAGGGACAGACAGACAGAAAGGGAGAGAGATGAGAAGCATCAATTCTTCGTTGTGGCATCTTAGTTGTTCATTAATTGCTTTCTCATATGTGCTTTGACGGGGGGGGGGGGCACAGCAGAGCGAGTGACCCCACACTCAAGCGGTGACCTTGGGGTTTCGAACCTGGTCCCTCCGCGCCCCAGTTTGACACTATCCACTGCGCCACTGCCTGGTCAGGCAGCTCAGAGATATCCTAACCAAATGGGCTAAAAGGGATTTAAACGAAAGACAAGGTAATATTTTCCACCAGCTATGGACACAGCTGTCCTTGACCCAGAGTGTAGCTTCTCTCTAGCGAGGCAGCTGTCCGTGGCCATACCTCACTGGAGCGAGCCCACCGAGAGTGGCGGGGGCCTCAGCGCTGGCCTCCAACTTTGTTTATGATCAGAGCCGACCACTGTGAGAGTGGACTGAGGAGACTGGGACCAGAACACAGGCAGAGGCTGAAGCAGTCATCTTGGGTGGGCAGCTTTGATTTTTTATTTTATGCCCTTATACTTGGTGCCTTAAATCTAAACATTTTAAAGTTTAAAGGTTGCGATTGCTTGTTCTTGTTTCTTTCCCACCTGCTACACTTTAAAGACACCTCTACAATGTAGCAATGTTTGCTGGATTTGCTTTTTTTTTTTTTTTTAATCTTAGAATTTCAAAAAGCAGGTTACCTACTTTGAGCAGATTTGACTCATTTTTCTTTGTGGCCTACATACGTAGCACTGTAGTGTAACACACGGCTGCAAGCTGCCTCAGGAAATGAAATGAAGTTCATCTTTCAGTCTGGACAGAGCTGCACTCAAAACTAGCATTTAAATATAAGGGGAAACTCCTCACCCTTTCTCTGCAGAGAGCCTGAGGCCGGGAAGCTGGGAGGGGCCGGACTCTGCTCTTCTACACTGTCCAGGGGGCTTCTCAAGCTCTTTCTTTAGGAAGAAACAAGTTTAAGTATGTTTCTTTTCTTTTTGTATTTTTCCTACGTGAGAAGCGGGGAGGCAGAACTCCCGCATAAGCCCGACCAGGATCCACCCAACATGCCCCCCAGGGCGTGATGCTCTGCCCATCCAGGGTGTTGTTCCACTGCAGCGGGAGCCACTCTAGCGCCTGAGGCAGAGGCCATGGAGCCATCCTCAGCGCCCAGGGCCAACTTTGCCCCAAAGGAACCTTGGCTGAAGGAGGAGAAAAGAGAGAGAGAGAGAGAGGAGAGGGGGAAGGGTGGAGAAGCAGATGGGCACTTTTCCTGTGTGCACTGACTGGGATTGAACCCGGGACTTCCACACGCTGGGCCAATACTCTACCACTGAACCAACTGGCCAGGGCCAAGTGTGTTTCTTAAATTCATATCTTCTTAGTTTGCTCGCAGCTCCTTGTGAGTATCTGCGCGTTTGAACTCAGTTGCCCCGTCTGCTCCTCTGCTTCCTGTAGCTGACATTTCTTTAAGCTCTTTCTTCTCTTCTGGAGACACCAAGACCCAGTTATCTCATATATCTAACACTTTCCTGTTCCTCTCTGCCCCTGCGGTGTGTGGTGTGGCCCAGGGCCTGTCATCTTGTATTTGAATTGTTTATGTCAGTTTTCTCACTAGACCAGGGACCAGGCCTGATTTGTGGCAGCTCAGTTGCCAGCATGGTGCTTGTTAACATAGGAGACACTCATAACATAATTGTTGAATGAATAAATCATCCAGGTTTTTGTTATAGCAAGAAGATAATAAAAAGAAAGCCAGAAATCTTAAGTTTTATTTTTGTCAGTTTGATAAAATTATACTTTGTGTGTATTTCTCAGTTTTCCTGGAGACTAATATTTGTAAAAGGCTTTCATTTTTTGTTTGTTTGTTTGTTTAAAAATAAAGGTGCAGAGTCCATGATGTATTTTATACCCAGAACTCAGGTTTAGTGTTGATGTGCCCCTGGGCGCCAGGGGCAGGGTGGCGTGAGACAGGCAGCCTGTCAGCCTGGGCCCTAGATGGTGTCCTGTGTCTATTTGCAGGGGTCTTGTTCTGTTTTGTCTGCTTTAGTGGAAACTCTGTGACGCAGGGGTGCGGGGTTTGGAGACTTTGCACTGAGGTATGTCTAAATGTCGGGAGAGTGAGAAAGCTCATTTTTCAGCGCCTGTTCTTTCTCTGCCCTGATAAATGGGTTGGGAAGAGTTAAAGTTGGGGAGATAAGTTTGACCTAAAAGTAATTAGTGCAAATAACATAAAATTATATATATATTCTAACCTTTCTGTGAATGACTCTGTGTTTCAGATCAGGAATGTTGGAGTCTGGGATTGACCGCATCATCTCTCAGGTTGTGGACCCAAAGATCAACCACACATTCCGGCCACAGGTGGAGAAGGCTGTGCACGAGTTTCTGGCCACGCTGAATCACAGGGAGGAGGCGTGCGGCAGCGCGGCCCCCGACGAGGAGAAGCCGGACCCCTCCGTCGTGACGCAAGGTGACGCCTTTCCGCTGGGGCCAGCCACCGCGCTCCCTCTTGAGCTGAGGCTCAAGTTAGGGCGTTTGGTTTTCTGAAGCTTTTCTCTACTTGGCCACAGAAGTAAAATTATATTATTTCAAATATCACCAAATTCCTCAACAGGCATAACACTTTTTTTGCCTTAACATAAAATAGGCATTTTTATGATGTATGCAGGTATGTGTATGTTTCAACAGTGAGAATAATTTAAATCATTAGAGAAGATGCTGTTTTTCTGGGAACGAGGCTGTTCTCGGTGTTGCCTCTCTTAAGCTGCCGTGTCAGAGGAGCCGAGAACCGGCGTGTGCCGAGGCTGGCCCTGAGGCCTGGAAGTCTAAGGGCTCAGTGTGCGCCGCTCAGCGTGTGCCTCATGAAAGGATGATGGTGGCCAGTGGCCTTGACTCAACCCCGGGGGTTTGCCTTCTGCATAAATTTATTCTACAGCTTACCTTTCCCTCACAGGTGTGCCCACTCCTGGGCCCAGTGCTAATGTTGCCAATGATGCCATGTTGATCTTGGAAACCATAACTTCTCTCAACCAAGAAGCCACCGCCGCCAGGGCTTCGACGGAAGCGTCCAGCGCCAAGGCCGGTGAGCGGGTGTCCAGGAGACTCCCGTCGCAGCCGAGCGCAGACGCGGGCGCCGAGAAAGAGAGAGCTCCCGAGGACATGGCTGAGAGGGACAGGGCGGCCCCCGACTCCACGGGGGAGGCGCAGGAGACGGGCCCCAAGGCGGACGAGCCCAGTGACGCTTCCTGTCCAGTGGAAGACATTAAAAACCACACAAAGGAGAGCAATAGTTCAGTTCTGCTAAATAAAGATGTTCAACAGGAAAGCAGTGACCAAAAAACTAAACCAACAGACAAAGGTGAAAAGAAAACAGACAGCAACGAAAAAGGAGAAAGAAAGAAAGAAAAGAAGGAAAAGACTGAAAAGAAATTTGATCACTCAAAAAGGGGTGAAGATACACAAAAGGCCAAAGAGGAAAAGCAAGCGAAGGATAAAGAGTCGGAGGGCACGAGAGTTCCTTCGGAAAAGAGCAGTAATAGAGCTAAAGCCACGGACGGGACGAAAGAAGGTAAACACTTGCAAAAATCTACGGCCCTTGAAAGAACTAAGGGTGTCCACTGGGGGTAGCAGATTTGCCTTCCAATTTTAATAGATTTGATTCTTCCATTTCAGAAGCTGGAGAACTTACCTCCCCTTTGCTAAAAGATGAGCAATAAACATTTGTGTATTCTCTATGCTAGTGTGTATGAATTCACATCGGAAATGAACAGAGGAGCTCTGAGCCTTGTGATGTAACTCAGGATTTACGGCCATACATTCTTTCAAGCAACTTAATTGATAGTCGTATATCCTAATCTTTAAAATATTCCATAGTAACTATATTAGCCTCTTAACATTTGCTTTCGTTTCAGTCATTTATATCATAAGTGAATACTTTCATTTTACTGGATAATAGTTTGCTGTTGAATTTTCTGGGAATAATTCTACCTTATTTGATATTGGTTGCTAATGCGAGGTTTTTATATCTAAAATTGACGTTCTTTGAAATGTATTTAAAGCAGGAGGTCTTAACTGTGACTTAGGAATCGGGTGCCAAGTCTGCTCTTGTAACAAGATGATCTGTGTGTTTTATTGTCTTCCTGAAGATGGCTCGGTGATGGATTCCGATGTGGACGGACTTACAGACATTACCGTGAGCTCTGTCCACACCAGTGACCTCTCGTCTTTTGAAGAAGACACTGAGGAGGAGGTGGTGACGTCTGACAGCATGGAAGAAGGCGAGATCACGTCAGATGGTAAAGCATTTTACTTAGTAATGCCTCTGCAGCTTCTCTCCAGACCTCGTGTATTCGGACGGCTGGGCGTGAAGGACAGTGCGGCCTGGTGGCCAGAGCGGGGACTGTGCAGTGGGAGGTTTGTTCCTGAGTCCCAGCGCTGGCGTTTTCTGTCTGAGCAAGCTTGCCGGGTTAGGAACCTCAGCAGGCCCTGGCTCTCCGTCCCTTCTCCGTTCCCTAGGGTTAGTGTGCGACTTAGACGAGGTGCTGTAGCTGAAGGCAGTGTGTGTGTGACATTTGGGAGAGCACTGCCCACAAGAGCCCCTCATTTCTGAGGGGATTTCCAAGACCACCCTTTGGTTTGATAATCTCTTAAAAGGGCTCCCAGTACTCTCTGAACTCTGTTACTCTCACCGTTGCAGTTTATTACAGCAGGGACAGCAGTGACATTCGGCCAAGGAAAGGGGCCTAGGCCAGAGCCCAGGAAAGTTCTAGACACGGCGCTTCCAGTGGTCCCTTCCCTGTGGAGTGGGGAACAGCGTTCCTTTCCAAGCCCGCTGTCAGGCAGGACACATGGCAACCAGGAAGTTGCCCCAGTCTTGATGTCTGTGTTTTTACTGAGATTCCATCCCAGAGTTACAGTGACCGCTCGTGTGTTTGCTGGCGATCCCCAGCCCCTCGGGAGGTCAAGCTGATAGTCCACGACCCAAAGTCCCCACCCTCAATCACACCCTTAGGGGATCTGGCTTGACACCAGACCCCCAGGTGAACAGAAGCGCTGCTGTCAGGCCCGGTGCTCCAGAGGCTTAAAGATGACCTCCCAGAAGCCAAGGGCAAGAAGTAGACCTCTCTTTACTCAGTGGTCGGTTTTGCTGCTCTTTACCACATGGTTAAATTCCATTGATGACTTTGTAAAAAAATAAAAAATACTGAATATTATTTGCAGTTGCCTTGTAATTGTCTTGTTACAAATGCAATAGCATCTTGTAAACTTGAAGCTGGCTTTTGGATAGAATACCTAGAGAGGAAATGTAGAAGCCCTTAGTACTGCAGATCTATTTCTAGCCTAGCTACGATTCTAATTCTAGATGCTTTTTCGGGTCTTTTTTCTGGACAGGGCTCGATTTTATATGTATGGAATCCTAAAGGTAAGAAGATAGCTATTTTGAGAGTCCCCAGTGGAAAGAAAGAAAGATGATTTTCCTGTGTGTTCTTGCTGTGTACGGGAAGCCTGAGGCAGAGGGTTATAGCGTCTGCTCAGCGTGGGGCCAGTCACGGATGGTCACGTCCCCCGTGAGTGGGAGTTGCATAGGTGCTCTAGTTTAAGGCACGGCTTCAAGTGCATTTGTTCAGCTTGGCAGGGAAAGCATTCCTGTCAAGTCCCCTGCGTACGAATAAGAAGTAACTATTTGTCAAGAAAATATAATAACTTTAAGGTTTAATTTTTCTTGACCATCTTCCTTTGCGTGTGAAAAGCTGATTGCTTAGAAATAAATTTAGGTGTGGATTCTAGCCTTTACAAACGTCTACCTTTCTTAGAGTTCACGTACTGATATTTCCGCTATCGGACCTACGGATAACTTGCACCACCGTAATACTGCTTTTGCTGCTTGGTGTCGATCGAGCACAGTGCTGGTTTTGCTGCCGAATCATGGGGCATTCCGCTTTCTATTGGCTTTCTTCCAGATGAAGAGAAGAACAAACAGAGTAAAACAAAAGCTCAAACCTGCGATCCCGGTGAAGGAAAAGCAAAAGGCGGGCGGCACGCATACGTCCACAAGCCGTACCTGTACTCCAAGTACTACAGCGACTCGGACGACGAGCTCACGGTGGAGCAGCGGCGGCAGTCCATCGTGAGTCCGCGGCCTGGGGCTGTCTCCACCTGCTGAGCAGGTCCGCGGCCTGGGGCTGTCTCCGCCTGCTGAGCAGGTCCGCGGCCTGGGGCTGTCTCCGCCTGCTGAGCAGGTCCGCGGCCTGGGGCTGTCTCCGCCTGCTGAGCAGGTCCGCGGCCTGGGGCTGTCTCCGCCTGCTGAGCAGGTCCGCGGCCTGGGGCTGTCTCCGCCTGCTGTGCAGGTCCGCGGCCTGGGGCTGTCTCCGCCTGCTGAGCAGGTCCGCGGCCTGGGGCTGTCTCCGCCTGCTGTGCAGGTCCGCGGCCTGGGGCTGTCTCCGCCTGCTGAGCAGGTCCGCGGCCTGGGGCTGTCTCCGCCTGCTGAGCAGGTCCGCGGCCTGGGGCTGTCTCCGCCTGCTGTGCAGGTCCGCGGCCTGGGGCTGTCTCCGCCTGCTGTGCAGGTCCGCGGCCTGGGGCTGTCTCCGCCTGCTGTGCAGGTCCGCGGCCTGGGGCTGTCTCCGCCTGCTGAGCAGGTCCGCGGCCTGGGGCTGTCTCCGCCTGCTGAGCAGGTCCGCGGCCTGGGGCTGTCTCCGCCTGCTGAGCAGGTCCGCGGCCTGGGGCTGTCTCCGCCTGCTGAGCAGGTCCGCGGCCTGGGGCTGTCTCCGCCTGCTGAGCAGGTCCGCGGCCTGGGGCTGTCTCCGCCTGCTGAGCAGGTCCGCGGCCTGGGGCTGTCTCCGCCTGCTGAGCAGGTCCGCTGCCTGGGGCTGTCTCCACCTGCTGAGCAGGTCTGGAGCCGTCTCCACCTGCTGAGCAGGGCGACAGGCTCGCCTTGGCCAAGTGCGCCTCGGCAGAGTGCGGCGCGGGGAGCCTCAGAGCAGTGACCCAAAGGTTCCGCCTTTGGGAACCTTGTCATCTAACGAGGCAGCGTAGACGTACACGTGTGACAGAGGTGTGGGTGTCATCGTTATCAGTAGTGACCGACTGGTAGCAGTAACTTCCCGGATGTTCCACGGTGTGGACGTGTTTGAATCCAGGACGAATCAAGCTTACGGGGCAAAGCCAGGAACATAGTATTGAGAGGGAAGGACAGTCCATGTATTTACTGGATTTGCGAATACTTCTGATTATAAGATGGGTCATTGAATTAACAAGAGCTTTTTAGAAAAAAAAGTAACTGCTACCTTATCAGTCGTGTACACCAGTTTTAAGGTGACTTAAAATGTCAGAAACATTAAAATGTGTAAGGTTATGCATCTTAGAGTGAAGAGACTTGATTGCATAGAACAGTGACTTGAGGGACGCACACTGGGTGCTCCTGCTGGCGCAGCTCTTGAAAGGTATGCTCAGTCAGGGTCCCGGCTGGGGCACTCCGAGACGGGCGGCCGCGCGTGGCTGGAGGCTCCCCGGCTTTAAAGTTCAACAGCAGAAAGTTCCACGTCCAAAACCTGGGTCCTGACAGTGCACCCAGCAAGTCACATTCGCTGTGGGACTAGGCTGTCGCCTGACTCTGCATTTTCTCCTTTAAGAAGAGTCCAGGATGGTGGCGACCTGCTGGAGCGCCTCCTACTCGTGGAGGTATTCGCAGCTCTCCTAGTTGAGGCAGCCAGTCTAGTGGAGCTACGTTTCCCGAGTGGTAGCGCTCCCGTTCTTGAAACTAGTGGCTGAAACTAGTGGCGTGCTGAGAGGAGAGGGGCGTTCTCACATGTCTCTTACTCGGGAGCCTCAGCTGGGCCCTGCGGGTGCACTCGTGTGGAGCCCATTAGTTTGTAAGAACATTTGAAAGGAACGCATCTTTTTTTCAGAGTGTTTTGCTTTTGCCTGATAAATCAGAATAATTGTATTTTGTGGTTTTAGGCTAAAGAAAAAGAAGAGAGGCTTATAAGAAGGCAAATTAATAGAGAAAAACTTGAAGAAAAACGAAAAGAGAAAGCAGAAAAGACAAAGTCTTCGAAAGCTAAGACTCAAGGTATAGGGGATGTTTCAACTTTAATATTTTCAACTATAGAGCATCTTATATACTCCATTCATGTCTATAAACATATTACTTACAAGATATGATTATAAAATAGATGGTATAAATTATATTTAAGTAAAGCTGTTATAATTTTTAAAAACTTTTTGGGAGTGGAAGATTTTCTTACTTTTTTTAATCTGATGTGTTTAGTCACATTATTATCATTATTATTATTATTATTATATTGCTGTGTTTAAATGAAATATTCCATCAGGTACTAGCTTACACAGCTCACATGTTAGCAATTGATTTTCCAATGACTATGGAATGAATTATCACTGGAAAATGGATTCTTAACAAGTGAGTAATGAAGCTGTACTGGTAATATTAGCGGAATTAATCTAGGCTTTACACTAACTAACATGTCAAACATCTGTCTGCAGCATTTCATTGAGCGAATTGGAACTTCCTTTGGACACTGTTCCTGTGTGAAACACAAATCACAGATACAGGAGGGGGGCAAAACTAGTTTACAGCGCGAGTATGCGAAAGTTTATTCTTGGGTTATTATTTATTATTGTTTTATTATTGTTGTCATTATTGACCTACTGTTGCTCACCCCCGTATCAGCATGTGAAATAAAAAAGACAAGCATTCTCCATCTAAAATATTTTTTATCCCAACACAACTTGATATTAAAGCCATTTTGCATTTTTTACAGTGATTAGAAAATCTTAGTGAAAAATATTAAGAGTGCAGAACCGCTGGTGAAACAGTTTATTGATTTCTTTCTTTCCTAGGCAAAAATAGTGTTGACCCAGAAGAATCATCAACAAAGAGCTTGGAACCTAAAGCCCCCAGAATTAAAGAAGTCCTTAAAGAAAGGAAAGTTTTAGAGAAAAAGGTAGCCTTAAGCAAAAGAAGAAAAAAAGATTCAAGGTACGTATTTTATCTGGCAGTGTCCCCATTGTAACATTCTCTCCGCGTGCCTCAGAGCAGGCATGAAAGTGAGCTGGAAGAGCCAGACCTGGAATGTGGATGTTGTTGCATGCTGAGTAAAGACCTGGACGTTCTGTTTTTAGTATCGTAATCCGTTGTGTTGATACCTATAGTATTTCAAGGTGTTAATACTTATCTTTAGGGGTCACGGTCCCGGACCTTTTTGCTAATGTGATAGAAGCTTGGGATCCTCTCTCCAGAAAAATGCACAAATGTAAATAGCAGCTGTTCCTAGAATTTCCGAGGGTTTCTGGACCATCTAAGTGGACTCAGGAAGTATCTCTAGTCTCTACATTCAGTAACCACATCCTTACAGGAGGGCGTTCATATTCCTGTCTTCCCAGGCAGTTCTCTTCATCAGTACCCCGTGCTTCTCCCCATAAACCAGATGTCTGACCAGATTCCTTTGTAGATCGGCATTATCATAGTGAATTCTGTAAGAATCAGGAAGTGAGGAGACCGAGTGACTGGGAAGTCTGGTGAGCCGGGGACTACAATTGTGCCAGGCTGTGACGATGCAATTATGTAAATTTATTACAACCTCAAGACACCTGAAGCAATAGTTTGCAAACCTCTTGAGAGGAGTCAGCTCTCAGTTTTTTCATAGGATTTTCAACGTATAATTATAGTTCATAAAATACTCAATATTGAGCAACAATTCAGGAAATTTTGTCTCCGTTATACTTCTCCATCGCACCTATAGTAGTCCCGGTCTCACTCGGGACTGTGTTCTCTGGGGGCTAAGACCAGGATTTCAGTTGAAATATAACAAGTCTCCGGGACGGATCAAGTGTTTATTTAAAAGGGAAGTTGAGCTTTTTTGTATTCTGTTCCTGAAAATCTCTTACATTTCATTCAAAGTTCACGTTTGACTTTTTCCCCCACATAGAAACGTTGAAGAGAATTCTAAAAAGAAGCAGCAAGCTGAAGAAGATTCCAAAGAAACCCTCCGAATAAATGAGGTGTGTCTTAATAATAAACCCATTGTAAGTGCTTTTTTATTTGATAAAGGTCACTCCGTCCTTTGGAGTAACACTTGGAAATGCAATTTAATCTTTTCTGAGTTAAATAAGTCCCTCACATTCACCATTCTTGAACCCCCATCCTATTATGGTGTGAATTCCTTAGTTTTGCAAGCTGGTTCATGTGATCATGTATCTAGATAGGACTGTGTTTTCCCGAAAATAAGTCAGTGTCTTATATTAATTTTTGCTTCTAAAGATGCGCTAGGTCTTATTTTCAGGGGAGGCCTTATATTTCTAAGTTTGAAAAGAATTACACTAGGTCTTATTTTGGGGAAACAGGTAGCTACTTTCTACTTCCCCTCCCCCGCCCACCTCATTTCTTGTATTGACAGTAATGAAGTTGCCCGTAATGGTGGCATAGGAGGGAGGGGCAGCGAACCCCCTCCTCTCTGCTCTTTGGGGTAACAACCCCTCTGTCTGTTTCATTCTCTCATTCCTCAGCCACAGATGCACACAATTCTGTAGAGTGGATGTGTTCTTGCAAAATATTTTTAACATTCACTCTTATTTATTTTGTATTACCTTATAAAACTTCCTAATCATTATATTTCATGATTGTATAATGTTACATATTGAATGGATAGACCATAATATATAATCATTTTCTTATAATTGAGCACTTACATTGTTTCCAAGATTTGGTCACTTTTAATAGTAAAAATATGGGCAGTGGATACCTTTCTTCTCCTTTTTTGGATCATTGTCTTAGGATAAACTTTTGCTTTTATCAGTTTTAAATCTGAATTTATAATGCCAAATTTGTAGTTCTGTAGCTGAACTATCTTAACACTTCCAAGGGGAGAACTAATCATTTAATGATTATTTATAGCCAGTAAATAGTCTTGGATTTCTTTATTCAGAAATTTGGGGCATATTGAAGTATATTTTGTTATCTTAACCCTTTGAGCAGTGTGAACGTTCATGTATGTCCTTGTGCCTCCTGATCATTAAGAGTAACTGGAACTAACTTCATTTTTTGAAAAACATCTCACTCCCGGGGTGGTCAGTGAGCATGAAAAACACTCACTACTCTACTCAAAGGGTTAATGTCATATTTTGAAATACTTTACTTGGTGATAAATTTCTTTGACAGATGATCTCAAAATTTTATTCATATTAATTTGTTGGAACTTACAGTGAAACTAGGTTGAAGAAATCCTTTTAATTTGTTGAGAAATTTAATTTTAAAGTGTTAAGATCTTGCTATATCCTGGTCCCTATATTAGTAGAAGTACGTCAGTGCGTGCGTTAGGTTGTAAGGAGACGCGTGGTAAGCTGACCCAGAGGTTCAGAGGTCCTTCTGGGGACTTCAGCCTGTTATTGAATAAAAATAATTGTAGCTAATAGTCAGCGAGTCTCTATGATGAAGTGTGTTTCATCAGGATCCACTTACTAACATTAGCAATCTACTCTGTGCCGTGCTATGGGGTAGAGGGGTGATCTTAGCTGCTATGATTTCCCAGTATCTCCCGATGGACATAGAAACATACACAGAACTTGGATATGATGTGGATACTATTACTGTGATTTATCCTGTACATTTGAAACTTCCTAAGTAGACCATCGGACAAGTAGTCTAAACTCATAAGGATTCCCTAAAAACTTCTGGTGTCTAAATTAAAATAATCAAATCCTTATTTCAGTATAAAACATTTTAGTTGTCTTCATGGTTTTGGACCGAAAAGAGCATTGGCTTGTCATTCGTTCACTTCAGAGTTACGAGTGACGCCTGGGTATTTGTGGGCTTTAGCAACGGAGGGTGAGAGAAGGCCCAGTGGCATGCGCAGGTCTGGACAAGTCGCCATTCTCTCTGAAGATGCCCGTAGTCGGGGGGAAGAAGACTAGACGTGGACCAGGACCGCCCAGACTCTCTGCCTGGGGGTCCGGTTCCTGAGCTGTGGGAGCTCAGTTTCCTGGGGCGCAGAATGAAGTTGGGAATTCCAGCCACAGGCCGCCTGCAGGGTGTAAGACATGGCACAGCACTCGTTAAATGCACCCAGGTGTCATATTTGAATATAAAAACTGACCTTGGTATCTCATACTTTGACGTTGTTTTCTTACAGCATTGTGAAAAGGAGAAGGTGTCTTCTTCCAAGGATCTGAAACACGTTCACACAAAAAGTGAAGCAAGTAAACCAGCCCGGAGACTCTCGGAGTGTTTACATCCGGCCGATGAGAACAAAGCCGAACCCAAAGCGGAGCGAGAACACAGAAGGCGGATCTCGACCCCGGTGGTGGGGGAGGGGGCCCAGGAGGAGGCGGACGCGCGGGAGGGGAAGAGGCCGGCGGAGCGCGCCGACATGGCCGCAGAGGAGCCCCCGAGACAGAAGAGCACGCTTAGGAGTGAGAAGCACCTGAAGAAGGAGGATTCCGAAACGCCGCACCCGAAAACCCTCCCTAAGAAAGAGCCGAAGTCCTCCAAGGAGAAGCCCGAGAAAGAGAAAGCCCTGTCGGAGGACAAGCTGCCTGCGAAGCACAGGCACAGAGGGGACAGTGTGCACAAGGCCGGCGACGAGGCCGAGCCCCACGCGGCCGAGAAGGGCGCGAAGGCGGACGACAGCGCCCAGAAGCAGAGCCAGCACGCCCGGCTTCCCGGGGACGAGAGGGCCGACCGGAGGAGTAAGCACAGGAACGAACGGAAGTTGTCTGTTCTCGGCAAAGATGGAAAGCCCGTTTCCGAGTATATCATAAAGACAGATGAGAATGTGCGTAAGGAAAACAACAAGAAGGAGAGACACCTGTCGACTGAAAAGACGAAGGCGGAGCACAAATCCAGAAGATCGAGCGATTCTCGAATTCAGAAAGATGCTCTTAGCTCCAAGCAGCATGGAGCCACGGCGCACAGAAGGAGTGAGAGTTGTTCAGAGGAGAAGTGTGAGACGGACCCGATGGGTTTAGACAGTAATGCGAAACCAGAAGAGGGGGTGCACAGGGAGAAGCGACGGACCAAGAGCCTGTTGGAGGAGAAGTGTGAGGCTGACCCGATGAGTTTAGACAGTAATGCGAAGTCGGAAGAGGGGGTGCACAGGGAGAAGCGACGGACCAAGAGCCTGTTGGAGGAGAAGTGTGAGGCTGACCCGATGAGTTTAGACAGTAATGCGAAGCCGGAAGAGGGGGTGCACAGGGAGAAGCGACGAACCAAGAGCCTGTTGGAGGAGAAGTGTGAGGCTGACCCGATGAGTTTAGACAGTAATGGGAAGCCGGAAGAGGGGGTGCACAGGGAGAAGCGACGGACCAAGAGCCTGTTGGAGGAGAAGCTTGTGTTCAAGTCTAAATCGAAAGGTCAAGGCAAGCAGACAAAAGCTACTGAAACAGAATTGCAAGAAGGTGTCACAAAACCGACAAGCACTTCAAAACCAGAGAAGGAGAAGAGCACAGAAGAAAATGACCCAGATAGACAACGGAAGGCTAAAGCTGAGGACAAGTCTTCCGAGGAAGCTGGTTCTGAACCCGTAGTCGAGAGTGCAGGTCCTTCAGCCCACAGTACGCAGAAGGACAGCAGTCACAGGGCTAGGCTACTGCCAGCAAAGGACAGACATAAGGGCGAGAGAGATTCCGGCTCCTCCCGGCTCAAGAGGAAGCTGTCCGATGCACACAGGAGCCGAAGCTTAAGGCACAGCAGTAAGGACGTGAGAAAGAAGGAAGAGAACAGAGCAGACGACAAGGAGGGCAAAGAAGTGGACAGCAGCCACGAAAAGGCCCGAGGGGGCAGTGAGAGGAAAGCCAGCAGGAGGCTGTGTGAAAGTCGGAGAGGAAGCTCCTCCCAGGAAGTGACCAGAGGGGAGGAGAAACTCACAGCCCATGCTCCGGGCACCCCCAGCACCTCCTCCTCCCTTCAGAGACCAAAGCGAGGGGGTGATGCCACATCATGGGTCCCCGAACAAGAGCCGATGGAAACCGATTCTGAGCCTGCTGGCGAAATTGTGCTCGAAGGCTCAAAAACTCAGGAGAGTAGCAGGAATAGTTCTCAGCAAGACACGGACCCTGAAAATGTGACAAAACCAAGAACAACAGCCATGGTTCTGAGGGACGAATCGAGAGCTTCCACGGTAGACGCGAAACCGGCCGCGCCCGCCTGTAAGTCGGCGCGTGGGACAGGGGCTGCTGCTGACACTGACAAGCACGCCGACCATAAAAGCACCCTGACCAAGAAAGTGCACGCCCAGAGTGCTGCTTCCAAACCGAGTCCCCCGGAGAAAGAGCCCACCCAGCACGGAGCCCACGAAACGGCTGCGGACTCGGAAGCTACTCACAGGACGTTACCTCGTGCCTCGGCAGAAAATGACAGGGCACAAAAGAATCTGAAACACACAAGACCTGCCGAAGAGGGCGTTGCCCAAGGAGATGCTGTTCTCGAACATTCCAGGAATTTAGACCTTCCTCCGTCCCTAAGTTCAGTGACTGCTGTGCCTCAGAAGCAACCTCCTGATGCAGGTGTGGTGCCCATAGCCGGCAGACCTGCTCTGGAGGGCGGCGCGGGCAGCCAGCATTCTGACCCCCCTAAATCAGGTCTGACTGCTAGGGAATCAGAGGTCCTGAGGACAAGTCACAGCAAGGAAGGGGGTGCAGTGTCCACAGCAGACACGCCGGCGAAAGCCAGCCTAGAGAGCAAAAGACACATTCCAGAAGGTTCCCTGGCCGCCACACTGCACAGTAAACAGGGAAAACTAAACCCGCCTCTTGGTAACAAGTTGACAGACACGAGACTGGAAAATGAGGACGTTCTCAAAGAAGGTGGCTTGGTGGACGCGGCCGGGAAGGATGGTGACCGCCGTGCAGAGCCCGTTTCCACGCAGACGGTGAGAACCGCTGTGGAAAACGGCAGGAGAGATGGCCCTGCTGTGGACCGTGCCATGAGCGTGAGCTCCGAGAAGGAGGCTGAGGCTGGGGAGAGGCACTGCCGAGGCCCTGGTGAAGGAGAGCCTGCGCCAAGCCGTGTTGGCAGGGGGAAGGAAAGCAGTGAGGTGGGCACCAGTGCGGGAGGTCCCACGGCCCCCTCTGCGCCGCACCCAAGGAGCAGAACGGAGAGCGTGCCCGCGGGGGCCGGCAGAGCGGAGAAGATGTCTCTTGCCACTAGTTCTGCCGGGAGCGGCAATGGCGTCCCCCTGAACCCAGTCAAAGCTGGGGACGCCACCACCACCTCAGCAGAGACGGGAGAGGGGCAGGGGGCCGTTCCTTGCACGAGCATTGAGGCGGACGAAGGCCTGACCGGGGGCTCCAGAGGCCGTGCTCCCCATGTCGGGGCCGGGGCGGGCGCCAGCGGGCGCACAGTCCTGGCCGCAGCCGAAGAAGGCGGGGGAGTGGTCACGGAGGGCTGCGCGGAGAGGGAAACCTTCCTCACGAGCACCAAGGCGGGGGAGAGTGGGGAGTGTGCCACGGCCGGGTCCGCGGGGCGAGCGGCGGACCCCGTTACCCCTCAGGGGGCCACAGTCGGTGACGGCATCAACAGCGCTGCGACAGAGGAGAAGGACGATGCTGTGACCAGCGCTGGCTCGGAAGGAAAGTGTGACGGTTCTTCCAGTGGAGACTCGGAGCGTGTCGCGGGGGCTGTCCCTTTCACTGGTGACGGCGAGAGCGACGGGGCCGTGACCAGCGCCGGGACAGAACTGCGAGAGGGCTCGTCAAGCAGTGGAGAGGTAGACCGGTTCCAGGGAACGAGGATGAGAGTGGGCCCCAAAAAAGAAACCGACGGGACTGTGACATGTACAGGAACGGGAAGGGGGGGCAAGAGTTTAGTGCTGTGCCCAGTGACCGGGGCAGGGCCGCAGGAGGAGCGCCTGTTCTCGGGCGCCACCGCGGTCCTGGGGGACAGTGACGCGCCCCCAGGGGCCAGCGCCGCTCTGGAAGGGGCCGGAGCTGCGAACGACAGCGCGGAGGGGGAGAGTGCCGTGACCAGCACGGGGATAACGGAGGAGGACGCGGAGGGGCCCGCCAGCTGCACCGGCTCGGAAGAGAGCGCCGAGGGCTTCGCCATCAGCTCGGAGTCGGGAGAAAGCGGGCAGAGAGCGACGGATAGCACGGTCGCCAAAGAGGCCAGTAACGCGCCACTGGTCGCTGCCAGCCTCTGCGATGACGAAGGCGTTGTCACCAGCACGGGCGCCAAAGAGGAGGACGAGGAAGGCGAGGGCGTTGTAACCAGCACGGGGAGAGGCAACGACGTCGGGCAGGCCTTCGCCGGCACGGGGGCAGCAGAGGAGAGCGAGGAGGTGCCCATCTGCGGGAGCGCAGAGGAAGGGGACGGTCTGATTGGGACCGCGGCAGGGCGCGTGGTGGCCGAGGCTGGAGCCGCCCCAGGAAATGCCCTGGAGAACAGCGTGGACAGCGTAAGCGGGGCCGAGAAGGACAGGAAAGACGCAGACACCTGCTCCAGTGCGAAGGGCGTCGTGGAGAGCAGCGTGACCAGCGCAGCTTTGGGAACGGATGGGGCAGCCCTCGTGCCCGCAGAATGCCAGGACCCCATGACCAGTGCAGCTTCAGGGCAAAGCGACAGTCAGCTCAGCGGAGAAGACAGAGTTGAGGACGCTGCTATCTCCACCGGGCTGGTGGGGGACAGCCACGAGGGACTGGTTTCTGGTGCAGTCCCAGAGCCTACAGTGCGTCACACAGCCCCCGGGGAGAAGGAAGATGAGGGCGCCATCACCTCTGCGGAAAACGCGGGGTGCGATGGCCTCCCGGCTGCCACAGCCAGCGACCGTGTTACTCCCCAGACCCGTTCCGACGGGGGCCAGAGCCAGGGCGCGGGCCTGGTGATCTCCACCAGCACACCGCACGACGGCACCTCGCAGGGACGTGCCGTGGCAGACGCGGAGGGTCACAGGAGTGCTGCGAGAGCCGGCGATGGTGTGGGCGGCGCCAGAGGAGGCCCGGAAGGATTCGAGGCCCCCATGCCCAGTGCGGCCGCCGGAGACGGGAGCCAGCCCTTGGCTGCGAGAGGCGATGAGAAGGACGAGTGCGCCATGATCTCCACCAGCCTCGGGGAGGAGTGTGAAGTGCCCGTGTCCAGTGCCTCCACCGTCCTCTCTGCTGCCGGCCAGCAGCCGGTGGTGGTAGGTGAAGGAGGAGCCAAAGGCCCCGTCTCAGTTGGCGTGGATGAGTTCGAGGTACCCATGCCCAGCGCGCCCACAGAAGCCAGGAGTCCCCTTGGCACGACCAGCAAGGAGGAGAAAGACGAGTGCGCGCTCATCTCCACCAGCATCGCCGAGGGCTGCGAGGCCTCTGTTGCCAGGGCCGCTGCGGAGAGCGGCAGGGAGCCGTCTGTCACTGTCGGGGAAGAAAAGGACGGGAGCGCCGTCATCTCCACGAGCTCAGTAGAGGACTGTGAAGGCCCAGTGTCCAGTGCCGTCCCTCGGGAGGACGTCCACCGCTCGGCCACATCCGTGGAAGAGATCAGCGACGCTGCGGTGATTTCCACAAGCATCTCTGAAGGACGGGAGGCGGCTATGCGGGGTGCCACCCCCCAGGACGAGGACCGACCCTCTGTGGCCAGAGCAGAGGACCCGAGTGACGCAGCCGTCATCTCCACCAGCACATCGGAGTATGTGCTGGCCGCCCCAGGCCTGGACAGCGATCCAGCCGGGCGGCAGGACCTGTCGGCTGCGAAGCAGAGCAAGGCTGAGGTCCCCATGCCCAGCCTCATCGCCGAGAAATGTCTGTGTCCGGGGCCACTCCCAGGAGGAGCAGTGAGCACCGGGGAAGGGCGCCCCAGGGCGTCGGTCAGCGTGCTCTGTGCAGAGGGTGGCCAGCCAGAACAGAGGAGTGTGTCCTTGTGCTCAGTGCAGAGACGGGACGAAAGCCCCGAGCCGGGGACTGCGGGGGACAGCACCCCAGCCAGCGGTTCAGCAGGGAGGGACTTGGGGAGGAGTGTGGCCTCACCTGTGGACCTGGGAGGACCGGAGCCCATGTCCGGGCCGGCAGCAGAGGACTGCTCTGCCAGTGCTCGCTCTGTGACAGCAGTGAGCGCAGGTGCTGGAACAGCTGCCGTGCCACATGGCAGAGACACCGCGGCAGGGCAGCCCGCTCTCCCGCCTGCCCCACCGGAGCCCGGGCTCAGCCTGAAAGCCGCCACCACCCAGTGTGCGCCCGGCCGGGAGCCAGAGCCTGCTCCGTCCCGCCCGCCCCTTCCCACGGCCTGCCCTGGGGCCCGGCCGGCAGCTACAGGCCAGCCAGACCTGACCACAGAGAGCGAGCGCTGTGGCCAACAGAGCGTCCCGGTGTCGGCTGAGAAAACCAGAGAGGGCCTGGTGAAATCAGCCCAGAAGGAAGGGGATGTCTCGGTCGCTGTTTCTTCTGAAGAAAATTTGGGTGACACAGGTGAGAATCTCTAACTGCAAATTGTAGCATTTTACAGATGATTATAGAGTGAGTACATTTACAACAACCTTGATTCCAGAATGTCACAAAATAACATCAAACTGGAAGGTCAGTCTTTTTTGAAAGAAACTTGTATTCAAAAGCTTCAGACCTCAGACCCATCTCTTGTGGCGGAGGAGGGCAGAGGGAGGAGGCTGACGGCCGGAAACCAGCGGCCAGCCCTGTGCCGTCTGCATGCCGCGGCAGGTACTGCGCCGCCCTGACCTTCAGGGTCCTGTCAGTCCCAGTGAGCTCCCTGCAGCCACCCCGTGAAATTAATACTTTTTATCACCCCCATTGTACACATGAGCAAACAAGTTCACAGAATGTCACCAACTTACGTGGTTCTTGGTGCCTTTTAGAAAACATTCTTTCTGAACCTCAATCTTCTGTTGCTTCAAATGGGGATGACAGCAAAACAAGTGTCACTTCTGCTCTTGTCTGACGCACAGACTTGTACTGTGTTGGTTCTGTCCAACTGGCAACTGTGGTCAAGGGAGCACTTTTTTATTTAAAATTGAGGTTATTGTTCCGGTAATAGAGTTAGTTTCTGATTTAGAATTTGTTTAAAAGAGCAGTAAAATGTGTTCTCTCCTGACAGATTTCAGAGAGTGCTGGTCTTAGAAATGTTGGTAACTCCCAAGGTGTAAGCTTTGAGCTCAGTCACTCAGTGTGCCGTCCACGCTCAGACACTTGCTGCCAGCGCCCGCTGTGCAAGGCTGTGGCGGTGCCAGGGTCAGGAGTCGAGATGGGCAGACGGCGGGCGCCCGCTGTGCAAGGCTGTGGCGGTGCCAGGGTCAGGAGTCGAGATGGGCAGACGGCGGGCGCCCAGCCGCCTCCTGTCAGTGGGCAGGACACGGTAATGTCACAGGTGCTCAGCAGAGGGCGCTGTGCAGACTCAGAGGGCTTCAGGGTCAGGGGCGTTGAGTGCTTTCCCCTTGGGCTGCATAAACTAGCAGCCTGGACTTTCTCACTGACCAGTCCTCAGGTGCCGCCTCCCTCGTGCAGCCTGGACGCTGCGGCCAGCAGACTGAGCCCTGTTCCCTGTAGGGACTTCCATAGGTGACAGATGGTCCGGAGGCTGAAGTAGTAACTTGAAGATTTTCTCATTGAGTTGAGCCCGAGGTAAATTAACCACTCTGCAGGTTTTATGATGTATAGTCATTGCTACAGTCTATGACTCCCTCCACCCCCGTTTTCCCCTGAAGCAGTGAAAGTAGCAGCACTTGAGCAAGGAGAAGTTTCTCTGGAAGCTTGTGTGTGGGTGGGCAGGTGAGAAAAACTGAGCCACAACTCGAGGAAGGACAGGGGAGAGAAAGACAGAAAGGTCCAAAGCGGGGGTAGACTTGAGTCTCTACCAGAGAAAAGTTCCATTTTCTTGTGTCTACTGCACAGTTTTTTATAACTTGATGTTCAGTTTTGCTGCATCAGCACAGAGTGAGTGAAGTGAGTCTATTCATAAATCACCTTTTGTATCATGAATTTTCCTCAGTGGCCCAGGACATCTTATAGGGGCAAACTTGATACAGGTCACTTAGGAAGAAGATGTCCCCGTGGAGAACATTGTGGGGATTCTTTTGGGGAAGCCATCTGGCCAGCAGAAACATTTTCATCCTCTTGCAGAAAATATGACTTGTCGTCGTGTCCCGTCCTGTGTCCCCCCCCCCCCGTATTTCCTGTGATCGTGTTCTCACACAGACCTCATTCTTCCCCACTGGCTGCAGAACAAAGCAGCAGAGGGGCGTGGCTGCTCTACATTTGGTTACCTTTCGGATCAGGATATATTTTGCAGGCAGATTCTTGAATTGGTTTAATGGTTGCGAATTTCCTTAGGCAAGGAGGAGTCTCCGGCCAGCCTGTCGGGAGGACTGGACTTGGAAGCCAGCTTGACAACGGAGGTATGGCTGACAGTTGGTTACGGGGCGTGGTGTGAGTGCATTTCATGTGTGTACACGTGCACACATAAGCAGCGTGTAGCTCTCTTGTTTTTCTTCTTGGACTTCAGTCACTTAAGTGTTGCTATTTTTACATCCTGGGGAGGGGAGCAAAGAACCTCAGTCATCCCTTGATAGTCCCATCACCGATTCCCTTTACCCGAACCAGGAACCCGAGAGTCACACCCTGTCCCTCCCTGTCACCCACATTGAGGCCTTGGCCATTGCTCAGAGGTTCCATTTCTAAAGTTGAACAAGCCCACCTGGCTGTGTTTCTGCAGTCACTGCCCTAGCACAAGCCACTGCTTCCGTGGTGGCCCTGTGGGGCTTCCGTCCTCTCCAGCCCGCCCCTGCTCCGTGACTAACACAGCCCTGAGAGCTGTCTGGAAAATTATAAATTAATTAGGTCATGTCATTACTCTGCTTAAAATGTCCAATGATTTCCCATCATTGGAATAAAATGTAGTTTATCATGGCCTCCGAGGGGGTTTCTGTAGTTCGGTCTCCAGGTTCCCAGCCCGGCCCCATGGCCTGCACCCTGCAGGTGTGCCTGACAGGGTCGCTGTGGGCATGGGGGCCGACCAGGTCCCGGAGGCTCCGCGCCCCGGGCAGGAGCAGGGGCAGGCAGGAGGAGGTTCTGCAAGGAGCACATTTGAGTTTGCAGTTGCATTCTGCAAATAGAGGAGTTCACCAGAGGAAAGAGACAAGAAAGGCTTGTTCTAGACACCGAGAGGGAAGGGCCAGCAGTGTCCCCCATGGTGGCTTCGGCATTTCACGGCCACTGTGGAGGAGCACGAGCCTGGGGCCAGAGCAGCCCACGGGAAGTACAGCGTCTGCACTGTGCTGAGGGAGTGATAAGGGCGGGAAGTACAAGTCTGCGCTGTGCTGAGGGAGTGATAAGGGCGGGAAGTACAGCGTCTGCACTGTGCTGAGGGAGTGATAAGGGAACGCAGCAGGACAGCAGGGAGGGGTGGAATAACGAGGGTAGGTTGTTGGTTATTGTCTCTTCGTTTCAAAGGCTGACACGTATTCATTTGTTTCATTTTAAAGGCTGACACATATTCATTTTGCGTAGACTTCTATATTGTTACAAGATGCTGGGTCTTTGTTTTTTATTCACTTGAGGTTAGTCTTGCATTCTTGTTATAAAAACCTCAGTTGACTTTTCTATGGCACTTTGGACTTTTTAGACATTTGTGCCAGCAGAGGAAGAGAGTGATCATGGGAGCCCAGCCTCCTCAGAAAGTCCTCGTGGGAGAAAGCCGCCTGGAACAGGTGAGCTCCTCACTCGGGGAGTCCCATCGTTTTTCCCTGGGTGTGGTTGTGCCTTTCATGGCAGTTAAAAGAGCAGTTCTTAATAACGTGCAGACGGGCTGTGTGACGTCGCCTCTCCCTCTTTAAGGAGAAAGAGGGCCCTGCTGTGTCGTTTTCAGTGCACACCTTTTCTTATGAACGAACGGTCAGGCAGTTTGATACAAGGGAACTGTTTAAAGCCGATAGCCCCAAATCGTTGCCGCAAAAAGAAGATTGCTCTGAGCAGACTCCTGCTCCGGCCCCAGAAGGGTCCTGCGCCTGCCTGCCTGCCTTGCTGCCTGCTGTGGTCACGGCTGGCTGGCTGGCTCATTTAGGAAAGGCGTCTGCAGCCTGCAGCCACTCCTTGCTAGGACCCCAAGGTGGCGACTGCCGTCTCTGCCCTCAGGGCTCGCTGAGATGGCCGCGCAGAGGGGGACGGCACGGTCTGGGGTGAGCTCCGCTGGGGAGGGCCGTGGGAAGGCCTGGGTTTATGCTGACCCAACCTCTCTCTCCCCCCTTCTTTAATTGTAAAGTAAGATACATAGAAATGCATAATAAAGTTCTCCTCATGTGAGCCCACCTTAAATACAACTATGTAAACAAAAGTAAAACCGTGATATTATACTGTGCTATATATCATTTCCTTTTTTTTACTCAGCCATATGTGTGAGCAGCCTTCATTGTCCTTGTTTACAGATTGACTTCCTCTCTTAGCTGAATAGTGATCTATAATACATTTTCCCATTGTTAGATCTTTCAGCAATATCCAGTTCTTACAGTTTTTACTATTATAAATAAAGCTGAGTGAACTTCCACGTGCATGTAACCATGTGTTTCCCCCTAATTATTTCCATAAAAGTGAATTGGGAGGCCCAAGAAGACATCAGTGTGGGTTAGGAAGCACCGGTCTCATCCCTCTGGGAGCCGGATACCGTAGGATGCGTAGGTGTGCGTTAGGCGGAAGAGGCAAGCGGACGGTGTGTCCAAGGGGGAGAGTATGTCAGTCCTCACCAGGACGGTCCGGGCGGTCAGGCGGGGCCTTCCCCGGCAGCCCTCAGGGTTTGTGATGTGGAGGGCCTCCCAGGCAGGAGTGTCTATCAGGCAGGCCTGGAGGACACCCCGAGACCTGGTAACCTCCTCATGCTAGCGTGTTTAAGGCCTAAGGATGGTCAGTGTCCCTAAAACTCAGAGGCATTAGGTAAATTTGTATCTGTGTGTTACAGTACAGATAATTAACATCCCACTTGTTAATTTGTCAAAAAGGTAATATTTTGGAGGTTCCGAAGTCCTTTGTTCCCACAGATACATTCCGATTACTGTGTGTAGGTACGGTTCAATAAGAGACCTACTTACGTAAAAGGAAGTTGTTTAAAAGAAAAATGTATGCTGTTACTGTTGAGTAGAAACAGCAGACCTTGTACTTCAAGTTTCCACAGACTATAAATAGACTGTTGCAGTTTGCAGGGGTAAGACCTGACTTTTCAGTTGATGGCAGTATTGTTAAATGAGCCAGTGTCACCCTGGTCACCCCGTGGCCCAGCGTCCGCCGAGGCCTTCCGTCTTTCTTCTGAGCCTCAGACACTGGTGCCGATGGCCACAGGGACCAGCGCCAGCACGGGAGGGAGACCAGGCGCCGTGCCTGAGTTCCTGGTCATGGGACAGACACGGCCCAGAGACAGGGAGGGGCCCGAGCTTTGTCGGTCACAGAGGCGGCCAGGCCACTGAGCGTGTTCTTCCTGACTGCCCGGACGTCGCTAAGTTAGGTTCTTTGTGGTTCAGAAACAGTTCCAGTTGTCTTACTTCCCATTTGTGTTTTTGAACAGCTGAACTACACAGGGAGCCGTGGCTGGGCAACGAGTCGCTGCAGGTGAGCCGCTCGGGGCTGGGTTTTGTCACCGCTGTCGGGCTGTTGGGTGTAGTGTTTGCAGGGGACTGAGAGGGGCAGCTTGGGCAGGGGCCGTCTGTGCGTTTCCATAGGGGACAGGAGGCGCTGGTGGCATGGTCTCCACTCCAGCTCAACACACACTGACCAGAATTTTTACTTGTCCTTTTTTACCTTCAACTATATCCACTGATGTCCTGAGATACAGTTGTTTTTCTTAAAAAGGAAAGAAAGAAAAGTCACTGTTCATTCAACAGCCCTGAATCTAGGCAATGTCGTGAAATCAAGCTAAGGGTGTAGAAGGCCCAGGCGCTCGGCCAGGAGATCAGGTGCTGCAGGGGCCGATGGAGCCCCCCAGCGAGCTGGGCTTTCTCTGTTGTTCCTCCAGCGGAATCACAAACCCACTGGGACCCAGATGGGTCGTGGTGCTGCAGACCAGAAGACGGCATTTTAAGAACTAAAGTGGACTCTTTTTGGAAAGCTTTTCTTAAGATGCCAAACATAAAGATCACATATACATTTTTTTTTTCACATGTGGCTTAAAAGAGAATTTTTTTGTGGGCTTAAAAGAGAATTATTTTGTGTTTCTGAAGGCGTTGATCGGGGAGGGGACCTGGTACTACACCAGGAGCAGACGTGTCGTAAGACGCTCGTACACTGCAGACTGCCACCTTTTCGCTGGGGCCCCTGACGGACGGGGCCCCTGAAGGTCGGGGCCCCTGAAGTAAAGCAGCTGGCATTGGGGCCTGCCTGCCCCGGCCACCGTCCCTTCTGTAGCTGGAAGCCCCACCCTGTCTGCTGAGTAAGGAGGAAGAGAAGGCCCTCCAGCTTGGGTTCCGGTCTGCCCTGCAGAGCCAGCAAGGCGCCTGTTCCGCCCTGCCTCAGTTTCCCTGAATCTAGGAAGCCCAGCGGCTGCCTTTCCCCATCCAGGCCTAGCTGTCCTTGATATGCATGGAATTCTGTAACTTGGGTTTGGGAAGTTGTAGAATATTCTGAGATGTCCCCTCAATTAAAAAACAAAAACAAAAAAACCACGATGATGAAGAAAAAAAGAAACAAAAAGTACAATTGACAAAGTCTGCCAAAGGGAAATCTTATGACTGAGTGACAGAATCCTTTAGCCTTTTTAAGTAAAGAAACATGAAAATCATGAGGGATCATTGGATGGGAAGAGAATTCATAGACTTCAGAAATATTTTCTCTTATTTCTTACTCCTTTGCCAAAGTCGTTTTAAAGACAAGGCGCATAAACGTGGTGGGAAGATGATTGGTTGCAGGGAAGCCTCTCCCAAAGGAGGGTGCTCTGCGCTCTCGGACTTCTCGGTGACATCAGCAAGCACAGGTACTCGCCGTCAGCACTCCCACACGGCCAGCTGCGTCAGCCACCTTTCTTTGAGCCTTCCAGACATCCGAGACTGTCCTTGACGCTTTCTGTTGTATGTTTAGGTCAAAACTTCAGGCTCCAGAACAGATGAAGGCATTCACAGCAAATCTAACCAAGAAGGTAAGTTAGTGAGTTTCCTAGCAGTAATTGTAATGACCATTCAGGAAGCGCCTTCCCTGTGCCGGGTACCTGGTGGATTTCCTCCCGCGTGGCTGCAGTCCGGGAAGGTGAGTGCTCCCAGCTGGGCCGTGGGGCCCCAGGGCTGGGTCGGGGCCATGCAGCCTCCAGGGGAGGCCTTGCCCCAGCCCCGCAGCCGGGCCAGCCACCTCGCAGCGGACTCAGTCCATTGTGCGGACACGCGTCGTCCCCTGTGGTCTGGGCTGCAGGAGGGGTTCTGTGCAAGGGGCTTGAATTGCTGACTTTTTTTTTTTTTATTTATTGGGGTGACACTGGTTAACAGAATTGTACGTGTTTCAGGTGCACGATTCTACAACACGTCATCTGTACACTGCTATGTGCTCACCTCCCCAAGTCAGGCATCTACCCATCTCCATTTATCCCCCTTCCCTCCTCCGCCTGCCCTCGCCCCTCCCTGCGCGGTCCCCGCCCTGAGGTCGGACCCCTGGGTTCTTTCTTTCTCTTTTTTCCCCTGGGTTGCTCATTCCTGCCACCGCCTCCTTGTCACCTCCCCGCCTCAGCCGCCACAGCGGTCAGCCTGCTGTCTCTCCCTGAGTCTGTCTCTGCTCTGCATTGACTTCATCTTGTTCGTTAGATTCCACATGGGAGGGTGATCGTGTGCTGCTTGTCTCTCTGACTGGCTTAGTTCACTGAGCATGCTCTCTAGGTCCATCCATGTTGTCGCAAAGAGTAAAATTTTCTTGTATACAGCTGAGTAATACTCTGTAGTGTAAATGTATCACAGCTCTTTTACCCACTGACCTGTTGAAGGACGCTTGGGCTGCCTCCAGATCCTGGCTGTTGTAAATAACGCTCCAGTGTGCCCCAGGGTGCATGTATTCTTCGATTAGCCTCGGGTTTCTTTGGATACATTCCTGGAAGTGGAATTGCTAGGTCATAAGCTGCTGCATCTTTAATGGTTTGAGGAAATGCTGTACTGCTTTCCACAGGGGCCGCGCCAGTCTGCGTTCCCACCGTCAGGGCAGGGGGTTCCCTTTTCTCCACACCCTCAACTGGGTTAACTTTGGACAGGCTGTCTCAGTTTGGCACGGATAAGGGATGTCCCCTTTGTGAAGGTCCTCTCCTAGGGGTCCGGCCTCGCTTCCTGAGGCAGCCAATTCAGAGAGAAAATTCTCTTGTGAAGCAGAACATAGAATTCTGTTTATTCCTACCAATTTGTTAATTCTCTGTTCCAACAATGGAGAAAGCGGTCTTCATCCCCCATACAGTTATTTTTATAATGTGTGATACCGTGTTTCAAACTGAAGTAAAGTAGCAATAGTTATGAAACACACATACTCATCACCTACTTTTGTCATATCTTAAAATTTAGTATATTTGCTTCAGACGCCTTTTAAAAAATGTTGCAGATACAGTTGAATACCCAGTATACCCTTCCAGTTTCCTGTACTCTGGGGACCTGCTGCGTTTGCTGTGCCTGCTCCCATACAAGCGGAGTCAGTGGTGCGCGCTCTAGGAAGAGGGCCTCACGCTAGAGAGCGGTCTGCAGCACGTGCGTTCATTCAGCGCTGTGTTCTGAGTTGTCGTCATGGTGATGTGTCTGCCTCCAGTTACTCTTCCATCGCTCTGCAGTATTCCATCTGTGAATAGACCAGCTATTATTTTCTGCTTCTTGAGGGTTTTTTGTAACTTATCCCAGTTACAGAAAGGACTCCACGCACGACCCTGTACGTATTTCCCAGTGCACCGTCGTGAGTGCACCTGTCACTCTAGGTGTGGAGCTGCTGGGTGTATAGACACCACTTCAACTTTGCTGAATGTGCCAAACTGTCCCCCAGTGGTTTTCAGTTGTCACTGCACACCTGCTCCCATACCTGGTATTGCCATGTGGTGTGGGACGTTTGCTCACCTGGTGACTGGGACGTGATACCTGCCTGTTTTCCTGGGACGCTTCAGGCTGTGCTGCTGTGCGAGTGGGGAGAAGGTGGCCGGGCGCCCGCTGAGCGGCGTCCAGACCCTCTTTCGCCCTGACCCGTCACTCGCATCCACAAGTGGGAGCCACAGGACGCCCCGACTTCCTTGTCATGAGGTCCCGTCAGTCGTCTGTAGTGTGTCCCTCCCTCTCCCTCCCCCTGCCAGACACCTTCCTGAAATAGCGTGAGGATGAGTAGATGCTTCAGGGTGCTCTTCTTTTTTGTATTTGTTGCTCAGAGATGCCCGGCGGTAGAGAAGATGACACAGACGCCGTGGGAGGCCACAGCGATGAAGCGGACCCTAGAGAGGTGCTTTTCCTGAGACACTCGGGTTTCTTGTTCTGTCCCGTGCTCTCAGCGGCACCCAAAGCCTTTCCTTCTCTGTGTGTGTGGAACATGAAACAGGTGCTGAGAGCCCTCCACCTCACGTTACCTGTGGTTTCGGGGGGGGGTGTTATCAGGCCCCCAGGTCATGTGGATGTGTCCATGTTTTATAATCAGGATACTTCTTTCCTCACCCTCCCATGGGCCACTGAGAGAGGAAGAAACTCCCAGTTAATTTATGACAGGCCATCACTTGTAAGACATAGCTTCACTTCAGAGATGGTAATGTGAGAAATACTTTTTTAAATGTATTTTGAACTGTTAAAAGATCATTGGTAACCAGAAACAGATTTGAGCATTTTTTATGGGTTTACATTCAAATCCAAAAAAAAAAAAAGGAAAGACTTAAGCTTAGTCTAATGCAAACCTCCAGATGCCAAAGTGTTATTCTAGGTTTTAAAATTTAGGCCCTGGCCAGTTTGCTCAGTGGTAGAGCATCGGCCTGGCGTGCAGGAGTCCCGGGTTCGATTCCCGGCCAGGGCACACAGGAGAAACGCCCATCTGCTTCTCCACCCCTCCCCCTCTCCTTCTTCTCTGTCTCTCCCCCTCCTGCAGCCAAGGCTCCATTGGAGCAAAGTTGGCCTGGGCACTGAGGATGGCTCTGTGGCCTCTGCCTCAGGCGCTAGAGTGGCTCTGGTTGCAACAGAGCAACACCCCAGATGGGCAGAGCAACCCTCCCTGGTAGGCGTGCTGGGTGGATCCCTGTCGGGCGAATGCGGGAGTCTGTCTGACTGCCTCCCCATTTCCAACTTCAGAAAAATACCAAAAAAAAAAAAAATTATTTAGTTATGTATTCCAGAGACTAGACACTACTGTGCCCCTTTTGGTGGACAGGATGCCAACTCCAGTGCCTTTAACAGAGTCCTCCATTCCAGGTGGAGAAGGACAGGCATGCGCCTCGGAGGAAGAGGAAGAAGCATTACCCCTCTTCAGAAGACGAGCTGGGTACTTAGACTATACGTCTTCCTGTTCCACACACCTTTGACAGTCATGCTGTTTTCACATGCAAACTAGTGGGTCAGTAACAGAAAATTCTAGAGGGTAGTACAGTTGCCCTGTGGGCCCCGACGCAGTTGAAACCCGAGGGTAGCAGTAAGTCAGCCCTGTGCGTGCACGGTTTCCCAGCTGAGGATCGGCGTGCAGCTGACCTTCGAGCAACGTGGGTTTGAACTGCACGGGTCTAGCCGGTATACACGGATTTTAACAACCCTAGCCCGCGTTGTTCAAGGGTGAGCTGTAATCTTTATTTCCCAGCTCCTGAGGCCAGTTTCCGGACTAGCTTGGCACCTTCGGGGGTCTTTCTGGACTTGATCTGGAAACGAGGTCAAGACCTACCTCCTGGAACTCATAATGTGGGCTCCGTCCCTAACCCAGGCCTCGGAGCCAGCCAGGCGGCACCGAGCTCCTCACATTAGATCAGAAGCAAAGGCCCTGCAGGCTGAGGAAGCGCCCCGTGCCGTGGTCTTCCTGCTGGTCAGCAGCTGTGCCATCCTGGAGAACCTGCGCTGTGATGGATATGCTGTCTGTTCCGTCTAGTGCAGGAGCCACTGGTCTGTGTGAGCGCTGAGCGCCTCCTGTGCGCAGTGTAAAAGGAGAACTGAAGTAGTTCATTGCATTCCACTTAAAGCAGTTTAAATTTCAATAGCCACGTGTGTCTAGTGGCTGCTACCATACTGGACAGTGCAGAGACTTGAACAGTTGAATCCCTGACAACAAGTACAAATTCAATAAATACTTAACCGTAACATTTTTGGTGAGAAAGGTAACTTTTTATAATTACTGAGTCTGTACAATATCTTGGTATTATTCATGGTACTTGATACACATTGACAGTAACTAGGTGCCAGGTATTGTCACCGTTTAATAAGGGAAATCAGGTTCTCAGAGCGTCCCAGCCAAGCCCATGACCGTAATCACTAAACTGCCTCTCTGGCCATCGGTGGGGAGGGAAGGTGTCTCTGAGGACTACGTGCCTAGCCCTTTCCATAGAACAGCTGTGATATTTTTGGTGTCATTTGAGCATTTGTGGACTTTCATATTATTATTTATTGCTTTGGCTTGGCCAGGGCCAGTGTTCAGTGCTCAGTTCACATGACCTTGTACTCACATTTAGAATAACTAGCTTCGCTGTATCACGAGACTAAGAAAGACATCTCAGCCTGTCTTAAAATAAAACTATGCATTTCGTTTTTCATTTAGCTTTTGTTCCTCTGTGCTTCTGTCCAAACTGATTTATAGATGATAGTTCCGACACCCTGGATCCCGTAATAGCAGCGGCACCGGGGCAGAGCACTGACTGCGGGCCGCGGGACGCGAAGGTATTCATCTGCGTCTGAGAGTTAAACCTTGGTAGTGACCTGACTGCGTCACTGCTCACTGACTCCGTTTTCTCATTCCAGTTTTCCTTTTATGTATGTACTTCTAACCACAGTTGCCATATTAGAAAAAAAGAAAGTGTCTATGTTTAAGACTCAGAAGAGAAACAAATGTTGCACTTTATTATTTTTTTATTTTTTACAGAAAAATAATCTCATTTAATATGTTTGTTATAAGGTAGACACTAATAGAAATCCAGGTACCATTTTTTTCTTACTAAATTTTTAGAGTGACATTGGGTAATAAAATGATACAGGTTTCCATTGTAGACTTACATAATATTATACTATATGATTGTATTTCATCACAGCTTTAGATATAACCCTTGCATGGGTTTTATTCAGTCACTGTTGACTTCTTTAGGTGTCTGGGTGCTTTCCTGCTGAGTGTAATAAGGTGTTTCTACACCAAATAGGGAAATGCACTGTCGTGTGTTATTTCAAAACTTGAGTATCTAACTGCCGTATCTCCTGCCCCTGAAACATTTGCCGATCGAGAACGGGCGGGCCCTCCCTCCCCATCACCTTCCCCATCACCTTCCCCATCACCTTCCCCATCACCTTTTGTCCAGGGAAGTGGCTCGCAGTCTTTACTTCTGCGCCACCTTCTCTAGCCCTCAGCCCAGCTTGCTCCGCCTGCTGGTAGACACCTCTTTGGGGCGCCCTTCCATTCTGAGATACACCTGATAGCCCTTCTCGGTGTCTCATAGCACTTCTCAGTGTCTCATAGCTCTTCTCAGTGTCTCATTCCGAATGAGCTCCGTCTCCTTGTTCTCTCCCTTTCCCTAATTTGTTTTCTACCTGGTTCCAAAAGGATTTAAGTCAGCTTATAGAAATATCAATATATGGAGCTGACTTCTAGTCACTAAAACTAGTTCATAGTCCCCTTTTCCTCTCAATAACTGATGAACTAAGTATTAAAAAGTAGAAAAGGAATTTTAACAACTAAAGAGAGAAAGTCACATGTTACAAATGCCCATTGGTTGTAGCAAAGGAAAAAGGGGTCCTTAAGGCCGTCACCCCTGCCCTGTGCGGAGCAGGGGTCCGGGATTTGGAGAGACGCTGAGTGAAGGGCATCTTTGTATTTTCCCACCATTTTCAGTTAAAAAAGAAGTCACATATATAGATAAAAATTTTTAGAGGAAATTATCAGTATTAGCAGTAGTCTAAGTTTAACTTTTATATTTTTATTTCCATATTAATATTATAATGTAAACATTGTGGTGTTTCATGCTCAGAACTCTTTGCAACCGAAGGGAGTAATTCCCCCGTGGAGAGAGCGCTGCTCTCCACCAGCGCCGGAACACGGGCCGCCCCGGCGTTTTCTCAGCAGCCGCTCCCCCCCCCCCCCCCCCCCCCACGAGAAGAAGCCCGTTGCACATCCCTGTCTCTCTCTGGAGTTTCTCTGGCAGGCAGGCGCAGGGTGAGGGAGGGGGGAGTGCCATTTTGCAGGGAAGAAAAGAGAGTGGCCTTGGTGCTTTATAGTTGAACTTTACCTCCTGTTCTTCTGCCTTCAAAACTTGTATCTTTTATGTTATACAAACAACAGCAATAGTTGCTTTTTAAAAACAGTTTGCCACAAACTCTTCTAAAAGAGCATTGGGAAATTGTGTCCAGAATAGAAAGGAAACTTGGGGAGGCTGTAGGGAGGCAGTGTGAAAAAGATGCTTATTGCCTTGTCCAACCCCCTGTAGGAGGAGAACTCTGGCGACTTGGAGGAATCGTTTAACGGAAGTCCCCACGCCAGCAGCGCTGCGTTGCGGGCCATGGAAGACAGAGGTGAGGGGCACGTCTGCTGAGGTGGGCTGTCGTGAGCGCGCACGCCCTTCGAACGGCCGGCGTCTGCTGAGGTGGGCTGTCGTGAGCGCGCACGCCCTTCGAGCGGCTGGCGTCTGCTGGGACGGGCTGTCGTGACCGCGCACGCCCTTTGAGCAGCCGGTGTCTGCTGAGACGGGCTGTCGTGAGCGCGCACGCCCTTCGAGCGGCTGGCGTCTGCTGAGACGGGCTGTCGTGAGCGCGCACGCCCTTCGAGCGGCTGGTGTCTGCTGAGATGGGCTGTCGTGAGCGCGCACGCCCTTCGAGCGGCCGGCCTCTGCTGAGACGGGCTGTCGTGACCGCGCACGCCCTTCGAGCGGCCGGCGTCTGCTGAGACGGGCTGTCGTGAGCGCGCACGCCCTTCGAGCGGCCGGCGTCTCCGGCCAGAACGTCAACTGGTGCGGCGTTCTCTCCTCGCTTCCCCTGGGTGGTCCGGTCTGGCACCTGCTTCATATGCGTAGGGCTTCTAACTTGCACCCTGTTCTACCCAAAGTGCGGTGCTCCCCAGTTAACCAGAGGCTGGCTCAGGACCTTTGGTGGCATAGGCCGGGGCGTGGAGTGTGTGTGTGCATGTGCGCGTGTGATGGGCCCACGTTGCTCGCCACGGCGGTGTCACAGCTGTCTGCGGACCAGGGTCGCCGGCGGTGACCAAGCCCTGCCGTTTCTGCAGATGACTACAGCAGCAGTGAAGCCACCGGCGAGAGGACAGAGCACAATGACGACGACAGCGTCAAGTCCCAGGAGGTACGGGAGGCCATCTGTGTCTGTGCAGGTTTGCTCAAAGCCTCAGAGCGAGACGCATTCAGTGCTCTTTACCTGAAGTTTTCTTGACTCTTTGTGAAGGAGTTGAAAGAGCTCTCTTTTAAAAAGAGAGCAGAAAGAAAACTCCAGTGGGCCACCATTCATACAGGGCATTTATCCGTGTCATTTTGATTAATTTTGTTCTCTTCATCTTCATTTCATCCAAACATTCATATGAGACCTACTTCTGTCACAGCCACACGGGGCCAGCCTCGCGCTGGGCGGCCTCTGCCAGGTCAGGCGGCAGTCCCGGCAGAGACAGAATGGGAGCAGCGGCCGCAGGGGGCGTGGGAGGCTGCAGAGGCCTGGGGCCGGCCCAAAAATCAAGGGGAACAACCTGCGCCCCAGCCAGACCCTGATAACCATTGCTAAGTTTGCCCGTCCTCGCAGAGGTCTCTCTCTTTCTCATACTTACCTGGAGGAGAAACTCGGTGGCCTCCTTTGTCCTTTATAAGGAGTAACGTTTGGTCACAAGTGACATGGACTAGAGCTGAATTTAAGCGGAGGTACACGTCTGTTACAGAAGGGAAAGCTTACCCGGGGCGCTGACTTTCGTTACCTGGTTACCGCAGCGCCTCCGGGCTGGGGTCCACACTGCCGCTGTCGCTGGGGAGGGACGCACTGAGCCCACGCCCTTTGCTTATTTGGTGACAGAGCCAGGACTTGAAACATCACAGGAAGAAAGTCTAATTCTCATTCTAGGAAAATGAGATATTATTTGTGTCATAGAGGATGACATTTTTTTCCCTTTCCCCCTTAGGGAGATCAGCCAGTAGTTATTAAAAGAAAGAGGGGAAGACCTCGTAAATACCCTGTGGAAACAGCATTAAAAACAAGTAGGTATTTGGTGGGTTTTTAGTTAACACAAGACATTTTCAAACTGGTTTCCTAAGTGGGATTTATTTCTGCATTTATTTTAGAGGAAGACTGCAAAACAGATACGGGCATTGTCACTGTAAGTAATTGCGAAAGGAGACTTCTTCAAGTATTTGCTCTTGACCTAGAAAGGGTATACTGCCGTCTCTAATATTTTAAGTAACCTTATTTTTTTTTTAAGTATTTGAAAAGCTTTCAAAGACTATTTAAAAATAAACCATTGAATAACCACTCAAGTAATACCTGATTACTAATATTTTTACATAAACATTATTAGTTCTTCAGTCTGGTCCCTTCCTCACCTGGGAGTTTGGCTACAGTAAAAATTTTCTAGGGACTCACCCTGTTGTGGTCACCCTTGATTAAAGGACAGAAACCTGCTGTGTTCGTGGTTTTTAGGCTATGCTTAAAAACGTTCGTGCCTTCTATGGAAACGCTCAGTGTCTGTCTCCCTATGTCACTGCTCTCAGTGGCGTCTCTTTTGTAATGAATCCTCAGCGGTAGTTTATACAACTTCAGCAGTCTTTATCTTTGACTCTAGTGTATATACCCAGCCAGATCACTGTGTCCAGATTCCATGCATGAGTTCGGTGACAGTATCACTAGGACAGACACACGTCCGCTGACCGAGGAGTCTCAGCTCCGCCACTCTCGGGCCTGTGGTGCTGGACCGGTCATGTGGCCCTGTTGAAACTCCCATTTCCTTGGATGTCATAGAGCAACTGAGAGCACAGAGCCAAAGAGGCACCGTGAACGCGCTCCCCGGTGGGCGAGCTGGTCCGCTGGGGCTGGGATTGCTAGCAGGGGTGTGCTGCTGTCCCCCAGTGCCGGGGACCGCACTGCGGGGGGGTGGGGACGCGGCAGCCCGGACAGGCACGGCGTCCATGTTCGCCTGGTGTGCCTCATTGCCCACAGAAAATGGGACCCCGCTGTTCTGCCTGCTATACAATATAGAGGTCCCAAACCTTCTTCCTGCGTGACAATGATACAGCTGGCTTCACTGTCGTGTTTGTTTGTTTGAATTTAGGCAGAACAGTCTCCGCCTGGCAGCAAGCCGAAGGTGACGCAGACAGGTCTGTACTGGGGGGCTGCTCTGCGCGTGCTGTGCTGTCGGGAGGGTCGGGAGGCCGGTGTGGGGCGGCTGTCCCCGCCCCTTGTTCCTCCCTGAGGTGGGGGGCCTCCTTGCTGAAGACAGTTGTCCTGATAGCTTGAGAGGCTGTGCCTGTTGGCTCTTCCTGTGCTCTGAATTACTCTCGGTGAGGGGAGTCTGGGCAGCCTTCAGAGAGCAGGTGCAGGCGAGAGAAAGCAAACTCAGGAAGGCCCTTGGCCTGTGCAAAGCATAGTGTCCTGGACACGTGAGGGGGAAATGATCAGCCTGGAACCGGGTGCTCTTATCGGGAAGACAGGGATTGAGTTCCAGAGCCTGTTGTTCTCAGAAGAAGAATTTTGAAAAAGTCTTTGCCATTTACAAAGCCAGGATGCAAGAGATAACAATTGTTTCGAGTATTTTTGTCCTTGCTCCAAATCCTGATGATTAGCTCTGGTTGGTAGGGTAACATCCATGTTAATCTGTTACTGTTGCCTGCATTTTCCAGACTGTTTTTACTTGTGTATGTTTATTTCATGGTTTAATAATTGTACACAAGAGCAACAAGAGCCATTAGTGGGTTTTAAAGGGTTGATATGGGCAAAAAAATGGGGGTGACTGCTATTTTGGGTCAAAGATAGCGTGGCCAAATCGGGAGAGAATGTATTCTGATCACCAAGGTCAAGCACATGTAGAATGATACAATTTCTCCGCATTTAACTATTTGTGATGATACTTGAGTTTTTCTTATCTCTTGGAAGATTGAGGTTTGCTTGTTTTATAAAAAGAAGATTCTGCTTAGGTTTAGCTTTCAACCAATTTTTATTCATAATATTTAAAATCCATATAACATAATTTTTATGACTTGAAAGCCCTTTGAAGATTCTAACTTCAGCTGTCTGATTTTGTGTGGCACTGTTGTTCAGCAGTGATTTTCTGAGTCTGGGTGGTGATGACCAGTTCAGGACAGGATTCCCCTTTGTGGGCCTTTTCCTTGGTTCAGCTCTTCCATGGAAGTTCGTATATGGAACTTGCCGAAAGACAGCTGCTGCAGCCTGTTCACTAATACCATGCGAAGGATCTGGGCTGCTGAGTGTCTTACACCTATCCCAGAATTTTAGCTATTTGAAGATAGTGAATTGAACTAAAGTTCATTTTTCTAAGATATAGTCTCAGAAAATTTTAACACCTACAGAAAGCAAATACGTAAGGAACAGGCATATACAACCTAACACCATCTTATAATTATTTTTTTAGTTATCATACTGTAAGTATTTGGAGCTAGATAATTCTAGCTGTCACCCAACTTTTCAGTTATATGTCTTTGAACAAATTGCTTAAATCAAGTGTCTGGAGTCTCATTTTTCCTAACTGTAAAATGGGAGTGCAGCATTTCCAGAGTGACATTGAGATTTCAGGTACACCTGCCGTCCTGAGCTGCAGTTCCCGGTGCATCGTGGGGGGATCCCTCGATGGCCCCTTCCTCCTCACTTTCTGGGTTCAGAGGGTTAGAGCTGAGAGGGGACCATAAAGGCAGTCAAACCCAACTCCTTATCCTACAGATGGAGAAACGGAGACTCGGGATTTAAGTAATTCGCCCAGATCATATAAGCTTACTCGTGACAAGTCTTCCGCGGCATTGACTTGCGTTCCTGTGTGCCAGGTGTTCCGACTCAGGCTCTGCTTGGCTCACAACCAGGCAGTGGAGAAGTGTGTAAGCTGCACTAACCAGCACAGGTGCAGTTAGCCGCAGCCCACACGCCGGACTGCTGACGTCTCCCTTTACACCAGTAAATGTTAACGCAGAGATTTCCTTTTCTTAAAGATGAGTCCAACAGAGAAGCAGGCGCCCTGCAAGAAAGAAGTGTAAGCCATGTAAGTGCTGATTTTCTTATCAAGTAGCGCCCTTTAGAAATAAGCTCGGTGACTGCACCTTCAGCTCTAATGCCGTTGCTTCCAGGAGGACGGCGAGGAGAAGGCCGCCTCGGGCGGGCGTCGGAGAGGAAGGAAGCCCAAGCGTTCACTCACCTCCTCCGACGATGCCGGTACGCGCGACCAGGCCTTTGATTGCGGGCCTTTTCGTTCCAGAATCTCTGTTTTAAGAGTTTTCCTCTGGATGAGGAACCATTGAGTGGGGCCCGGCTAGTCCTGATATTACATAAATACGTGTGAAATGGCTCTAACCCCGTGTCACAAGTGCGGGCCGCCGAGTGCCGGCGGAGCTGCCTAGCCGCTGTGTTTGAGACTAAGCTCAACAGGCGTGCGGCCCAGGGGCGGGGGCGGGAAGCGGAAAACCCGAGAGCCCACGTTCTCAGCTCCACGGTCTGGCCTTGGGAAGCATCTGTGGGGATTATACAACCCAGGTGTTACCTTTCTATTCGAACAGAATCCTCAGAACCAGAAAGGAAACGCCAGAAATCTGTTTCTGAAGCCACCGAGGACAAGAAAGAGCAGGAGTCTGAGGAGGAGGAGGAAGAGGAGGATGACGATGAGCCGCCAGGCGCCACCACCAGGTCCGTCACCAGAGCAGAGGCTCAGAGGTAACAGGGCACCGCAGTTTCCAGAGACCCTTCCCAGCTCTCCGTCACGACAGGTGGCTTCTTTCCATGTCATGTCTCCCAGAGAGCACGTGCTCTGAGCCCACCGACACTTGGGTTCTTTAGAAGAGCCTGTTTTTCATCTTAGACCATTACCGAGGACCACCCCCAGTCTCGGCCGGGTCTCGGTTAGACACTATTCGGTGGACACATTCGATTCCTGTAGAAACAGTTACGGAACGTGAGCAGGTGGCTCTCGCGTGCTGGTCAGCGTGGGTGAGGACACAGGTACACACAGAACGACCCAGCAGCACACCTCTACCAGGCGGGAGCCGTCACTGTCGGAAGGTGCCTCTGACCAATGCCGTGGGGGGGGCCGGCCCCGTGGAACTGCCCATAACCATTCTTAAATTGCTTAACTGCCGATTCCGTGTCTCCCAAACCCCGGTGTAGCCAGCACCTCTGGAAAAGAGGGCCGTGGTCACGTGGGTGTGGCGTAGCCCGGAAGGGAAGAAAGCTGTTAGGTTTGTCTGAGCCAGTGCATGCCTGGTACACTCCCCGCCCCACGCGTGTCACTGTGCCTGGCAGCACCAGGCGGGGTCCTCTCCCCACTGCCCATGTTGGGAAATGTTACATCACTTTATGGTTTAATAACTTTTTCTAAAGTGAGAATGTTTTCCATTTCTAATGTGAGTCACAAGCTGTTAATCTTGGTATCATCATCTGGAACTTCCTTATCTAAGAGTAATCAGAAAGTTCTAGAACATTTATTTCAATAGTATCACTTATGAACACGTGTCATGGTATTGTCTTATGTTTACATAAAGACTTAAAATCAGCTGGTCTCTAACTCCTCCAGCCGGGTGCGTTATTAGCCACGCGTGCCGTGGTCTCATCCCTGGAGACTCAGCTCTCGGAGCCGCCCTGGTGCTAGAGGAGACGTGGCGAGTCCTGCTGCTTGTGAGGTGCAGCGGCTCAGGTCAGCGGAGGTCACCCTGGCACTCAGGTGTAGAACAGCGGCCTCTTCACTGTCTACAGGCCGTAGTCACGGACAGATCAGCCTGTACCATAGGGCCCATCCCAGAGAGAGTTCCAGGGGCCTTCTCGGTCTAAAAGTAGCTGTCATATTTGCCTTTTAAAATTCCCTCTTCAGAAGTAAGTACTGGAAGGGGAGTCCCTGCTCACACTTCTGCCTTCTTGAGCCCCCGAGACTCTTCTTGGTGTGACAGTGCTCTTCTGAGTTCCTGGGGGACTCTTGTCTTGCTAATCACTGTCTTTGGGGACCACTGGTTCCCCAAGCAGAGACCTACCCCAGACACGGCAGGGAGGCTGCAGAGGGCATCTCGGTGGCTTTGCCAGTCTGGCCTCGCCTCCTGGCCCTCCCGCACAGGACTGTGCTTGACCCCTGCAAGCTCACATGCTGGCCCTGTCCACCGGGGCCAGAGGCAAGTCTGTTCTCCCTGAGTGGCCACACTGAGGGAGCTGTCAGTCAGTGCAGTGTGGTCGAGCAGCACAGCCCAGAACCATTGCTGCTGTAGTTGGAGCGCTGGCCAGGCGATGGAGTAGCAGAGAGCAGCCCACCTCGGGCCCTCCCACTGCAGCCTCGTCCTCTGGCTGCGCCCACGGGCTGTGCGAGCCGCCCCCTTACCTGGGCTTGGGCGGGGGCTTTCCTGACTGCTGGCCACCCGCCCTCGGCCCGGCCAGCCTGTCCGTCGCCTCTCCCTTCTGCAGGACTTCTGGCGGGCTGTGCAGCGGACGCTGGGTGGCCAGTGCTTTAGGCACATTAGCCTTGTTCCGCTCTGAGCTAGAAGCTTCCTCTTAGAGATCAGAGACTTGTCTTGCTCTCTGGACGTTGTAGCATCAGAATATGCCATATTCTTCACAGCATACAAAACCCGTTTTGACATCTCTGGTCACATTGCTCCTCACAGCGTGCCTGCGATGTGTGTGCATGGCCATCCCCGTGTAGAGAAAGGGAAGCAGACCCAAGTGGCATGAACTGGACTCACGGATATGATGCCAGGGCTTTTTCTAGTGTGTTCTGGTAATACTTTATTTTAAAATAATGCCACCTAGAGTTTTGAAGAAAGTTAAAAAAAAAATAACAGTGGATAAATTACCATGGTAAGGGTTGTTTCCAAAGAGCCGCTTCCCCGAGGAGTTGCTTTCGAACTGGGGCATAAAGTGAGGTTTGCCAGACAGGAGATGTTGTGACTCAAAAAGGAGGGGGGTGGAGGAGGGAGGAAGGAAAGGAAAGGAAATCACATGCCAAAACATGAAGATAGAAAAGAATATCACGTGTTTGGAAAAGGGACCCTTTGGCAGGACTTGTAGGCCAGGTTGGTGCAGAAGTCGAGGGTGAAGAGTCAAGGACTGTGTGAGTTCACTCCGGACGACTTGATCCTCGGAGCGCCTCAGAGAGCCAGAGAAGGAGAGGCAGACGTCCGTACAGATAGGGAGCAGGATGGTGGAGGTTCACCGGGACCTGATGGCAGGGTGGCGAGGGTCCAGACGCCTCTGAAGTCCCTGCGGCGCCAGCTGGAGGCTGGAACACTGCCCTGGAAGGCTGTGCGCTCCCTTCTCCAGACCACAGAGGTGCAGCCCTTTCTGCTGGGGCAGTGTGTGTGGACCTGTCTGACCAGAGGAGCGGGTCCACTTGACCGAGGTCAGCACAGTACCTCAGGGCGGCGGGCAGGGCCAGAGCACGAGTGCCCACTGCTCCGGTGTGACACGGTCACAGATAACCTGTCAGCGTGAGTGCTTCTACACTTAGCCTCCTGGCCCTGTGGAAACCTTAGCCTCTTGTCCCTATGGAAACCTCACCTGGTTTTCTCTGCGTGGCTCTCAAGTTCAAATGTTATGGTTGGGTTGTTCTTTTTTAAAGAACTCCCAAATCATTTGAAGCAGCTCCTCTTAACTCTCACCACTGCCTGCCTCTTGTCTGCCGCAGGTCAAAGGCACAGCTCTCCCCGTCCAGCAAGCGCAAGAGGGAGGGCAGCCCCCCCGGCGCGCGCACACGGGGCCAGCAGCGGGTGGAGGAAGCCCCAGCGAAGAAGGCAAAGCGGTGAAGCGGTAACCGGCCTGTAACCCTCCTGCGGTCACCGGCCTGCGGTCACCAGCCTGCAGCCCCGCCTGCGCTTCCGGGCCTGTCCTGCGCAAGCGCGCCGAAGAGAGGAGCCCCGGCCTCGGGGCCGTAGGCCTGTGTTTTAACCAGGGGAGGGACATGCATGTGCTCTAAGTCCCTAGGTGCAAGCTTTCTCTTGTCATGTTTTAAACAGCTTTATAAACTATTGTTCATAGAAGATATTATGTACATTTATTTCAGATAAAGGAAAATAAGTTTACTTTGTATCTGAACTCAAAGTAGTTGTATATTTTAACATTCAAAATTGGGATTTCCCAACAAGGCAGGTCACAAACGCAAGCCCTCCCAGCCCATCCGACACCGGGCTGCCTACTGGTCATCTGTGTACAGCATATAAACATGTAAAAATAGGTTGTATTTTACTCTGTGTATGATGCTAATCAATGAACACTTTATTTATTTTACAGAGAAAACTTACCTGTGAACTTTACTATATATCTGTTTATTTTATTTTACTATTTTTTTAATAAAAATAAAAAGGTTTTAAATGCTATGCCTCGTTAGTAGAAATGTTTTAGGACCGCCTGCCCTGTAACTCTGAACGGGACCTGGCGGGAAATAGAGAACCTTCTCGCATGTGTTCAAGTCAAGTAGTTTAGCGCACGGGACCCCACTGCTTTTCTGTTCACAGTTGTGACTCTGTTTTAAGAATGTAACTCGTTTCTAGATTATACTCGCATCTGTGACTTGACTTACCAGCCCCACTGGCGTAAGAGGTCTGGTTCAGTGCCGTCAGGGCCCGCCCCCTGCCGCGGAGGAATCCCCTCCCTCGGCGCCGTGCCCTCTGCTGCTCCGCGGCCATCCCGCGTCATCACCATCCTGACGCCATCGCCATCGTCTTTCCAGTGAAGAGAAGTGCTTCGAGGACTCGGCCACTCCTCTCACGCTTCAGGACTTCCTGTTTCCTACATGGTCACTTCAGGAGAGAAGCCGGCTCCTTTTTAAAACATCTTTAAACTCCCATATGAGCATACTGTCCAACTTACGTTTTTCATAAGATCAAACTTTTCTTAAGATCAAATTTGTCTCTAGCAATGGTGTGATAAGTTGCCAAATAATTGAGATTATTTTAAAATGTTTTATTCATATTCTTGTTTTGTAATGAAAATTTACATTGTTTGTGTGAAATTTTTTTTTGACTCAATGTAAAGTGAATATTTCTGTCATTTTACATGGTTTCTTACTGAGGTTTTATATATAAATTATAAAATGTTTCCCAAAACTCTAGTGGTAAGAATTTTTTTTTTCTAACTTTAAAATTTCTCCATGTGAAAACCCTTCCTTCTCTTGAAATCAGTGCTCTTTGATGTGTTGCTCCACTTTCCCGTGTAAAATAAGAGCCAGTGACATCACCCTCGCGTTAGATGCCACCAGCAAGATCTCACCGCGAACTGGCAAAGCTGAGACTGAACTGTCTTCAAGCCCGCAGCCCGCGTTCTTCCTGCTAAACCCCACGGCAGGGAGGCACCCCTGTACCTAGCTGTTCGTTGTGCTCACTGACCTGAGGGGCCACAGCACAGAGGTTTTGCCCAAACATCTCAGCAAATGATAAAACCTAACATTGGTTGGCAGGTGGGGAGATCATTGGGACTCACATGCTGAAAAAGCTCACTTCCTTCTCTTTTTTCCTTTCACTTTCACCTTTTTTTAAATTGTTCATCCATGCAATAGTACCTTACATTGCCTAAAACTGCTGCTGAGCCGACTTTGTGATGCAAGGAAGTTTTTCATAATCCACTGACAGACGCTTTCCTCAGGTGGAACACTAGAGGCAGCATTTCCACTGCACGTTTGTTGGGCTCCTATCTTATGCCCAACACCACTGATACCGAGATCAGCCCGAGTCCTCCTGGGGGGTCACAGCACAAAGCAAACAGCTGCAGGCACTGCGATGTGGCTTGCCCCAGGGCAGGCGGGGACAAACGGCCTTTCTGGGAAGCCTCACGAAGGACTAGCTCCAGGCAGAAAGAAGGAAGATTCTTTTGCTTAGGAAAAGGGTATTTCAAGCAAGGTGAGCACCTCTCGGGCAGCTTGGGAGCCGAGGAGCAGGTGGGTTCTATTCTCACCATCACATGGGCCCGGCCAGAGACGTCTTGCAGGAGCGCCCTGCAGGGAGTAACAGTTGATGGAGCCGGAGTAACAGTTGATGGAGCCGGAGCTGTACAGCACAGACAATAGCTGTGAGAGGCGCTTTCTCACTGCAGTCCTGGGAAATTCATCGGACATGCTAAAACAGATTTCCAAGAAATCTGGCTAACTTTATTGAACCCAGAATTTTCCATGTTTTCACATCTTAAAATCCCTGCTTCCTCCCCCATAAAGGATACACAGACGCACACACAGGAACTTCACAAATTAACAGCCTTGGAAATGAATGTTGCACAAAACTGAAAACCCTCCGCGCAGTTGCCTGACAGCCCCGTGAAGGTGCGTCAGACTCCCCGTTCTATAATTGGGGACCGGAAGCTCAGGGGGGTTATACGGCTCACTGAACAACTTCCGTGTTAGCCCGTCTAGGCCTGACCACGGTCCCATGCTTCTCGGAGGGTTTTCTGTACTTGGCCTTGCTGGTGTCGCAGTGGGAGCCGTGTAACCTGTGGCTATACCTGTGGTATACCGTGTGGCTATAGCTGTGAGTCTCTTTCCACATTCTCTTAGCAGGAAGCTTGATTTTTTTTTTAAACAAATGCTATAAAATCTCAATGTTCTCTAAGTAATCATATTTTTGTCTTACAAGTAATGTCTCAATTGTGGAAAGTCGAAGGTAACAGCAAACGATAGGGTTGGGGGGGTATCACTTGTAATCCCACAAGTCAGATATATTATCTCCTTGATATGTTGTTTCTTTGGACTTCCTTCTATTTTCATATATACACAAAAGTCATACTATATTTCATCAAATCTAAGATGCTATTGGCTATAAAAATGCATCATCATTTCTTGATCTACTACTAAGAAAGAAAAAATAAAACTGACAAATGAATACCTTCCAGCATACCTGCTTGTTGCTGCTTTGGAATATCTTTCCTCAATTCCTCCCACCTTTAGCTGGGCGACTGGGAAGGGATTAAATCTGTAGTTTCCAACTGCTCATCTGCAGTTGGGTCCACCGGAAATTTTGTACCAGCCTGCAAGGAGTTAACCGCCCTGAGGGTAGAGGAAGATAATAGACCCAGTGATCTTAGTCAAATTTGCTTATACGCTTAGGGTGATTTCTGTTTTAGCAGTCCCTGAAATGATTCTATTTTCGCTGGTACCCAAGTGTGAAAATGTTGAAAGCCCCGGATTAGATAATCCTTCACATATGTCTCAGGAACAAAACACAGCAGCACCACCCACTTGTGAATATCATCCTGTTTTAGGTCTCAGAAAGCACTTGGTGTCGCTCTCAAGAAAAGATAAGAGAGGGCCGTGGGGGAGGCGAGTAAACAGGGCCAAATACAAGCTGACGGAAAATTATTTGACTTTGGGTGATGGGCACACAACACAATGAGCAGTTCAATGCTATAGAGATGTTTACCTGAACCCTCTGTGTTCTTGTAGACCAATGTCACCCCATTAAATTTAATGTCTAAGTTAAAAAAAAAAAGAAGAAATAATATCACGGGTTTCCCTCCAACACTGAATATTTGCCTCACCCTCACCTATACAAAATCTATTTCTTCTGCCAGGTTTCTGTGACTTTCTGAGTACACAGTAGCTGTTTGGCTATCAACTCATAATGCAATCTTTTTAAAAGAGATTTTACATGGTGCACATAACTCAGTGAAGAGACAAGAATGTGGATGGTTATGAAGAACTTCATGCATGACAATGACTCTAGCATGCCTGCTGTGGGTCAGGAGCAATTTTAGAATGCTTCCTAATTTCAGAGATGTTAAAATGTGCATAGGGGAAGTGTGCCTTTGAACTCATGAAATATGTAGATAGATTTCTTTTTTTGCAAAAATGAGGTTGCACATATCTACCTTTTAATACACTTTGAAAAAATAGAACTTTATAGACTATTTCTTATAATCAAAAATAAAGAGCCTGACCTGTAGTGGCGCAGTGGATCAAGCACTGACCTGGAACCATGAGGTCGCCAGTTCAAAACCCTGGGCTTGCCTGGTCAAGTCACATATGGGAGTTGATGCTTCCTGCTCTTCCGCCCTTCTCTCTCTCTATCTTTCTCTGTCTCTCTCTAAAATGAATAAATAAAAATAATTTAAAAAATAATAAAAAAATAAAGAGCTATTATATGTACATATGTATATAACATATAATGTACATACATGATTATGATGTAAAGAATTATTTTTTAAAATCCCATTTACCCACAATGCCTTGGAAGCTTCCAGCATGCCTCCAAGGTTACCACCTTTCTAATTAAAGGTTTATCATTTTACTGCATATGTAAATAATGCATCCTTAAACAGTATTTTAAGTTTTCAATGTTTCTATTCTTGATATAAATAGAATCCTATTTTAAAAATCATTTGACTTGCTTTTTTTCTTGTACATTCTGTTTTGGGTTTTTAAGTTTTTTTAATTGATTTTAGAGAGAGGAGGAAAAAGAGAGAGAAAAAAACATCGATTTGTTGTTTCACTTATTGATGATGCATTCATTGATGGATTCCTGTATGTGCCCTGACCGGGGATCGAACCTGCAACCCTGGCACATCGGGACAGTGCTCTAATCAACTGAGCTGACAGGGCTCCTATGCTGCGTTTTGAAGTTCTCACTTATTTTCATTGCTGTATTCTGTTTAAATTTTTTTATTGATTGCTTTTGAGAGACAGAGACAGGAACATCAATCTATTCCTGTATGTACCCTGAGGGGGATCGAACCGGTAACCTCTGTGCTTTGAGACATGCTCTAACCAACTGAGCTATCTGGCCACGGCTGTATAGTATTCCATTTAAAGACTATATCACCATATACTAAGCTATTTATTTGCCTGTTCCTGGCCTTGAAGTTGTTTCCAGGTTAAACAATACTTCTATGAATATTTCACAAATATTCTGGGGGCAGACTTTTCCAAACTTACTAATATTATTGCACATATAGAAAATGATATTTTGTCAGCACATTAAGGTAAGTGGAAGGCAGGGCTGGTTGCTACCTAAGGAGAGTGTTAGGCGGTGAACCAGAGGACCAGGCCACTTAGCCACTTTGAAGGCTCAGGCTTTAATACAGCCCCACCCCTCAACCCCCCACACCAAGACATACCAACTTTCAGCTCCAGGGTACAACTGCCAGTTCCTAAGACAAGCATGTTTCCAGCTTTGCCGGGTAATGCCAACTTGTTTCCAGATGCTGTTAGCACACATAGTATTCCTCCCAGCAGTGTCCTGTTCTTCCATGACATTGAGTAACACAGTACATCAGGTTTGCCTGTCCAGTAGGTGGGAGACGTCTCACTGACCGTGGTCTTTATTTGCATTAGTTGAAAGGAGCCAGATCATCTTTCCATATGTTTATCTCCACCCTTGTGTGAAATGCCAGCTCTTGTCTTCTGCCCTCTTTGTTCAAGGTGCTTTTCTTCCTGACTTATAGGAGTTCTTTTGTTCTTTTTTTAACTCCAGGTCAGTTTCTCAATTATTTATCAAACCAACCTTTTTTTTTTCTTAGTTTATTTTTTTTTTTAAAGAGAGAGACAGGAAGGGAGAGAGAGAGGTGAGAGAGAGAAACATCTACTCACAGTTGCTTCCCTTTAGTTGTTCATTGATTGCTTTCTCACACGTGCCTTGCTTGGGGGCTTGTGCCAAGCCAGCACCCCCACACTCAAGCTGGTGCACACATGCTGAAGACTGGTGAGCCTGCGCTCAAGCTGGCGACCTCAGGGTTTCGAACTTGGGACCTCAGCATTCTGGGTTGACACTTTGTCCACTGTGCCACCACCGATAAGGCTAGGAGTTCTCTATATATCTCTTTATATCAATAAAGATATAATCATATATCTTTATATATTCAGCATAGTAGTCCATTGCGTATATGTGCTGTGAACATTATGACCCCCTGCCAACACACATGTCCACACATTTACACAATGTGTAGTTGATCTTTTTAGTTCATGGTACTTTTTGGTGAACAGTTTTTCATGTTAATGTAATTGAATATAAATTTCATTCTGTAGTGAGTTCTTGTGTCTTGACTAAAGATCATATAGATATTCTCCTAAAGGCTCTGTTGTTTTGCCTCCCGTGTTTACAGCATAGAGAAGAAAGCAAAAGCTATGTTAGCGCCCGACCGGAGCAAGCCGAGGATGCAGGGAATCTAGGACACACTCTCCCAGGCACCCCTCGAGGTTAAAGGAGGAGGCAAGGCCAGGAGGCTGGGGCTGAAAAGCTTCTTCAGTCAGACGGCTCCAGGAGATGGTTATCTCCTCTAACCACTGCTGGAAATGCCCTGTACTTCCCTTACTCTCGAGTCCCTTACCCCTCTCGCCCACATCTTCTTCGGGCTGTCTGCTCCCGTACTTGGATGAAGGGCCTCTAGCGCTGTGTCAGGTGGCCTCTGCGACAACGAAGACTCACAGGCACGCGAGGTCACACCAGCCTCAAGCTCTGCTCATGTGTCAGGGGTGTAAGCAGTCACCGGGCACAAGGGGAGCAGAGCATTCTGGGACAGCCGGCCTACCTCCCTGGGTCTTTCTCATCGGGACACACGGGACCGGGCAGAGGCACAAAGTCTAAAGAACTCCTGCCGTTTTGCACACAGATGGAGGCCATTACAGTGATGGGACATCGCTACTCGGGTGTTACAATGCTTGTGCGACCTTTCCCGGGGAGCTCGGCCCCACAAATCAAAGATTCCCAGGGTTTCCTTTGCTTGTTGTGTCGTCGTGACAAGCAGTCCCAGGGAGACCAGGCACTTCCCACTAAAGGCTTTCCTTAAGCACCAACTCCCCCTCTGCCTGGCTGTCTGTCTGTCTGTCTGAAGGCCAAACCTTAGACGCCAACGAGAATCGCTACCACCAGGATACTTTCTTCCTCTGCCAGCGGCGTCCCTCCCTGTGGACTGAAGGCCCGATGCCAGCCATCTTCTTCCTGACGCAACACAGCCGTTCACTCTAGACCTTGTTTTAGTTGTGGTGTGGTCAGCCGTTAGAGACCACGTCAGTTGTTTTGGGGTTTTTTGGGGGGTTTTTTTGGGGGGGTTGTATTTTTCTGAAGTTAGAATCAGGGAGGCAGTCAGACAGACTCCCACATGCGCCTGACCGGGATCCACCCGGCATGCCAACCAGGGGGCGATGTTCTGCCCATCTGGGGCATTGCCCTGTTGCAACCAGAGCCATTCTAGTGCCTGAGGCAGAGGCCACAGAGCCATCCTCAGCACCTGGGCCAACTTTGCTCCAGTGGAGCCTCGGCTGCGGGAGGGGAAGAGAGAGACAGAGAGGAAGGAGAGAGGGAGGGGTGGAGAAGCAGATGGGCATTTCTCCTGTGTGCCCTGGCCAGGAATCGAACCCGGGACTTCTGCACGCCAGGCCGACGCTCTACCACTGAGCCAACCGGCCAGGGCCACGTTGGTTGTTTTTTGTTTGTTTTTTAATTTTTTTTCTATTTTTTTATTCATTTTAGAGAGGAGAGGAAGAGACAGAGAGAGAGAGATAGAGGAGAGACAGAGAGAGAGAAGGGGGGAGGAGCTGGAAGCATAAACTCCCATATGTGCCTTGACCAGGCAAGCCCAGGGTTTCAAACCGGCGACCTCAGCATTTCCAGGTCGACGCTTTATCCACTGCACCACCACAGGTCAAGCCACGTCAGTTGTTTTAACAAATAATTTTACCCTGGGAATGGGCTTCCACACCTACCAAAGGACCAAGACAGCAACAAAGCAACACAGTATGACATGGAGTAACATCAGGAAGCAGCCGTCACCACCCTGGGCTTGGGGAACAAAGCCGTTAAGACTGAGGTTAGGAGGCGATGGGAGAGGAAGCCAGGCCCAGCTGGGACACAGACCTCAGGAAGGGTGCTGCCCATTGGGTGACACCCCCCGATGGGGACACTGGGGCTTGTTGTGGGAAAGTGGGGAATCTGGACCCGATGGCATCCGCAATCACCCGTCCCTGCCGGGAGGAAGAGAAATGGCTGGGGGTGCTAACGAAAGGAACAGGGACCAAAGACGAGGAAACAAGCCCCTTCTGGACCTCGATCCTTCCGGTCTCCTTTCGGGGGCCCCTGCCTGATGGAAGGTGGAGGGTCAGCTGGCTGAGGAGAAACTGCATGTGCAAGTTCCCAGTCGGCACCGCAGAGCAGAATGGCGATGGCTGGATAGGGGCAAAGGGACCACAGCTTAAATAACCAGCAGGACACACACGTCGGCCCACCCACATCTCTCCCTCCCTCTGTCCCTCCCTCTATCCATCCATCCGCCCACCCATCAATCCACCCATCCATCCTTTTGTCCTTCCCTCCATCCCTCTATCCCTTCATCCATCCACTCATCAATCCACCCATTCATCCACCCACCCATCCATCCATCCTTCCTTCCCTCCCTCCATCCCTTCATCCACCCATCCATCTATCCCTCCATCCCTCCATCCATCCCTCCCTCCCTCCCTCCATTCTTCCATCCCTCCCTCCATCTATCACTCCATTCCTCCCTCCCTCCCTCACTCTATACCTCTATCCCTTCATCCATCCATCCATCCCTCTCTCCCTCCCTCCATCCCTTCATCCCTCCACCCCTCCCTCCTTCCCTCCCTCCCTCCCTCCATCCCTTCATCCACCCATCCATCCATCCCTCCATCTATCCCTCCTTCCCTCCCTACCTCCCTCTATCCCTCCATCTCTTCATCCACCCATCTATCCATCCCTCCATCCCTCCATCACTCCATTCATCCCTCTCTCCTTCCCTCCATCCCTCCATCCCTCTCTCCCTCCCTCCCTCCCTCTATCCCTCTATTTCTTCATCCATCCACCCATCAATCCACCCATCTACCCATCCCTCCATCCCTCTATCCATCCATCCATCTATCCATCCATCCCACTTTCCTGTACAACTGAAATTTCCGACACTAACAACAGTGATTATGGATTTTCCATGTTCCCTTACCAGCTCAGCAGGGCACCCTGAGTACACAATTCGGGGGTGTGGTGCAGCCCACAGCAGCAGGGCTTTGACAAATGCTCAAGGGGCCATGCTTTCCAAAACGGAAAACGCCACAGACATTTTTCAAGTCTTCTGCAGAAATCGCATCTTCATTCCCTCAGTTTAGTCTCCTGAAGGATCAACCTCTCCGTTGGCATCTGAAACATGCGTTCTCTAGGACCACGTGCAGAATCTGGTCCACGCTTTTTTTTTTTTTAATGTCATCTTTTCAAAAGGAGTTTATCATCAAAGCTCAGAGTTGTTTTTATTCGTGGAAACCAATGTATTATTAGTATTCAGCAACTCTCACTTGAAGCAGTCAAACTCACATTCTTCTTTTTTTTCCAACCAAAAGGAACTCTTTCAACAAGAACTTGCCGTTTCCTGTTTTCGGCTCCTGGGTCTGTTTACCCTCAAACACCGTTAACTTAACCCCTGTCACTTTGGGGTTCTCTGGTCCTTCAAAAAGGATTTTTCCCCCAGGAAATATTTTTGGAGTTTAAAAGGATGTAACTGGTCATGTTGGATCCTTAAAATTAAAAAAGTGAATCTAATCCTTGCGTGAAATCCGTGTTTCAGTAACTGTGTCCACCCTTCACCCGCAGGATCCCGATGTCCTTCTGAGCTGGGTAGAGATTGACTGAGAAGCATGCCGTGGGCAGAAGGCGCCTTTCTCTTTTTCCGTGAACCAACAGGGAAGCACATGTCGCAGCTCCAGCTCACCTGCACTGGTGCAGAGATTTCTCCAAACACTCCTCGAAGCGTCTTCCTTTGACAGATCCCAGGACAGCTTGGTCCCATCTGTTCACTTGACATTCCATTAAGCCCCTGAGCTACCACGATATCCTGTTCTCCCCTTCCTGTTCTGAGCCACACTTACTCAGACAGAATGACAGTTTTCTGTACTGCCTGGACATAAATCTCTCCAGGAAGCCCCCCCCCCCCCCCGCCTCCTTAAGCCCCTTTCTCTGAGAGCACAGCCTTCTGGCCCTTTCTCTTGCAAAATGGGCTCCAAAATATCCCATAATGGAAACAAATATCTCCAAGTCAGGCCTTGGAAAATGATTTAACAACAACAAAAGAAACTGAAATATGTCGTTTGTGCGGAAGGGCGATGGGATTAGCTGTGCGCCTGAGGACGATGGTGAGCTCGCGTGGTTTACGGAGTGAGCTGCGTTAGCAGGCGTCCTAACGCTGCGCTCGTGCTCCGCGTGGTCTGGCATAAATTGCTTGGGATCTCCACGTCTCAGGTTCCTCATCTGTGAACAGAAACTCTGGTGCCTGTCCCGCTGATCTCAGAGGATTGTGTGAGGGTCAAATGAGGCTATCCATTCAATAAATATTTGGTAAGAGCATACCATGTGCCAGGCTCACTCTCGGTGCTGGAGACACACAGTGAGTCATGTAGAATGTTGTTTATGAGATTCATCCAGATGGCTGCCTGTAGCTATGGGTTGTTCATCCTCATTGCTGTATAGCATCCTGGTCTCTGAACAGATCAGTAGACTGATTTATCCAGTCTACTTTTTTTTTTAATTTATGTTTCTTGTATTTTTCTGAAGTGAGAAGCAGGGAGTCAGAGAAACAGCCCAACTGGGATCCTCCCAGCAAGCCCACCAGGGGGCGATGCTCTGCCCATCTGGGGCCCTTGCTCTGTTGCAACCAGAGCCATTCTAGCGCCTGAGGCGGAGGCCATGGAGCCATCCTCAGTGCCCAGGCTAACTTTGCTCCAATGGAGCCTTGGCTGAGGGAGGGGAAGAGAGAGACAGAGAGGAAGGAGAGGGGAAAGGGGGAAGAAGCAAATGGGCGCTTCTCCTGTGTGCCCTGGCCGGGAATCGAACTTGGGACTTCCACACACTGGGCTGACGCTCTACTGCTAAGCCAACTGGCCAGGGCTCCAGTCTACTCTTAGTGAGCATTTGGGTAGGTTCCAGGTTTTTAGCCACTAGAAGGTGAGGCTATGCACATCTGTCATATGTCTTGGTGAACTTGCATGCAAATTTCTGCCAGGTCAGCCCCTTTCTGGTCTTCTTGATTGTGCCAGAGAGCCCCAGGTTGGCGCAGCATGCCATAGTATCTCTCTAGCCTTGTCTTTCTGTCCTTATAACAGAGAGCCAACCTCAGGCCTGGGCCTCAGTATCTGCTATAGCTAGTTAGTTCACAAACATTGCTTTATCAGCATTGTATATATTTTTAAGATTGCATGTAGTAAGATGCGTCCTGTTTGTTTATATACTTATAAGTAAATGCATTTCCATTATTTTTATGTAGTTTTTACATAGGTTCTTTTGAAAAACATGGTTTTTTGAGTTCAAACAGTAATCATTTACACAATGGTATTACGTGACTAGTGATTTGGGTGGACACACAGGCGTGGCAGTCAGCGGAGGGGTCTGGAATGGCTGTGATTTAGGAAACGCTACTGCAAGGAAGCCAACTTCTGGATTATACGTCTTTATCACCACCAGGTGGCAGCTTGCCCAGGTTAGTCGGCTTAATGAAGGACAGAGAGCTCAAATTCTGCACATTGGCAGATAAAACCCCCGGGGTTTCCTGGATTCGGGGGTGGGGTGGGGGGGTAAGGTCACCAGGTAGGGTGAGAGAGTCCTAGAAGGACTCAGAACTTAAAGGAATACATGAGCTGAGGCTGGTTACAGAAAACAGCACCTTTTTTCTTTCTTTCTTTCTTTCTTTTTTTTTTTTGATTGATTTGAGAGAGAGAGAGAGAGATTGAAGGTGGGGAGAGGAAGGAACAGGAAGCAACAACTTGTAGTAGTTGATTCTCATATGTGCCTTGACTGGGCATGCCCAGGGCTTCAGACCTGTGACCTCAGCGTTCCAGGTCAACGCTTTATCCACTTCAGCACCACAGGCCAGACAAGAAACAGCATTTTCTTGTTTCCATGGCCTTTGCCAGGACATGTGGGTTGGCGGGCTCTCCACAATAAGGAGCAGAACAGATGGAGAGTAGGTAGGAGAAACCAGGGCCGAGGGCTTTGGGGGGGAAGACGTTCACAGGAACATCGTAGACTGTAGCCGAGGAATATACCTCATCTGTGTTAGGAATTGGGGAGAAGGCGGATGAGCACCTCCAGTGACCAAAGCCTCCACCCATCGCTGTCACCTTGGCCCTGGGTGCCACTGGCAACCTCAGCCCCTGTGAGATCTTGACTCTGTGCCCAGGTCTGTGACCACTCCTCTTCTCTGCCAACACCCCTAATTCTCAGGCCCACACTCCAGCGAACACTACTGACATTTTATGGGTACAGGTTCATGAGTTTAAGTTTTGCAAAAAAAAAAACAACAAAAAACAAGTTCTGGAGATTGATGAGGATGATGGTGACGGTTGCACAACAATGAGAATGTACCCAATGCCACTGAGTGGCATACAAAATGATTAAAGGGGTAAATGTCATATAATATATATTTTACCACAATTTTAAAAAACAAGTGATAAATTCTACCAAAATCAATGTTACGTCTGGCCGTTCCCGCCATCCCCAGCGCCACCTAGTGGAAGCCGCTGTCTTCTCTGGCTTGGACTGCAGAGCTTCCAACAGGTTTCCATGAGTCTTCTTTTGCCAACAGCCAGAGTCATCTATTCCAGATGTAAATCATATCGAGTTAACTCTTTGCTTAAAATCTTCCCACGACTTCTCATCAGACTTAGAACAAAGCCCACGCTCCTTACCGTGGCTTACAAAGCCCTGCAATCTGGTCGCTGGTTGCCTTTCAGACCCCAATTCTTGCCACTCTGTGCCTCCGCCACCAGGTTCCAGTCCCAGGGCGTCCTGTTGGGCCCTTGAGCACATTATAATAGTTCCCCCACCCACCATGTGCCCTTTGCACTAGTTGTTCCCCCGTCCGAAAATCTCTTCCTCTCTATTCTTTCTACTTCGAATCTCACTGCATCGCAAGGAGCTCCAAATCGCCTCTGCCACACCGTGCTGCTTCGGTGACTGTCGGAGCACTTACACCATCTCACGTTTTGTCCATTGCTGTAAGCAAGCGTGTGTTTCGTGATGGTATTCAGCCACTGGATGGTATTCAGCCCACGGAAGGTGGCGCCTTAGGGAGCCCTGAACCCCAGAGCCTAGAACAGCACCTGAGACACGGTAGGTCCTCAGGAAAAGTGAGTTGAATATTAAATGAATAAAAGGAAGAGACTCAAGAAAGGGAAACTAGTTGGGAAATTCTGCAGAGAGAACCTGGCGTAACACCTTGAGAACTCTCAGGATAGCTACGGAGACTCCAAAAGATAATACATTCAGAAGACTTCCTTTGAATTTTACCAGCATCTCAAACTCAACCTTCACCCCACAAATCACACACACACACACACGCACACACTCACACAAATAGCACCATCATTCACCCACTGTGTAATAGACATCCCAAAGAAGAAAATCCCCGAAGGACGTGACAGGCTTGTTTGTGATGCCCGAACTTTCTGGTGGTTAGGGTGAAATACCACAGTTATGAAGAAGTTAGTTTCTGAAGAACGGACACACCTGCCAGGACACCAGGGAAGCATCCAGAGTGCAGGTGCCCTACACCAGCCCCCCCGGGCGGAGAGCCTGGTCGAGTGCTCACAGGAGGCGGCCTCGAGGCCCGCAGGGAGCAGGCGGGGATGTGTCAGGCCAGGAGCGCTCTGGGCTCGGGCACCGCAACCTTACCTGCACTCTGGGACTGGTCCCTACCTGTCCCTGCCCCGCCCTCGTCTTTCCCCCTGCCCTTCCGTGAGGAGAGTCTTCAGTGGGAATCCGGACTGTGTCCGCAGGAGTCTTTTCAAAGGAACACCTCCGCTGTTAGGTCACTGATGACGTCAGACAGTGGAGGCATAAAGCCAACAGCAAGAACATTCTGTCTGGTGAAACCAACTTTTCTTTTTGGTGCTTCAGTCCATCGGTCGCCACAGACCCCGCAGGGGTGCCCGCTAGGTGGCGCTCGTCCTCCACTGTGCCCGGGCGAGTTCGCCAGACCGCAGCTTACTTTATAAACCTGAGAAGTGATCTTAAACCCTGGCTTTTTAAATTTTTATTTTACAGGTACAAAAAACAGAGCTCCTAAGAGAAAGTGTCTTCTGTGAGGTCATATCGCTGCATCGTAGCGCCTCAAGCGAAGTACTTGGTCTTCGTATTTCTAAACCCAACCAACTTCCATCATCTGGCTGTCTCCCTCTACGCACGATTTAGTTTATTGATTATAGTAATAATAAATAGTGTTTCTTTCTTTCTATATAACAAGCCTTAGGTTCAGATCCGTAGGCCTTGGCGTCCTTTATTTTCAAATGCACAAAACAGAAAAATCGTTGTATAATATTTGCCTGCCTGAATTCCTTCTTTGACTTCCTGAATTTCTGGGCTCCTTTTCTGATGAATGAGTCCATTGAAATGGGTCAGGAAGATGATGAGAAACATTTAATGAGAATAAACGTGAAGATTTATGTAAAAAACGGTTAGAATAGAAAGCCCAACAGGACTGGCATTAGACAAAGTCAGATTTGAATCTGATTTTGCCCCTTACTTATGGCCAAGTCGTTTAAATTCTATGATTCTCGGTCTCCTCATCTGTAAAGTGAGGATAATAATGTTTCCTATTCACCACACCCTCAAGGTTGTGTATATTAAATAGAACAATAGGCTGCGGCTCCTGGAACCTTGCTGGTGAGCAGCGTGTGTTCAAATATAAAACTGCCTTGGCCCATGGAAACACTTCTCTGCGCCGTCCTGTATACCTGGGCCAAGTGCGTGAAAACACCCTGACGTCTGGAGGCGATGACTGAGGAGTTCAGCAGTTGGTGTCTGCTGGCGGGCGAGTGGCGAGTCGCCTGGTGCTAAGGCTGCTTGTGGCGCCCTCGGGAGCCTGCCCATGGGCACAGACGGTCAGTCCCCGGGCGGCGTCTGCCTACACCTGGCTCCCGAGAGCCTGGGCCCGCGCCTCCTCCCCGCCCACCACCTCGCACAGTTCAGCAGCGGCCTCGAAAGGCACCAGGGACGAGCCCTCGTTTTTAAAGAACCGGAAGCTAGGGGTCAGAAAAGGCCAAAGTATCTTCAGTCAATGTCATCAGCGTCTGAGACAAGTCTTGCATGGCCTCCCATTTCAAAGCAGCCCCTGGCGCGCGCCCTAGGGCCACCCTAAGCACAGATGGCAACTCCTCTTCGGGAGACCCAGGACCCGCGAGCGCACAGGTGGAAGGCGGCGGGGTCTAGCCAAGTGACCACTTGCGGCGCGCGCCGGAAAGCCAGGGTTTCCCCCTCTCCGCCTCCTGCGCTTTCCCACCCCAGTCCCACGCTCCTTCCGCGGCGGGAGGCAGCCTCACCGCCCAGCAGCGCTTCGGCCCTGGGCTGTTTTGGGGGGCGCGTGAGCGGCGCGCAGGAACCAGACTGCGCAGGAGGAAGGCAAGGGGTGTGTGGGGGAGACTAGGAAAGGGCAGGGCGAGGGGCGGGCGAGGAAGGCACCGCGGGGAGCGAGCCGGCCGCCCTCTAGCAGACTGGCGGGTGGCCCGGGCTCCGGGCTCCTCCGATTCCCGCGGCCGGCCCAGGCAGAAGCGCAGCGCCGACCCAACTCCAGGTGCGGTCCCACCATCGCGGGTTGCGGGAGCTCGCGGTCACGCCGGAGCACATCGCCCTCAGTGGGCTGGAATCCGTGTCCCCGCGGGCCCGCGTCCCTGTCCCCATCGATCGCCGGCCCTGCGTTACGCACTGACCCGCTGAGTCCTCGCCACACCCCCACGCCCCCACTCGCGGGCCTTGACTCTGCGCGTACCCGGGGAGATCTCCGCACCCGGCCACCCTCGCTCTCCGTCCCCCACACCCTTTTCATCCCCACCCAACCCCTGCACAGGAGCGGCTCCCAGACCCTTGTGTTTACGCTTCGCCAACACCCAGCCCCTGGCCCTGCCCGCAGCCGTGCAGCAGACCTGAGGTCGCCTGGCCGCCGCAGTTGCCCGAGACGACGCGAGCCTCCCAGGCTGGTCGCCTCCTGGGGACTCGGAACACCGCTGCTCTGTACGCTCCGCGCAAACCAACCACCGAGCACGTCTCTCCCTGCTTTGAAAAACCTCTGCCCGAGTCTGTGTCAAGGGGCATATCCTACTTTCTTTGGGGGTTCTTTAAAAAATGGAGGGGCAACTAAGTCAGTCTTTGTCCTAAACTGACTCTAATGTTTAGTTATTCAACCCTCTAACATGTCTGCGCATCTGTGTGTCCGGACTCACACTATTATTTGTCCACACCAAGTCCTAACCCCACAAAGGGACAGCTGAGACACGCAGTTCACACCTGCCCATCTGTCACCTTCTAGGCGACCTGGGTCCATCTCCTTGACTTGACCACCGAGAGTAACAACAACTAACTTAAGGTGATGGGGGGAGGGGCGATTCAGAGAATAAATAAAAGTCAGCGAGAGGAAGGAAAGGACAGGCTACTTTTGAAACTTTCTAAAAGAGTTCTGTTCTGTTCCCTTCCCGGCCTGAAGAGCGTCCGGTTCCTTCCAAAGGCCGGATACTGACACCAAATTTAAACACCTTTCTCTGAAAAACTGACGCAGCTGATGTCATGGTAAAGAGATATAAAGGGTAATGACCTCTTTAAGTGTGAGGGTTTTCTTACCCCTCAAATACGCTACAGGACCTGCACTGTAATGTATTTGGGATGCAGAAAGCATCATGTGGGTGAAATGCTGGAATGTAGTAGAGATGCTGCCACCGCCTCCTCCCCCCCCCACCCCCACCGAGCCTGAAGAACGAGGAAGAGTAGGTGTATTCCACCCTGCGGTGCGAACAAGTACCGTCAAAAAGAAGGCAACCAGGGGACATGGTGTTTATTTAGTGACACCAAAAAATCACTCCCCGCAATTTACTAAATTAAAATCACAGTTCTTAAAACTTACTTAATGATTCAACTTGTGTATTTGGTGTTAAGTTAAACCTCTCGTAAAACTTATCGAAGACAGTAAAGTATGTCACTGGAGCAATTTTTTTTTATTTAAAAAAATAAACAACATAAGTAAAAAATGTTTTGATATACCCACAATATTTGTGTTTCTTAGTTTGGTTCCTTCTTTCACAAGAAACAATGCGTTCCTTACTATTTCTTTAAAGAGCATTTCATGTCGGCTCAAGATCATTATATAGTAATTCCTAGAAATTCTTTTAAGCAAACACATATTCTCTAATCTTATACAACTCACAAGGAACAGAATTTTTTTTAAAAAATTGAAAGGTTTTTTTCTTTTTTTCCCTTCCTGGTGTAAAATTTAACTAACTCTAGTCAAATCCAGTACTGACAGTCCAGGGAATCATCAAGCGACTTCCAGAAATTCTCCTAAAGATGCCTTTTAATTTCTCGTTTGACTTTAGTGCTAACCGTACCGGGTTTTTTTCCTTTTCAATTCCTTTACAGAAATCCAATCAAATAAGCGAGGAAAGAATAATAACAGAGTCATTTTAATTAACTGATTTTAGAGAAAAGAATTAGCAATGAAGAGCCGTGAGTCTCTAGGGGACGAAAATCAAACAAAACAAAAAAAACAAAAACCCCACATTTTGTTCTTCGTATCTATGAACCTTTCTAGAGAACAGAAACTGCGCGTGCGATGTATGGAACTGGGTTATCTTGGATTTCTCCCCAGACTTTGACTCAACTAAACATAACGTTCTACAAAAGCGCGGGAATAGGTGGACACGTCGACAAAGGTAAGAACCGCGGTCTCCCGGGCAGTGTGTCTGGGCCTCCTCGTTGCTGGAGGATGCTTCGAGGAGCGGGCTTGGGAGGAAAGGGGTTAAGTCAGACCCTGACTTGCTCCGCGCAACGTGCCCGGTTTTGTCTGTTCGAGTGAACGTCGCCCCGCCGGAGCCAGCCAATGGGCGGCCCGGAGCGCCCGGGCCGGCCCCGGGAAGGGGCGTGGCCTGCAGCTGTCACTCAGCGCTGAGGAATGACACCCGAGCGGGAGGGGCGTGCGGCGGGACCCGGGGAAGGGCCGAGAGAAGAAACAGATAGAACCGGGGCAGGGGGGACGAAGGTGCCCCGCGCCTCGCGGAACCCAGCGGCCGCCAGCACCGCCGCCGCCGCCGCCGGGGGCGGGCTCCGGAAGAGCGGGCCCAGCGGGGAAGGCGGAGGGCGCGCCGGGAGAGAACTCCAGCCGGCGGGGAAGAGACGGAGCAGCGAAGGAAAAGTGGCTGCGCTCGTGCGCTCCGGAGGCGCCGCGCAGAGGACTGCAGCCGCGCAGGGGCCCCCGCGGGTCCTCCCCCAACGCCTTCCGAGGGGCCGACCCCGGCCCGCCCCTCGGGGCGCCAGGCGATGAGATAATTCAGCCGAGCTGCGAGCGGAGCGCATCTGGCGCTGGAGCGGGAGGGCGGGGGTCTCCGGGCGGGGAGGGCCTCGGAAGTGAGGGTGAAGGTCGGCGCCGCGCCCGGGCCCGAGCGGGGCGGGGGCTGCAGGGGCCTCGCGCGCGGGGCTCACTCGCGCTGCGCCGGCCCGCGCGCTCCGTCCAGCTCGGAGCCGCCCGGCGCTCCAGCCGCCCGGCCGGCCGGCCCCTCCGGCCCGCGGCGCAGATGGCTGTGCGCGGCGCCAGCACCTTGACGCCCTTCTCCATCCAGGCGATCCTCAACAAGAAAGAGGAGCGCGGCGGGCTGCCCGTGTCCGAGGGGCGCCCGGTATCCGGGGGCACACCAGTGGCAGTGGCCGGGGCGCCCGCTGTGTGCTGCTGGCGGCTCTTTGGGGAGACGGACGCGGGCGCGCTGGGGGGCGCCGAGGACTCGCTGCTGGCGTCGCCTGCGGGGACCAGAACGGCTCCGGGACGGACAGCGGAGAGCCCGGGCGGCTGGGACTCGGACTCCGCGTTGAGCGAGGAGAACGAGGGCGGGAGGCGCTGCGCGGACCCGCCGAGGGCCGGTCGGGCCAGTCGTGCGGGAGGGACCCTGGGCCTCGTCCAGCCGGTCTGCGAGCTGCCCGCCGCCAAGGACCTGGAAGAGGAAGCCGCAGGCCGGAGCGACAGCGAGATGTCCGCCAGCGTCTCAGGTTCGCTGAGGCTTCCCTGGGAAGGGGATCGGGCTGAGGGGCTGGGTAAGGACGTCAACTCCATCGAATAGGGTAGGCCTGCCATGAGCACCCTGCGCCCTGGGGACCACGGGCTGACCCAGACCCGAAGCTCTGCGCTCTGGCACGGGCTACTCTGACCGACGGTTACTGAGCCCAAAAGAGTCCTCAGTCTCCTCAGAGCCCCGGGTCCTGGGGCGAGGCCTGAGACGTCCTCCGGATGGGCTGGGAGGGAACCACTGCACCCTGGATTTGAGTCCATCGCCAATGCCTGAGACCGTGTCTGTCTCCAAACCACCTAAATCAGTGAAGGGGGAAGAGTGAGGGGCCCAGAGACCAGTGTCCTGGGCTCCTGGCTGGAGATCCTCGGCCCGGGCCCCACAGCTCCAGGACAGGTAGTGAGGGACACCTCCCGGTGGGCCTCACAAAGATCTGCTGAGCCCGGGCTTTGGAAGGAGAGCTTGTTTACCGTTCCCAGACCCCAGGGCCTGGAAAGCTGTTCTGGGCTGAGGACTCGCGAGCTGGGAGCAAACCGAGCAGCCAGCTGAGGGCACAGGGGCTGATTTAGGTCATCCCAGACACAGCAGGGAAAGGGGCCTTCTCAGCCAAAGGCTGGCAAGTCATTTGGTCAGAAGGACCCCCATGCCTGCCTCGGTCGGGTGGACGCTGCTGTAGGCCTCACCGGAACCCCAAGCAAATGGTGTCTGCCAGAGGCCAGAGCGCTGGACCTCTCTGCTAGGATGCCGGGGCGAGAGCGCGGAAGGAGCCGAGGAGCTAGCGCTAGATTTAGATCGAAGGACTCGAGGCAGGGGTACCTTGCTCTTGTCACCCCTAAGCTCCAGCCCCTGTCTAATTTCCTTGCTGAGAGAGAGAGGGCGAGAGAGAGAGAGAGAGAGAGAGAGAGAGAGAGAGAGAGAGAGGGAGAGGTCCATTCAAGGCCTAGGGGCAGCCCATTGCCACAGCCCTCAAGCAATTCTGGGTGGTTTTAAGCAGTGGAAGACTCCAAATACCTGTCTGGGAGATCGGTCCCCCTCAACCTTTCCTTTACTTTCAGTCGATGCAAATGTGCAATGAGTATGTGGATGTGTGAGCTGTGTGGGGGGGGGGGAGGCAGGCGAACCCAAAGAAGAAGACTAGAACGCAATCTAGAACCCCAGGGCTCAGAGCTCATCTCTGAGAGCCAAGAAGGCTTTCAAGGATAATTTCAGGCTCGGTGCCCCCCGTTACTGACGGGAGCCTGGGGCCCAGATAGAGCAGAGAGCTGGGTCTGGGCCTCGCTGTGTTGATACCGCAGCTGAGTTCGTGGGCCGCACCCGAGGGGCCTAGATGCGGGAAATGAGTGGGACGGGGCTCTGAGGCTTGTCTCCAGGAACCGGGCTTCTAGGGGGGAGATCGAAGGACATTTCCGTTCCCCAGCCCCACCCCCGCAATTGAGGCCTGACCTCCCTCCTCTGCGACGCTGACAGTCTCTTGTTTCTGTTTCCTCTGGGGTCCGCAGGCGACCGCAGCCCGAGGGCGGAGGACGAGGGCGTTGGTCCCGAGGGTGCACGCGTGCCGGCGCTGGGCAGTGGAGCGCGCGGCGGCGGCAGCGGCGGCATCGGGCCGGCGGGCGGCGCGGAAGAGGAAGAGGAACCCGTGGTGCCCAAGCCACGCAAGAAGCGCTCGCGGGCCGCCTTCTCCCACGCGCAGGTCTTTGAGCTGGAGCGCCGCTTCAACCACCAACGCTACCTGTCCGGGCCCGAGCGCGCGGACCTGGCGGCGTCACTGAAGCTCACGGAGACGCAGGTGAAGATCTGGTTCCAGAACCGCCGCTACAAGACCAAGCGCCGGCAGATGGCCGCCGACCTCCTGGCCTCCGCGCCCGCCGCCAAGAAGGTGGCGGTGAAGGTGCTGGTGCGCGACGACCAGAGACAGTACCTGCCGGGCGAGGTGCTGCGGCCGCCGTCGCTGCTGCCGCTGCAGCCCTCCTACTATTACCCGTACTACTGCCTCCCCAGCTGGGCGCTGTCCACGTGCGCGGCCGCCGCAGGCACCCAGTGAGCCAGGCGGGCGAGGCCGCGAAGGACCCTGGCTCCCCAGCGCCAGCGGGCCGCCCACGGCTGTGCAGGTTGTGTTTGTCCGGAGGTGCCCAGCCGAGGGGGCAGGTGGAGGACGAAATCCAGCCCTGGCTCCGGCATCCGGGACGCGCGCCTTGGTGACGGGACTGAGTCTGCCCGGAGGGGGCGCCTTTTCCCAGTGTGAACAGAGGCACCCTGTGGCCCAGGGGCCCTGGACTCCCCACCACCACCACGTGCCTGGAAGCCCTTAGACATTATTTATTATCACGAAAGCCTTGGATTTGGATTGTATCCGCCTGGGGATGGCGTTTCCCTGGAGTGGAGCGAACTCCTGGAGACCACGAAGCCTGAATGCCCTGAATTTCAGGCCCGCCAGGAGCTTGGTGCGCTGGGCCACACCAGTTCATGGTATCCATGCTACCCATCTATGTGTATCTACATACCGCGTCTGTAACAAAGGGGTGTGGCACCTGGCCAGCCCTGGAGCCCCCAGACCAGGGCTTGGTTTGAACTGCGCAGGGTTTGGATTTCTGGCCCTCCGTCGCACCCCTCTCCGGGGTCAGAGTTGGGGTGAGGGCGCCCGCCTGGCCGGGTGCTGAATGTCAGGAAGGAAGTCTCTGACCACAGGACAGCCCCCAGCTTTACTCTGAGGTCCAGGGCCTTCAGAAACTGGGACGCTCCCGGGAGCCCCCGGACATGGTGAGAGCAAACCTGGCAATCCTTCGCAGAAATTTTTCATTTCTTTTTATTTTTTAAAAAGGAGGTTAAAATTTGTAGCACTTTTTCAGTTGTTTGTACTTAAATGACGGTTATTTTTGTATTCAATGTGAATATCCCTGACCAGCCTTTCCGTGGTGTCCTCCGCAGTTCGGCGCTGGTCTCTTTGTCTCTCCTGTCCAGTCTCTGCCACTCCTGCGTCCTGACCGGGGACTCTCCCATCCCTGTCCCCGCCTCCTAAGACAGGTGATCCTGTCAACCTCATGTCAACCTCGCCGCTTTTTGCCTCCGTAAAGGCACTGTGCACTCAACTAGACTATTAACTTTAAAAGATTTGTGAATTTTGGAAGCTCTATTTGCTGTATTTTTTTTCCTTTAATTTATAAACTTTTAGTTTACCATGCCCTACTTACTGGACGCCTTGTTTTCTCTGAGCCTCTCTCTACCCGGCTTTGGGGAAACCGGTAACATGGAATCTCTGGGGTTCAATTTCCCGGCTTCTTTTCAGCCCTGGGTCCCTCCCGGAGCGGCGCTGCTGCCCACTCTGGTCTAGACCTTGGCAGCTCAGGGAATTTCGATTTCCCAGACTTTGCAGGAACCAAAGCTGAATCCCACTGAATCAGGAATGGGTCCCTAGAATCCACACTTTTCACGTGGGCATTGGTTTCGGAGTCCAGAAGAGTCCATAGCTGAACCCGAAGTCAATTCCCATCCCTCATCTAACCTGCTAATCCCCCCACCTGCCCACATCCTCTGTTCTCCATTTTCCGGGTGTTTCTCTAAGGGATTATGGTTTTATGTTGTTTCAGAGAACAGACCAGCAAAAACTCTCGCTGAGATTCTGCCACGATTTGGTTCAAACGAGGTGACAATAAGCTGCCTCCCTGGGAGGGTCACCTGAGCTTTGACCTCTGCCCGCTGCAGATGGCGCTTCCCCTCCTCCAGGGCCAGCGCCCTGTGATCCGCACAGGCCAGGGTGCGAGCAGAGGATGGGCAGGGAGAGGGTTAGCTGTTACCCCATTCTACGGATGGACACGCTCTGCCCGCCTTCCAAGAGTCCCCAGAACCACGTGGATCCGTCAGAACAAAATGTCCAGCGCTGCCCTCTGCTCACGCTGCCACAGACCAGCAAGGAAGGGCTGAGTCCACACTGCAGGCCCCACGGGCCCTGGTGCGCGGCCCGGCCTCCAGAATGCCAGAGCCCGACCCGCTACTTTCAATTTAACCAGGACCGGAAGGGCTGACCCGCCTTCTTCCACGGGCGACCTCACCCAGCCTTGACCCCGGGTCTTGGTAACCCCAAGTCCTCAGCCCCCGGCCCTCGGCGGAGCGGGAAGTCTCCACAGCCGTCCTGAAACACTCCCGTTTGGGAACGGAAAGGCAGAAGCCCGGGCAAGCGCACGTCCTTGTCCCCAAACCCAGCTACCCTCCAAACAGATCCTGCCATCGTTGTTTCTTTTTGGCATGTTTAAGAATTCTACTTTAATTTCCTACTCATGAATGCATTTTTTTTTTTTTTTTTTTTTTTTTTTTTGGTAGGTAGAAAGAACATTTCCAATGATGTTAGAATCTCTCCAGAGGTAGCCACTACTGATTGGGGGGAGGGGGATTTTTTTTCCTCTGCTGAAAATGTCATTTGGTTGTAGCTGCATCCTCAGAGGGTCGTTTTGTGCTCCATCCTTGAGGGTTTGAGTCCCGACAGCTGGGGAGCTCCTTCTGAGTAGGCTGGGGCACCCTCCGCTGCTCGCTGGGACTCCGGCTCCCTGCCTGGGCCGATTCTGCTGGCCCGGCTGGAGACACCCGGGAGAATGATTCAAACGAACTCGTCCTGACTGGGATGGTTGCAGCTTCGCCCCGAACCGCTCCGTGTCTGGCGTTGGCGCGAGCACCCCGGGCCCGGGAGCCAGAGGGCGCCCCGAGGTCCAGCCGGGCCCCCGGAGACTTCCCGCTGCATTTCGCGACCAGGACCGCATCTCTACTGGGCCCCGCGCCGCACGCGGCTTCTGTCGGACATTGGCCATATAACTGCTCTCATTTCCTTCCCTTCTGCACGCACGTCCGCCCCCCTTTCTAAAAGGAACAGTCGGCCCTGCTCCCCTCCCGCCTGGCTTGCTGCCCGAGGGGACCCCTGCGTCCCGGGCTAGCTGAGCGCACGCCTCCTCCTCCGGGCCTGGTCCCCCGAGCTGCTGGCGGGCTTCTGAACGCTGCGTCTTTCTCAGTCCCTTCCCGCCCTTAGCGAGTCTCAGCTGGCCTTGGGGATCACTGAGGACCTTCCGCCCTGAGATGGGTAAACTAAGGCAGGGGTTATGACGGGGAAATGGAGCGGAACACGCTGTGACTCGCCCTGAAAACGGACCCATTGGCTGCCCGATGTCTCCGGGGCGTGTGTGTGTGTGTGTGTGTGTGTGTGACTCAACCTTCTCTTCCCACCCCAGGAACCGTGGGTCTTAGCCTTGGTGATCCCACACGGAGTCTCACTCCCAGCAAGGGAAGGGCTTGGGGGCCTCTCAGACCCCCACACGTATCTCAGGAAAGCTTGGTCAAGAAGGAGGAGTACAGGGATGGGTTCCACTCCAAAAATAAATGGCTTCCAGGTCCCCTGGCAGAGGCGGAAAGGGTGACAGCGAATCTGACTTTATTTGAGAGAGTCGGGGGGCTCAGACGCGCCCTTCCCAGGACTCTGACAGGCAGGGTTGTGGGGGCCGGGGTCCCAAGCCCGGGAGGCTGGGGAGAGGTGGCGTCGGGGGCGCAGGAATGGCAGCGCCACGCTAGCTAACGTCCCACCGAGGCAGGACCTCCCCACAGGCCTGCAGACGCCCGGGGGGCCGGGCTCACGGGACTCGCGCTCCTCCACCGGCGGAGTTTGGTCCCGCCAGGCCGCGCTGCACCCACGAGCCTTTGGAGTTCACCAGGTAGAACCCGGCCGCCCGCCAGTCCACGGAGTTCACAGAACGACTCCTGCCTGGAGGAAGGGCGTCGCCGACAGAGCTGAGCCGGGGAGGCCCAGACGTTTCCCCGAAACCCCGCACACCGGTGGGGGAGCTCCCGGGCCAGGGACAGGAGGGGAAGGCGGGCCGCGCGCCGCAGGGCTTCAGCCTCGCAGGTCACCACCCTCTCTGTTTACAGTACCGCCTGGTCACCACGCCGCGCTGTCCGGCGACTGCAGGACGCAGCGAATGCCTGCAAGCGCTTTGTAGGTAGGGAAGCGCTGCAGGCGGGTCAGGGCGGGTTGTAGCACCGCTGGTGGCGCGGGGCTGCTGCAGAGGCCGGGCCACGGGGCAAGGCCGTGCCCTGAGCCGCCAAAGAAGCAGCCACAGAAGTTCCTAATCTGAAGGAGGGCCAGCGGAGCAGCCAAACAGTCCGGAACGACAACAGCCACAACAATAATCCCAGTCCCGTGCGAAGTTACATATGGAGGAAAAAAAAATGCTTCCTGCCTGTGTCCCACACCAACCAGTCCAAGAAGGCCGCTTTGCGGGTGGACTCGCTCTCAGAGATGGGGAGACCGAATCTCAGAGGCGGCAGGACTTGCCCCGAAGGCCACAGGCAACGAAGAGAGGCTTGAGTCAGGGTCGTCCAGAGCTCGGAAGCCCAGGGTCTGAGGTGACAGGGCAGAGTGCCTGTCAGAGCCGGCCTCCCCAGGTCTGGCTCCGGGGTGGTTGGGTCACAAAGTGTGGGTGTGCTTTAAAAACCAGGAAGCACCGTCCAGTCCATAGGACTTGCTTTATTGTTGCTATTATTATTATTATTAATGTTATTGTTAACTTCTGGGCGGTGCTGAGTCAGCTGACATCCAACAGTCTCCCCTGAACTCCTGCTTCTGCGGAGGTCCCCAAGTGCCCTGTGGTGTGTGCTCAGAGAAGGGTCCTTGGGTGTAGAGACGCTGGGCCTTGGACAGTTTTTGATTTTCCTGATAAATACGTTTTTAAAAATGAAGAAATGCCAAAACAGGGTTGCAAAAAAAAATGTGTTATATTGTAAATGGTTACATCATGTAATAAATTAAGGGTTTTTTTTCTGTAGTTATACATAGAAGTTATTCAACAGAAATTGGGTTGTTCAAATCATTAAAGCACTTATAAAAGAAGATTAATTCCCAGGGCTCTACAAGCAGGGGTGGTCTGGTGGGGGTCCAGGGTATGGTGAACGGTGAACTTCCTTCGAACTCGTAGGCTGTATGTGAGGCTGTGCCTCCTATGAAGAAAACGACAGAAGTCCATTTGGGGGGCAATTTGTGAATGTGGGGACTGGACAAACGGCTCTGGAGCCCCATACCCACCTGGGGCACTATTATATATTGCAGCCTTTTGCTCTCGGGTGGGCAGGGAAATACATGAGCTTGGCTTCTGGCAGATCCAGAATTGAACCAAAATCCACCAAGCCAGTGAATGCACCTCCTGTTGGGGTGTCCAGTTCAAAGGGAATACTCAGTATGCCAGAGCGTGGGCATCACTTCCCTGGAGCCTCCTCTGAGGTAGGCTGGCGCCTGGGCTCAAATGTTACCTCCGTGCCCTCATGAGTGTGCAGGAGAGATGCGCTCCCCTAGCCTGAGGCCCACGCTCTCACCCACTCTCTCTCCTACAAGCACCCCGGCCTTCTCCCTCGGTGCCCCACCCACGGTCCCTGTTTGGAGCCTTTGGGCAGGCTCGTGAAGAGTGTGTGGTCCCAGCACTGGCTCCCCGGTCTCCAGCGGGTGCCTGCCTCACCCCATTGTTTCTGTGGTCGCACCTTGAGCTTCTGGCGTTAGGATCCAGCGCAGGGGCTGTGCAGGCCTGGGAGCTCCTCGGAGAGTCCTTTCTGCCCCCAGCCCAGCCTCCTCCCTTGGCCACACTCAGGCCTTCGGACTGAACAGGGCTCCTCCCTGCGGCTCCCTACGCTCCCTCAGACCTGGGCCGGCACCTGGGGTTGGGGGAGGGGGGGATGAGAGAGTCTCTCCTGCTGGAACCCCCCAGGGTGGGAAGCGGTCAGGTCAGGTTCCACGGCCTTGTAGATGCAGGGAGCGATTCTGCCTTGGGACTGAAGTCCGCAGGCGGGAGTCAGCTCTGCCACTGCCTTGCTCACCTGGGCTGGCACCTGGGGTTGGGGGAGGGAGGGATGAGAGAGTCTCTCCTGCTGGAACCCCCCAGGGTGGGAAGTGGTCAGGTCAGGTTCAATGGCCTTGTAGATGCAGGGCGCGATTCTGCCTTGGGACTGAAGTCCGCAGGCGGGAGTCAGCTCTGCCACTGCCTTGCTGAAATCTTAGGCAATTAACTTCTCTTCTCTGTATCCCTGTTTAAGAAAAACAAACCCGCGAGGAAGCTCTTTACTGCTGGGTAATATGTGGAGTCCACAAGCATCGCCTCTGGCTTGGTATGGCGGGGCAAGAAAAAGCCTTTCTGCTTTAAATAATGAGCCATGCCCTTTGTGAACAGGGTTTTCTTTGGGGGGGGGGTTTGCTTTATTAAAAAAGAAGAATTGGGGTCCTCCAGGGTATTGCCCACAGGCTTCCCCAAGGTGACCTCCCAGCTGTCTGCTGTCTTTCCTGGGGGGTCAGCTGTTTTAGAAAGTCCAGCCTCCCCCCCCCTCTGCGAGGACTTCTCCCTGACTTGGGAGGAAGGAGATGTGAAGCTAATCATCTCTGTGGACGCACTGAGTTTCGGAGAGTCCCTTGTCTTTTGAATGGAAAATGTGTTACGAAGAAGAGAAAAATAACTAATGCCATAAGTGCTCTCTCTCACGTGGTCCACCAGAAAGCAAAGCAAGGGTGGGCAGCAGGCTGTAAAACAAGAGCTAGTAAAGACGCTTATTTTAATAAGCTTATTAACATTTTTGAATGGCTCCCCTTGTGCGCCGCTGAGGCCTCCCTCGGTGCACCGCGGAGCTGTGCAGGCGGGGGTTTTTACACACCTTCCAGCTCACACGAGCAGGATTATTGCTACTCTCCGCAGGTGTGTGTGTGTGGGGGGAGTTGCTGGAGGGGCAGGGTGGCCAGGCAGCGCCCACGGTGCGTCCCCTCCGGTTCATGCCTTCCTGCGTGGTCCGCGAGGCTGCGCCAGCGGAGGATACAGGGCTGGATGGGGGTCAGAGGTCGCGGAGAAACTCGAGTGACCTTAGATATGGCCTCCAAATTGTGTCCAAAGTGGCAAAAAAAAAAAAAAAACCCAAAAAACAAAAACAAAAACAAAAAAAATCGCAGGTGTGAGGGTTTGTCCTGCTCTACGAGGTCTTTGCTTGTGTTTTTGCAAAGAGTGACAATGGAATTGGCATTCCTTCCTGCGCAGGTGTCGCTGGCATTCCTCAGGCGTGGGCGGGCATCCGGGCTGGGACAGCGCTGGTCCTGGACCCTGGTGACTTCCAGAAATCCCTAACTTCTGGGATTTCTGCCTTCCAGAAATTTCTAACTTCTGGGATTTCTGCTCCCCAAGGAGGCCCAGGACTCCGACCCTCCTTCTCTTTAAGAAGGAAGTCCAGCGGTGTGTCCTTGGCTCCTGTGGACTGTGGGAAAGTAAGCTAGAGACACGCTACAGAGAAAGACAAGGAGACTTAGTGAAACCAGCTAACCAGAAGACCTCGCCTGGCTAAGTACCCCCTGTCCTTCAGGTCTCCACCTACAGGTCTCAGGCCTTCTCTGAGTTGACAGCCCCTGAGTGTTGATTAAAAGTCCCTCTGGAGCCAGTACCACCATCAGGAGCCTTATCAATGGGCACAGCGATAGGTAACACTGGGCTTTGCCGTACTCTGGAACTGTCTGGCCCCGGGAAGGCAGGGCTCGGACCGGAGCGCGTGCCCCCGGGAACGGTCCGAGTGCCGAGCGCGAGCCTGTGACTTTTCGACATCCAATACTATTAGAAGGACTCAGGATCCTTCATCTCTGTCCTTGCCTGTCCCCTCCACACCCTCTTTCCTACTCTCAGCCCGGACTCTGAGTTCTTGGCCACAGTTGGGCGCAGAGCCAGCGGTGGGCAGAAGGACCAGCAGCAGTTCTCCTTCTCCAGGCCGCGCGCCCTTAGGCAAGAGCCCAAGCGCAGAGCCGGGAGGGCCTGGGCCAGGTTCTCAGGTTTAGGCTTCTTTCTGGCACCGGCCGTGGAAGGCGATTTAGCTGCGAGCCAACTCTACAAAACATCTCACCATCTCATACTTGATCGTAGTATAACACACATAATACTCGACCAGCTCGAGACTCTGAGCAAACGTTTTGTCCTGGGTTCATGTATGTATGTATGTATGTATGTATATATGTGTGTGGGTGGGGGGGTGTTGAATCGTCCAGTCTCGAAACTGGACAGACTGTGAAGGACAGGTGGCCCGCAGAGCTCAGAGACCCAGGCAGGCAGGCTGGGGATGCCCTTGGAGGGGTATTGGCAGACGGTCCGGTGGAGGGGCTGCGCTTAGGAGGCCTGTGCTTCCGCTGCCCTCGCAGAGCGGCCTCCCCCAAAGCCTGGGGTTGAGCCTCCGATCCTGCCCGAGTGCCAGGGTGGGGGTTGGGATCGCAAGCTCAAGTCAACGCCGCTAATCTAGTCGGGTTAGCCGCTTTCCCGCACCACCTCAACTCTCTGGGTTCTCAGTTTCCTGACTGGCACGTAGTAAGCACTCAAGTATTTGGGGAGGAGAGATTCCTACTGTGCGGCGTTTCCTGTTTCAAGGATGGATTCTTCAGGTCGCTTCCGTTGAATCTCCTGGCAAAGATCTCGGTTCTCTGAGAGCCCACAGGAGCAGAAGCTGGTGTCCCTTGGGGTGCTCAGCTGTGAAAGCTGGACCCAGGTGAGGTCTTTCTGATTCTCCAGGTGGGAAGGCGTTAAGAGCTTTATCCTGAAAGACCCTGTGAGAACAGAGCAGGGGTGTGAAACCAGGCCATTCAGGAAGACTTCACTGGAACTGCTGTGCTGAAAATATACATAATTATCCCTTTAACGAAGATGGGATCTTCTAAGAACCTCCTGCTTCCTGTGCAGTAGTGCTCACAGCCTAACTGAAGGTAAGTTTTGCAAAGTTATACACAAATATTCTACCACATATATATTTTTAAATCTATAAAGATGGTAAGGGGTGAACAGGAAAAGTTGAGCAACTGTAAAAACAACAATAGTGAAAACAGTCAACCCCCACTGGAAATTGTTGAGGTGACAGGTTCGGTGGATCCTTTGCAACTACAGGTGGGGTTTAAAAAACAAATCCAGTATATAGACTTTCAAGGTTTAGAAGAGAAACATGTGAGAGCTTTGCTTTCTAGTGGATTCCTTTTGCACACAAGAACCTGCAGAAGAATTGACTTTGAATAATTCTTTCCTAAGGTGCCTGCCGTTCACTAGGGTTACAGTCGTTCACACGATGCTGAGGGAGGGGAGTCAGGGCCTCTCCTGCTGGTCCTCCTGTTCGTAGGAGGGCGGTGGTCCTTCCTGGCCAGCCTGGAGGAGGATGCAACTCCAGGACACGCCGGGAGGACAGCCCCCGTGTGCGCTGTGCACTGGGGACCCAGCCTCCCAGGTGCACCAGGGGAAGCCCTCACGAGAACTGGATGCTCATTAAAAGCCTAGAAGTTTGGTGTGTGTTTTTTTAAGAGAAATTTTGTTATTGTTGTTGTTGTTGTAGAACCGCTATCTGATCTGCCCTTTTCTGCTTTCTTTCCTGATCCATGCATTTGTTTGTCCGATCACTCGGCGATCTTGGGTAGGCGGCTACCTGTGCGGCAGGGGTGCGCGGAGAAAGGCCCGCCCTGGCGGACTTGGCGGTCAAAGGAAGATCGGGAAGAAAGTGCCCGGAGGGAAACAAAGCAGGCAGCGGAGCGGCGGAGTGGGGTTCGGGCCTTATTTGTGAGGAGAGTCACAGAAAATCGCTGGGGTGCGGAATGTCTGTAAGGGCCTCCAGGTGCGCTGGTAGCTGGGGCCGCGTCGCTCCTTCTCTGATTCCATCACGTCTGTTCCCGGCGGCCTTTGTGTCGTTCGGTCCCTTCCTCGCGGTCCCTTTCCGAGCCCTCCCTATGCCGCAGGTGCTTGGGGGCCGAGACCAGGCCCAGGGCCCTGAGCGCGGGCCTCTCCGCCCTTTCAAACGACCCCTCCGTCTCCGGGCGGCCCGCGCCAGCGTCTCGGGGGCGCAGCCCCAGGACCCAGGAGCCCCGGTCGTCACCCGCCGGGAGCTGATGGCAACGCGGAGAAGTTTCCGGAGGGGGCCCAGGGCAGCTTCTCGTTCCCCCTCCACGCAGCCCTCCCAGCCTGCGCGGGCCAATCACCATGCTGGTAAACCAGCTCCTAATTTAGCGTTTAATCTGTTTCCCTGAGTGCTTTCCGTGAATTATTTCATTCATTCCTCCCGGCAGCTCAATTACTAGTATCCTGCTTTGGGGATCGACCCGGGGCCGCGGCTATTCCTGGCGGAGCTGGGGTTCGGACCAGACTGCCTGGCTGCAGCCGGCTCCGCGCCTCTCCGCCCGGCTCCCCGCCGCCGCGCCCCGCGGGGAGGGCCCGTGCGCGGAGCAGAGGAACGAGGCCCGCGGCGAGGAAGCTCGGCCGCGCGCCCAGCTGCACGATTCAGCTTCCTCAGCGCCCTTCATTTCACAGCCTCTCGGAGACGCGGGATCCGCACCCTCCTAGCGGAGGAGGAGAGAGAACCAGGTACGGGAGGGTCGCTGGGGCGCGGCCGTGGTCGTGGCCATGCAGGTCGACATGGCAGCGCGCCGTCCAGGCTTTGGAGGCAGGGCAAGGCTCGGGTCTCTCTTAAGGTTCTCCTCAGCTCCGTGGATTTGGGGTGAGTTCGATAACCTCTAGCCCTCAGTCTCTCCAGTGGAAAAATGGGGATAAGAGAAGATGGTGTAGGTGGAGCCCTTGGGTGCCGGGCGCCCAGCAAGCTCTTAGGAGGCCGTAAGGGTACGAGGCTGAACAGGATCCAGTCCTCCCCACTCTCAGCCTATGAATTCATCTCATCTGCAAGAGGGACAGAATCCCCCCACCACCACCCAAATGCCCTATTGGGAAGGCATCAAGAGAAAGCAAATTGCCTTTTCATCTTCAGGGGAACTGACTTTTACATCCAGATCTCACTTACTATTTGCCTATCCCTGGTGACTAACTGATTCCCGGCGACATCGTGGATCTCGTGAGCTGGTGGCTGGCCCAGGTCCCCGGGAGGCAGGATGGAGGAGCTCAGGGCCCCCTTTCATACCTTTTGCTGGAGGGGGTACAAGGTCTATTTTGATGGGGGGGTACAAGGTCTATTTTGATGGGGGGTACAAGGTCTATTTTTATGGGGGGGCACAAGGTCTATTTTGATGGGGGGTACAAGGTCTATTTTGATGGGGGGTACAAGGTCTATTTTGATGGGGGGGGTACAAGGTCTATTTTGATGGGGGGGTAAAAGGTCTATTTTGATGGGGGGGTACAGGTCTATTTTGATGGGGGGTACAAGGTCTATTTTGATGGGGGGTACAAGGTCTATTTTGATGGGGGGTACAAGGTCTATTTTGATGGGGGGTACAAGATCTATTTTGATGGGGGGCACAAGGTCTATTTTGATGGGGGGGCACAAGGTCTATCTTGATGGGGGGAGGTCTATTTTGATGTACAAGGTCTATTTTGATGGGGGATACAAGGTCTAGCCAAGGCACATGATTGCTCTGAGTTCACCCTTCCTTGATTCTCAGAGATTCTGACTTCCTTTCCCGGGGCTTGATTGGCAGTAGACTCTCAACCCCATTTTCTACCTCCCCCTGTCCCCCAGACACACTTCGGGCCCATCACTGGAGTCCCCAGAGCAGAAATGGGCGCTCCAGGAAAGACAAGGGGGTCTCACAAGTGCCCAGAGCCTCTCGTGCTCTGCCCTAGATGTGGTCACATTGGGTCTCATTGAATCCTCAGGAGAACCCCATGAAGTGGAGGGGATTATCTCTCCTTTACAGACGAGGGAGCCGAGTTCAGAAGGGTCAAGTGACTAGGGCAGGGTCACACAGCTTGCAAGTGTTGAGCAGGGATATGGCCCCTGGGCCTGCAGGACTTCAAAGCTTCCGGCTACTGCCAGGGACACCTCCCTGCCTTGCTCCCACTCCTAGGGTGGGGGCTCTGCGTGGAGAAAGGAGGAGGAACGGGGGGTGGGGTCGGTAAGGAAGGAGGCTTTAATTCTCTGGGCAGTTCCGTATTAAGAAAACACTGGGCTCTGGCTGGCCTCTTCCCTGGGGCTGATGCTTGGACTCCTGAAGGCGAGGCCTGTATATTTGTAGTTTGATTCCGCCCGTCAAGGCTAATTTCTCCCTACAACTTAATGGACTCGGCTTGACGTGTGTAATGATTCCTAATCACGAACATTATTTTCGCTAGCCGGAGACATGTTCCAGTTGTTGTGACAGATCGCATTTCAGCCATAATGACGGAAAATTACCATTTCTAATTCTCCGGTTTTTGACACCTAAATCCACAGACCATATGTGTCAGGGGGAACTCCAGGCCCCGCGGTCCTCCCTCCCGAAGGCGGCGGCGAAGCGACCTTGCGGGGCGGTGCTCCCTCCCCAGAGGGGCCCCTGAGATGGACCCAGCACTGCTGGCTCTGGGCCTTTCACACTTCCTCCTTCCAGCATGAAGTCCCCGCCACCGATGACAGAAACCGAACCTTGGAACGGCCAGAGCCCGATGCAGTTTCTGGGACCTAGTATACAGCTGGGACCGCAGAGGGGAGTGTAGCTCGTCTGGGATCTCCTGGGTGGTAATCGGAGGGGAAGTGTCTCTCGGAACCATTTCTGGAGTTCCCAGCAGTGAGACTGTTGTGTCCCTCAGCTCTGGAAAAAGAGAGCAAGCTGGCTTGTTGCTCTATTTGCAAGTCTCAATCGTTAAGGAAGGCAAAGCTTTTGAAAACTCTGACAACATGTGTGGGCTAAGTACAGAGGAAGAAGTTAAGGCATAGAGCGCCTCAGTCATCTGCCCAAGATCACCAAGCTGGTAGAGCTAAGAGTCAGGTCCAGAACCTGGGAATTTAACCGCTCTCTAAGGTCACGCCATTCACTGTGGCCTCTCGCATTGGGCGCTCACCCCAGCCAGGGTGGGTTATTGTCCTCGCTTTAGATGTGAGGAAATTGAGGCTAGTAGGTGAGAGCCAAAGGCAAGACTCTCCATGTCCTAGGGTTTCTCTACTTTTGGGGGTGACCCAGAGAACCCCACTTTCAGGAGCCACTTCCTCTATGTACCTCCCACCACCCTCACTGCAGGAGCAGGTCTGTCTGGGCATGGCCCTGAGGATAAAGAAGTGAAGGGGTATGAGCTTCCCACCAGAAGTCACAGTGACAGTCGCACACGTCCTAAATGAGAGAGTTCCAATATTGACCTACGCATATTGTTCTGGGGAGCACATGGGTACAAGGGTCAGAGTGTCTGCCCCAGATTTACTAACCCCGCCTTAGAAATCTGTCACAGAACCTCAGATTCATCTTTTGTAAGATGGGGGTAAAAAAGTCCACCTCCGAAAAGGGTTGAAAGATTGGTAGAGGCGTCCTGTCCAGGAACAGGGGAAGAAGCCAACCTTCGCAAGGACTGGCATGGCTGTGGGTGCTAAGGCACGTGCCCCCGAAAGCGAGGAAACCCCAACTTTTCTTAGAAGGGGCTGGTGAGTCACTGGAGGTTACCTGTCACCCTACCCGAGTGTTCAGAGGAGGTCATGGGCGAGCCTGGGAGAGCCCTGTGAAGTCCATTCTGCTAGGGGCCTGGACTTCACAGACGCAGTCTACTACAGCTTTGACCCAGAAGGGTCAAGGAGACCAGACACCACCCCGGAAACTGAGAGCTGGAGAAGAAAAAGCACACACCAAGTTCTGAAAGCCAGGTGTGGGTACCATCCCCATCCCTGGTGTGTGCCCACTGGCCCTGGGGCACCGGGCTCTGGGCCGCACCTCCTGTGTGGCCTCTGCCTTTCCCCACACCCAGGCTCCGCTGGGGACCAACTCAGTCACGGCCTCAGCCTCTACTGTCGTTCCCAACTGGGAGTCTTCGGGGATACCCAAAGTAGGGGGGGTAGAGGGTGAGGATGAAATGCACCACCTGGTGTAAATACGGAAGCGCTAATGCTGTAACACCTACCGCACCCGCTCCTCAAAGCCAGCCTTTGCGGATTAAAAACAAATGTCCTGGAAATACAGTTTTCAGACACAAATAAGTTGGAGGTGTCCGTGGCGAGTGACTGAAGACAATGAACTACCAGGACAAACTCGGAGCCTATTTGGCTCAAGCCCTTGGCCTACTTGAAGCCAAAGAGGGTCACATCTGCAGCGTTTTTGTGTTTTGGTTGCTTATTAAATCAAAGAATAATGGAGTCCCTTCACCACATTTCTCAACAGAGGCGTGGATGGAAGGGTGTTTGTGAGAGCACTTTGTAACCTCCAGAGTAAGCGGGGTGGCCTGGCCCTCCCTTTCCTATGAGAAAATGCCCAGGTGGAGAGTCCTTCTGGCCTTCCTGTCGTTCAGGGTCCAGGCCCGATCCACAAGTCTCAGACTGACAAGCATCGGGCTGACTTTTATTTTTACTGGCTTGGAGACTAAGGCCAAGTGCGGGGGTACTGGCTCCCTTCTTTCTATTCAGCTGCTTGAGCCTTGAGGTCAGCAGAGCAACTCCATCAGAGAGGACACCCCTCCCTATAAAGAAATTGGTAGATATTGGCACAGAGGCCTCTGCCCAAGAGGGTTGGGGGTGCTTGTATTTTTTTGAAAAAATTTTTCTCTTTATTTATTCACTTTAAAGGGGGGAGAGAGAGAGAGAGAGACAGAGAGAAGGGGGGAGGAGCAGGAAGCATCAACTCCCATATGTGCCTTGACTAGGCAAGTGCAAGGTTTCGAACCGGCGACCTCAGCGTTCCAGGTTGATGCTTTATCCACTGCTCCACCACAGGTCAGGCCGGTTCTTGTATTTTGCATCTAGTAGAGAATCATTTACAGCCAGGTGGCCTGGGCATCAAACCTAAGTTCGCCTTTTACTGCTTGCATGACATTAGGCCTCATGAGTTTGCTCATCTGTACGGGTTAGCAATACACCCTACCTCATAGGGTTTTGCCGAGCATTAAATGATGTAAAACTTGGAAATGGCTTAGAAGAGTGCCTCGCACATAATACGTGGGCAATTACTGGTGCCTGGCATATAAGCAATCAATACATGAGAGCTGTTTTCAAAGACACCCTGGCTCACAAGGATGGAATCTCGGTCTTTGCCTGGATTTAAACAAACCTAGAGGCTACTGCACGCTGAGGGAGCCCCGCAGAGAGATGCTTTCAGTGTTGCCTAGAACGGCAGTTTGGAGCCTGACCGCTCCACTCAGGAGCTTCCATGTCCATTTCAGCTCTGCCCTTTCCTAGCCAGGTAACCTTGACCTAATGGAGACTTAGTCTGTTTGTGCCTCAGTTTCTTCTTGTGCAGATGATTAAGCATAGATAGACGTACAGCATTTATTTCAGTGTCTGACACTGCAAGAGCTCAATCTTGTTAGCTGTCATTCCTTAGGAAACAGGTGTTGCTGGTATAGAGGGAGAGGAAATAACTGATACAGGATTCCACTGGGCTGCTCAGACACAAGGACTTCAGGGAGTATCTGGGTTCCAGACTGACATGATCACTCACAGTTGGGTGGCTTTGTCGCGTCATAGCCTGTTTCAGCCAGCTGCCGCTGGCTCCAAGGAAAACAACAATCTCCACTTAGCAGCAGGGACTCCAGATATCCTAATAAGATGGGCTCTGGGCTCTGGGGGCAGCTGGAAGTTTGTCTTAGAGCTGTTCCGGCAGAACAAGCAGGCTCTTGGTTTGGGTGTGTTCTTGTGAGTCACTGGAGGAGACTGCAGACCATGGTGCCCTAGCTGCCGGCCGGTGGCTGCCCCACTCAGAAAGGGCAAAACACTGTGCTAATGTCCTCCTGTAATTCCTCAGGTCTGTGCGTGAGGCAGACACACTGCCTTCAGTCCGCAGTCACTGGGGCACTGGTTACTCAGGCCTCTATGAAACGCCAGCAGATGGGCATCATCCAGCAGAGGCTCATCAGCTCCTGGCTGGAAGACAATGCTGATGAGAAATCCTTATTGCTCGTATCTTATGCGCCAATTACGGTGTGCCCGCAAGGCACTATTTTGTGGATTTTAGAATTAGAGTGAGTAAAATGCTTGGCAATGTGCCTTAGCTCACAGTACTGGAAAAATGGAAGTCCCTATTATTAAGTCAGACCATAAATGCCTGAAATAAAAGGACCTACGCAGGACCTTCTGGGATGTATTCACAGAAGCCTCGAGTTCTGTTGTTAAGCCTTCCCAGCGGAGCTTGTGTAGGGCCGTGTTACCATTTTTTGTCCATTTCACTGAAGGGCATTCTGCAGCTGAGAGCCCCTTTCTCCTGGAATTTCCCTCAGCGGAGAGGCTATCTTAGGAGTTCCATTCGGACGAGATGCGTTCAGGTCTCTCTTCGCTTGCTGCCCGGCCCCACAGTGCCCAGCGCCAGTGCGCCCAGAGGCTATGGGGGCCTGGGCGGAGGCACCCGCACATTCTCTCCAACGCTCTGCCTCTGCGCCTGCGCCCGCGGTTCGCTCTGCGGTACTCGGTCCGCGCGGTCGCGGTTGGCACTGCGGCGCACATCCCCAGGCAGCCGGGACCAGGCCTGGGGGGAGCAAGAGGGATGGATCTCTGTGCTTCCGGCTCTCCGCTCCTGTTGACCCTGTTGATCTGGGTGAGGTGGGGCTAGGAGGCGAGGTTTGGCCTCCGCCCGAGTGCGCCCAGCGGGCGGGCTCCTCCCTGCGTTCTTCACGTGGGCAGCCCTTCCCTCCGATCCTATGAAAAGGTTGTTGGCAGGATGGGTGGACATCACCCTGCACTCTGAAGCAGGGTGATGAGAGAGACGACTCACGATTTCTTGAGCTTTCTGTCGAGGGCCCGCCACCGGGACATGTTATTTAAGCTCATCAGATTATTTGTCACATCCGTTCTATGAGGGACGTTTTATTATTATTCCCCTCCCCCCATTTTACATATAAGAAGACTGAGGTACAAACACGAACTTTCTCTGTGGTTCTACAGTTAACCAAACCTTGGAATCCGGACGTGAACCTGGAGAGCCGAGTCTCTAACCACGCCTGCGTGCAGCTTGCTGCGCTTGGGTAGGGCCCGTCAGGGAGCCCGGCTCTGGGAGGCTGCGCTCTGTCTGTGGGAAGAGGAGGGTGCTGTTACCCTCGGGCTACCAGTGGTGAGCGAGCAGAATTGCTGGGCCCACCCCGGGGGCAGAGGCCCGACCTGCGTTGGCGTGTCTTCTCCCCTGCGACCCAGGTGGCTTCGGGACTGGTCCTTGTGGTGGCAGTAGGCCACTCTCTTGATTTACACCCTGCTTTCAGTACCGGGGTTTGGGGGTTTTGGTCTCAAGCAGAGAACGGCTGTCTGTGAATTAGGGCTCTCGGCCTGGCGGGCAGGCAGAGGATGCTGATTCAATTTTATTTCCAGAGCCTTCCAGCCAGGAGGTCAGCCCATTACCACTGACTCAGCGGCCTCCCGGAAACATGGAGCTCGTCCAGGGTGCTGGCGCCCGAGGGAGGGCACAGATGGGAGCACCTGTGCGAGGGGGCTGGGGGTGTGGAGCCTGGCGGCAGGACCGGTCCCATCGAAGTCCCCCGGGCACCGCGGACAGAGAGGACTAGGCCAGAATCAGGTCCGGGTTGATGGAGTCCTCCGGCTGGAGCGCCAGTCCCGTGCCAGTCCCGTGGGTAGGAGAGGGGAGGTAGGCCGGGGGTGAGTGGAGTGGAGCCCAGTTGGTGGTGGAGGCCCCGAGCCGGTGAGATGGAGTGGGGTAGTGGCCGCAGGCACACTGGAGTTGGGGTGGGACGGGGTGCCGGGTACAGCCCGGAACCTCGAGGAGGTCACCGAGCCCGAAGCGCAGGTACCGTCCGTAACCCGAATCAGTCCTCTACGCGGGGCGCTGCCTCCCCGCCCCCGGGACCCCAGCCGTCACAGTGTGCGCGCGGGAGCAGGAGGAGGGCCGGTCGGGGCAAGCACGCGGAGCCAGAGCGGCCAATCTCCCAAATCTCAGCAGCGCGGCGCCCTGCGGAACGCTGCGCGCGTGAGGGTGGAGCCCCAGCCGCGCAGGGCCGCGCTATCACCCTGCTCTGGGATCCCCACCCCGCTTGGTGCTGCAGGTCCTTCTACTGGAAGACGGGCTGGTAATGTCTCCCTGTCTCCCTCGTGGCAAAGCTAAAGAGAGGTGAAGGCGGTTTCTAACGAAAGAGCCACGGTCGGTATCAGGGCCCAGCAAACTTTCCACTTCTGCACGCGCAAACATTCAGTGAGGACTGCGCTCGGTTTCAGTGGGCGAGGCTCGGGCCCAGGATCCGCATTCTTACCCCTCGGGTGGTCCTAGTGCACGTGGTGTAGGGACCGCACAGGGAGACCCGGAGAGCTGCGGGCCGGCGGGCAGGGGGAGTGGAGTCGGCCTTGGCTAGATCGGCCTGTCTGGGAGCCACTGTGGAAGGGCGCTGGGGACTCAGGGACGGCCAGTGACTTGCCCTCGGGGAGGTGACAGTTTAAGTGTGAAGAACCAGGCCTGGGACCAGCACTTTGCATTTAAAGTACTTCCTCCAGCGTCACTGCACCGCCTCAGGCGTCAGTCCCCCGGGTCCCTCTGGCCTCCGAGGAGTCTCCGCACGTCGAATCTCGTGGCGCAGGCCGCGTGGGGCTCCTCGGCAGCCCTGGAGCCCAGATCCCCGAGCGGGGAGAGCAGCCGCGCGCCGCGGCTCGGCCGGGGCTCCGGGCGCTCCGAAGTGCCTCTTGGCGACACGCAGTCCGGTGACCAGGCCTCTGCTACCTCGGGAGTGGGTGTGTGCCTCCCCTTCCCGCAGCTGGATAGCGTGGGGTCGTTTCCTCTAACTCGGGTCTTGCAGCGGTTTGCCCCGAAGCACAGGAGCAAACGGGGCGCGCTGCAGCGGCCTCATGGAGGCTGCAGTCTCCTCGCCGAGAATGGGGGCGTCGCCTCCTGCCAGCTTCTGCGGGGGTCACGTCAGGCTTCCCGAGCAGGGCTGCCAAGAAGAGCCACCTGCGGAGGCCGCTGGCCAGTGCCGAGCTGAACCCACACCTGGAACGCGTTCCTCCCGGGTTTCCTTCTCAAAGCCGTTCCTGCGCATCTGAAATGGGGCGCGAGGTTGGAGAGGCTCGGCCCCTTCCTGGGGTAGCAGGCAATGAAGCTGTCAGGGACCCACAAACAAACAGTGTTTGCTCGCCTTCACCTATCCAGGTGAATTCTTGGCTGGTGACTTCTAAATCCTTCCCCCAAAGAAAACCATATCCTGCCATCTCCTCCCCTCCCTGCCCCCCCAGCTTAAATTCTTATGAAAAATTGATGGAAAAAACATCTTTCGTGGCCTCTGGGTTCTCATAGAAAAACAACACAAGCCCAGACCTCACTAGTAATAGTGAAAACCTTAAAATTCAGTGTTTTATCCCAGGCTTCCTCGGTTTTCAAACAAACAATTCGAACATGTTTGGACTTCAAAATGTCAAACTTGATAATTGGCTGTTTTCTGAAGATGGCTTGGGTGAGGAATGGCTGAAAATGTAAAATGTCCATTCCGACAGATTTGGAACTGGACTTGTTCTTTTGCTAAGCCAGCTATCCACTTGCCTGGAGACCATAGTAGGGCTGAAAGTTTTTATCTTGGGCAGTTTATAGGGAGGAAAAAATGGTAGAAAATCGAGCTAATGAAATTGAACAAGAATACCATTAGAATTTTCCCTTATTCGTCATTCCCCCTTGGTTTCTTTTACGTGGAATTCCATATAAAATATAAACTATTTATATAAAAGTTTGCAGAGTGTTACATTAACCAAAAATACAGGGAATGAAACAATTAAGCAGCACATATAGGCATATTAATTACCCCACCTTGCACATGGGGCAGTATGTTGTACATAGCATTTTTCATTACTACATGAGCTGTTAAATGTATAAAGTAGGTACATTTGTGGGCACATTAACACACTATGAGAACTTGAACTTGTTCATTTCCTGGCTTTTATGGGCCTGGTTGGGCTGTATGGGCTTGCTATACACATGCTCACGTGCCCTGAACTCCCATTGACTTCTAGAGTCCCCACCTCCATGGACTTAGGGAAGCAAGTAGAAAATGGCATGGTTAAGTGTAGACCGGCCAGATCTGGGTTGTTATCTCTGCCTGACATTCATAACAGTCTGCCCTGGCCCTGGCGTGAGGACATAAGGAAGCTCTTGACTGCTCTTGCCTTTATTCGGTCAGTTTTCTCGGGGACCACATTGGCAAGTCCATCATTACAGTGGAAGTGTATATTTTTTGCCTTTGAGTTAGCCTAGGCTATCCTCATAACTTTGTCTTACAAATATGAGACCTAAATTAAAGCTGCCTTGCTCTCTTAGTAGAACGCCCAATTCTCTCCTCAGTGCAAACGAATTTGAAATCATTCTCACCCATACAAACAATGAGCCACTTGTGGCTTTTTCAATCTTGGGTTTCTATACTCCTCTATTCTTAATCATAAAATTGGAAATAATTTTAATAGGATAAGGAGATATCTAGAAATGGGTATCTCAGTAAAGAACAGGTAAATAATCTTGGATCCTGATGGGTGTTGCAATATAAGATACTACCTATAAAAAAATTGCTTATATATTCAAGAGAATTGGGGAAAAAAACTGTATGCCTTCTTTCCATGTATATTTTTATTAGTTTCTTTTTTTAAGATTAAGTAGCAAAAAAAGTAACTTGTTTGAGTTTGGAATTAGAATAAAGAACAAAGCTTGAGAGTTCTACTTGACAGTGGACTATTTTGAAAAAAAAATTCGAGTCAGAGTCAAGATACATTTTGAAATAAATGCTTAAAATACATTTTCCTTCTTATGCCATTTGCATATAAACCAAATGGCATAAGAAGGCAAATATTACAAAGTGAAGAACTTTGAAGAAAAGTGAAGAATGCTGTTTGTCACTTTATGTCCCATTTACAGGAACAGATAGATGTCCAGCTATTTAGTAGAAAAAGCCTGGCTTTTGGGTGTAAAGGTGGAGAGAGGGAGTGTTTTCACATTTTTATCTGGTGAGTGAGTGTAGGCATCTATGAAAGATCAATTGAATTTTTAAACTTTATTTATTGATTTGAGAGAGACAGGAAGGAAGAGAGAGAGTAAGGGGGGGAGAGAGAGAGAGAGAGAGAGAGAAAGAGAGAGAGAGAAAGATTTCTTGACCCTGGATTGAACCCACAACCTTTGAGTATTGGGACGATGCTCTAACCAACTGATATATCTAGCTGTATAGGGCTTGAAATTTAAGCTGAACATTGATAAAGCTTTAAAAGATGTGACTGGCCATTTTGTTCTAAAACTATTCCATTTAAAATTTTTTGAAAATGGTCAACTCAAACATGGAGCTACCATCTACCATCATTGAGGGCTTCTCACATTCTATGCACCGTGCTGGACGCCTTACAATAAGGTGACCAACTTTTTTACAACAAAAAGGAGGACAAAGATAAATTGAAGAAAACAATATCGTAAATAACAAACATTTTTTCATTGCAACACTATGATAAATGCATAATAAAAACATTTGTAATATTTGTTGTAATTATGCTTACATGCCTATTAATTTTTAATAATAATTTTAAGAAAAACGTACCCATTTAGTAAAACTAAATATCAAACAAACCCACTAATTTGAAGTGATATTCGAGTGTATTTATCATTTTCTAATTAAAAAACGTCTGTTTATGCAATGATTTAATCAAAATGCATTGTTAATAGATATGGTTTGAAGTTAGATTTCCACTTTAAAACTCGAATTTCGGGAAAATACTTGTAAATAAAATTATATGTATTTGAAAATTATTAAATAGATAATGAATTAGTAAAACGTGAATCATGGTTACCTATCTATGATTGAATATTCACTGAGAAACAAATAATCGTGAGTCTACAATGTCATATGTGCCGTGTCATGTTTCAGTAAGAAGTACACAAAGCCATCTGCGTGCCCGGTATATCGCGCGCTCTCTCAAGGTCTCCCGTGCGGAGCACATGCATCTCATAATCAGGTCTCGCCGCACTGTACTGATGATCCTTGACGAATCGTCATGTCAAATACAAATACGTCACATCACATGCAATGGATCAACTCTGCATCGATCAAATACGGACATTTACTGATTGTTCTTCCAATATCAAAAAGGAGGACATGTAGGAGGACACTTTTTGAGGGGAGGATGGAACTTACAAAAGAAGGATTGTCCTCCTTAAGGGAGGACAATTGATCACCTTACTTACAAACATTATTTCATTTGTTGTTCTGAAAACCTTCGATATTATCCCCACTAAAATAGAGCCTTCAAGAGCATAAATAACTTCCTTACAGCCGTACAGATAGTCAATAGAGGAACTGGGATCAATTGACTCTAAGATCCAAATTTTAACCACCACTCTGACCTGTATCCTTCTATTGATTGAATAGCCATGTTTCACTGAACAGACATCAATTCACAGAACTTCGTGTTTTTGGTTTTTTTTTAATGTTTACTAAACTAAATGGTTCAAGTTCAAATGGAAGAATAGGCTATGCACTTAGATTTTTGGGAAAAATTACTTGGCGTTCAAGAAGATGGTCTTGCTTGCTAGGCCTAACATGTTTTAGTTTACTGTTCTGTTTTAAAATGTTATGTTTTGGAACAAAACCAGCGGTGAGGTCCAGAAATGGAAGGACCAGTAGAAAGGATGAAGGGCTGGCTGGCCCTCAATCAAGCTGTAAATCAGAGGGAACTCCATGGTAAGGGGTGCTCATATCATCTTTGTTTTATATCAGACAATCTCATATGTTGGAGAGATTTCAGGTGGCATTTTCTTTTTCTGTTGAAAACATTTCTCTGTTAAAAAAATAAAAATAAAAAAAAAATAACTCCAAGGGGCAAATTCCCTGGCTTGTGTACTGAAGACATTCAGCATTTTGAGTTGTTAAGAAGAGCTGTGAATTAATCCCCGGGAAAAATTCCTTCCATGTCCAAGTCTGCCAATGCAGGATTTTCAGAAAGGAGAGTTGACCAAGGCAATGAAACTCCCTTTTACTATGCAGATGTCAAGAAAGAGCATGCTCTTCAAAGCAACACTATGAAACAGAATACTTTTTTCTTTAGTTGAAATATATTTTCTTTTTGGTGTTGGTATCTAAATAAGTTGGAGTTTCCTATGAACGTCTTAGTTGCTTTATTCTTTGTTACTGTGTGGTACTAATTTTTTTATATAACCCAGGAACAACATTATGTAAAGGAAATTTTAAAGTTCAATTACAATCTCTAATTCCCTGAAATTGGGGGATAAAAAAAAAAGTAAACTTGAATTAACATGCATGTTATTGAAGGATGGAATTTTAAATTTGGTCGTAATAGTCCCAATACTTAGAAATAGCAGGATTATTCCATGGCCGAGGAGTCCTTCTTGAATAGTATTTATAGAATGTGGTGGGTGCGTTGGAGCAGGTTAACGGGCCGCCTATGTAATGGGCAGCTATTGCTACTGACTCACCTTTCAGAAGGCGCACACTCTGGAGTTGTTTTTCAGTGCTGTGCGCGCTAATGAAGGCCAATTTAAAGCAATTTTCTTGAAGATTGCTATTCAGGCCCGGCTGACTTGTAATTCCAATACTTATGTCAGGCAGGAGGTTGTAGTGGAAGATTAGTAAATACAATTATACGAATATTGGTGTTATTTTAGTGACTTAGAGTTTGGTTATGCTGAAGACAAGCAGTCAATTAATGTAGGCCTGATATGGTCGATGCGTACATTAGACCAATAAACCTCGCACGTAAACAGACTTTGAAGCTAAGTGCTGGAGGAAGGGTGAGTTTGGAAGCACTCGTGTTTTGCCTGAGCTCGTTCTGAACCGATGGTGAGGGCAAAAGATTCTTTTTTGTTGTTGTTTTTTAAATTCTAAACTATAGTAACTGAGTCTCTGGCATGCGTTATCTTATGCCACAGCTATGTTTACCATACAATTATTATATGGTCAGGTTTTTGGAGAGGGGACATTATTTTACTCTGTTATAGATGTTATTTTTGTCTACATTTTCCAAGCGGGGCGGACTCTTCCAGGATAGACTCACTAACGCAGAACCAAGTACAGTCGCCGGGGTTGGATGTCATGAATGTACCGAATTCGGACAGAAGCTGGCTCAGTGATCTTTGCAGTGAAGTCTCAGTCGGGTCCCACTTGCTCGGTGACTTCATTGTTAGGAAAGTGAAAAGGGGGCAAAGATGACTTTTGTACACGCCTCTGTCACTTTGTAGCCTCAGCCATTTTCAGGTTTCACTTTTCATTTCGAAAACAAAATGTCACAGTCTCCCTTCCAAACTATTTAATTAATTTCTGGCAACTAAAAAGAAAAATGAGGCATAAATTGCTTTTGAAAACTTTAGAAAGGGACCTGTGTTACTGAGTATAACATTGCATAGGATTTAATTGGGTAGAATATAATATTTTATACCTTCATTCCCTGGAGAACAAAATGGAAAACTTTTCTCCTCAGGGGCAAAAGATAAACATGTTTTCAGATACAGTAACTAAAAAGGTAATTACACAAAGTAGTATAGGGTACTTTTGTTCTCTATTAGTTTTTAATTATGTCACCTTGTCTGAGAGAGGATAAAAAGTTCCAAGGAGGAAAATTTAAGGATATCAAATTTTTAGGTTGATATTCAAAGACATTTTGTGGGATTTCAATGGAAAAGAAAATGGATGATGAACACTTCATTAATTTTGACATTTGAAGAAAATTGCTTAACCTTTCTTTTATCCAAGTCTCAACTTATAATATCAAAGTTTTTCAGTGTGTCCTTTTATATGAAGTGAGGTCATTTGAATTTTCAAAGTTAAGTCAGTAATTTGCATTTTATTCAATAATTGAATTTTTATATTTGAAAAATAGCAAGATAAAGCAGGATGAATTTTCCACTTTGGGCCTTTTCCTCCAGTTTTTGTTTTAACTTGCATACAAAACAAATGCATTCTAAAAGTTAGACTTAGAGGTTGTCACTCAAAGCTTCTTTACATATTAAGAAAAATTAGATATTTTACAAGTATAATGAGCTTTTTTCTGGTACTTGAAAAAAAATGTTGGGTTCATATGGAAAGCAATGCAATTTGAAGAGATTTTAGTGAAAATGTGTGGCCCTTCCAAAGTTCTGAGAACACATCCTCTGCCTCAGAGTTTCTCTGTCTTTCCGTTTACGTGGAGAAGAAGGAAGTGTGTATAATTTATTACTATTAAGGAACTTTATGAACGGTCCTTCTCATATTTCCCCCTTGGAAGCCATTAGATAATCTGTTTTTGTAATACTGAGTCAAACATTTGGTTTAATATTCTTTCTCAGAACAGTCCACATAATCACAGGATTATTAGACATCTCATAATTTTTAAAGGTGTCTTAAACCCATGCACGTTTATTCCTGTGCTGAGTTTCCTAAAGTTACAATCTTTAATTCTTGTTCTCAAAAGCAAACAAACAAGAAAATGTTACCCAAGATGCACATAAAACATGCATTAAAGGCGTTTCCTACTCTATGTTTTTTTATTATCCCTCTACCTTACCACCCACCAGTGTTGTGGATTTAAGAGAGTCGACATAATTGAGTAAGTAAATTACCAAAAACCGAGGCAGCTGCTGCAGACACCTAGCAATTGGCCGTTTCTTGGTTCTAATGTTCTCGTATTAGCACATTAAAACAAGCAGAAAGGGGGCTCTTAATTATGCCTTATTTTATGGGAGCACAATAAATTCCTTTTGTTGACCTTAGTGCAAACTCAATGGTGTTTTTGTGCAGTGTTGAATTAAGAGATATCAAAAGCCATAGATTGAAGGATTATTCTGAGTATTTAAGGAACATGTAAGTAGGTAGTAATGAACCCCCAACACAACCAAAGCTGCTCGTCTAAATGCGAAAGTACCAGTTATTCCACATTTCAAACTGACAGCTTGTAAATGTAAATTTTATTAAATGCACAGCAATAAAAATTTGTAGGTTTCTGTCACTTTGAATTTTAGTGGCTCAAAATGAGGCCTCTAGCCTTTTAAATCACAGCAGGTAAAAGCAGAGCTCTCAAGCATTCAACATTTTAAAACGAGCCTTTTTTCGGTTTCACTCCATGCATTTGCTCACATAATATCCTTTGCAGGATTCAAGAATGGATGTGTTATGTCACTTAACAGGCCTGCATTTTCCATCACCTCTATATCACAGTTCACAAAGTGTTTCTTACAACCCTCAGGGAGAGAAGGAGAGAGAGGTAGGGAGGGAGAGAAACAGAAAGGACTAAAAGGAAGTAAAGAAATGAAAGAGATAAAAATAAAAATATCGGAAACAACCTAAGTGTTCAACTTAAGTGGATGAGTGAATAAAGTTTCATATATATATATTATATATATATACACATTAATTTGTAGTTGCTTCTTGTATATAATGTAGTATTATTCAGCCATAAAAAAAACCCCAAGGAAATCCAGCCATTTTTGTGACAACATGAATGGCCATCACGCTAAGTGAAATAAGTCTGACAGAGAAAGACAAATACTGTATGATCTCATATGTAAAATCTTAAAACAAAATAAAACAACCAACCTCATAGAAAAAAAAAAAAGATCAGACTTGTGGTTATCAGAGGCAGAGGGTGTGGGTGGGGGGGAGATAGGAAATTAGAGGAAGGTGTTCCAAAGAGAGAAACTTCCAGTTATAAGATAAATAGGCTTGACCTATGGTAGCCTAGTGGATAGGGCGTCGATCTGGAATGCTGGGGTCATGTGTTCAAAGCCCAAGCCACATATGAGAGGCTATTACTATGAGTTGATGCTTCCCTCTCCTCCCCACCCTTTCTCTCTCTCCTCTCTCTAAAACCAATGAATGAAATCTTTAAAAAAGAAAGAAATAGAAACTAGGGATGTAATGTATAACAGGACAACTAACTATAGCTGTATGATGTATAGAAAAGTGGTTAAGAGAGTAAAGCATCTGACTTCTAAAGGAGAAAACTTTTTTCTTTCCTTTTTAGTGTATTTATATGAGTAGATGCACGCTAGCTGAACTTACTGTAGTAATCATCTCACAATATATGTAAATCAAACCATTATGCTTTTTGCCTTAAGCAGATATAGTGATGTATGTCAATTATTTCTCAATAAAACTGGAAAATTTTCAAAAGAGTAAAAACATAAAAATTAAATTTCAAATACATTAAGAAAGATCTAAGAAAGTATATTACGTAATATTTCACAATATGAAATGACGCACTTTTAAAAAACTAGTCAGGCTTATTTTCACAGAGATTATGGAAAGTATAAAACTGATTAATGTTATATAAAATAAGCATATAGTGAGAAAATACAGAGGGGAATAAAAGTAAGGATTTCCTAAACTTTCTAAAATATAGAAGGAAAATTAAGAACATGCATGCATCAAGGCCCAGTTTATTGGACAAAAGGATAATTGGTTTTTCATTTAAAGAAAGGCCATGCTAGATTTAAATAACAATTTTGCCCTAAGCTTGCTTAATAACAGAAGCGTTTCATTTCTCTGTTTATTGTCCTATAGAGAAGCAGTTTCAATTGATACCTGACAAATGTCAGAGTTTAAACATGGTAATTGAATATGCAGTTTGTCAAGTAATATTACTTTACCTTGGTGAATATTGTTGCTATAAATGACTTTTCTGATGAGACTTAGGAGAAAGCGTTCGGCCACCTGCAGCTGTTAAATATCCCCCTGGCACTTTTTCTAAGAGTTGAAGTATTACCCTGTGTTTTGGCCACATTCCAGTTTGGGCTAATGGCATTCGTTCTGTCGAAGTTTCCTTTGCAGGTTTAATTGGGTCTGACCCTTTTCTTCACTTTAAGGAGCCTTCTCCCCTAAACATTCCCATTCTGGCAGAAAGAGGGGACACAGCCATTCCTTTTTTGGCTGAATTTCTAGAGTGTACTACATACAACGTTCTGTACATGAGCAAAGTAGTTCAGGGTGAATTTCAACACTGTGCCTGCCTATGTATTAGAGGGTTTAGCGTTTATAAGTTTTAAATATTATTTAGTGCACGCAAAGAAACTTCCTTCAAAAGGTTTCATTTTTAGGGTACTTTAGGGGTGACATACAGCGATTCTTTTAACAGCAGCGTTTTAACAGCTTATTTTTTAAATGGTGGAAATCAAGACTGTCTTAACGAGAAGAATTTACACATATTTAAAGATTATTATTACCAAGATAGTAATCACATTTTGGGGGGCTAGCTTTCCTTTCTATGTGAAAAGTCCAAGTTCCTTCTCAAAGACCTGTGTGGGTCAGCTGATGTGCTTTGGAAGCTGTTCCAGTTCTCAGACCGCTTGCGACTGCTCCGTCCACTGAGTCAAGACTACAGCGGAGTTGAGAGGGCGTGTCGGTGAAATGGCTTTCCAGATCTCCTTCCACGTTTACACTGGAGGGGCAGGCACTGTGAAGGTTATTGCTGTTTTTGGTTTCTAACCTTCCTCGATCACTTTGGATCAACCTGCTGCCAAGCTCAACCCCTGCCCTGCTAAGATAACTAGGATCACCAGTATTTTGGTGGATCATTGTCCAAGGGAGGGAGGGAGAGGAAAAATAGAGGAATGATCTTAAAATCACGAAATTTCAGGATTGGGATTTCAGAGCTCACATTTAGTCACTTTATATTAATCTACTTCATACTTCTTAAAAATTTTAAATTCCAAAACTAAGTTGTGACTGTGAAAACTGTATGTTATATAACATACAAGAATTCACTTTTCTTCCTCCTGTATCCTGCTCCACCTCAATTCTAGAACATTCCTGGCGGGCATTACTGATGTGACTTTGGTGTTGGTCTTCCCAGCCACTAACACATTTTTGTACACAATTTTGTTTTGTGTGATTAATTTCAAACATATCTCTTATGCAACCTACTTGTATTTCACCTTATAATATTGTTTACAGAGCTTTCCAAATTAGTACATATTGATATACTTCCTTATTTTAAACTGGGGCTTGTCAATCAATACTATTAAGTATCACCTAAGTGTTGAGTGTTTCATTATTTTGTTTACTTATTTATTTATTTATTTTAAAATTTATTTTTATTTATTTTTTTACAGAGACAGAGAGAGTCAGAAGGATAGACAGGGACAGACGGACAGGAATGGAGAGAGATGAGAAGCATCAATCATTAGTTTTTCGTTGCGTGTTGCGACTTCTTAGTTATTCATTGATTGCTTTCTCATATGTGCCTTGACTGCGGGCCTTCAGCAGGCTGAGTAACCCCTTGCTGGAGCCAGCGACCCTGAGTCCAAGCTGGTGAGCTTTTTTTTGCTCAAGCCAGATGAGCCTGCGCTCAAGCTGGCGACCTCGGGGTCTCGAAGCTGGGTCCTTCCACATCCCAGTCCAACGCTCTATCCACTGTGCCACTGCCTGGTCAGGCTAGTTATTTATTTTTAAAGATTATATTTCTTGATTCTAGAGAGAAGAGAGAGAGAGAGAAAGGTGGAGAGAAGGAGCAGGAAGCATTAATTCATAGTTGCTTCTAGTATGTGCCGTGACCGGGCAAGGCCGGGCCGCGAATCCTTGACCTCAGCTTTCCAGGCTGACGCCTTACCCACTGCGCCACCACAGGTCAGGCTGGATGTCTCAGTCTTATAACCACAGCCCTTGCCTCTCTTTATGTGCATGTGGGGTTATTGCTCTATAGCACATATTTGTGGACTGTGCTACAATTCTCTTATCCTATAATTGAGGCAACCAGGGTCCATAGAGATAAAGGAATCTGTTTAAGGACACACAGTTTAGGCAAAGCCATACCAAAGCCCAGATCTCCTGATTTCTGGGTTACTGACCTCTGATGCTCTGCTAGGTCCTGTCCTTGCGGTTAATGTTCTCATTCTCAGAGGTGGGGCATCAGCCTCTGACAGCTCACAGCTGCCTCCCTCATGGGGAGTGGCCCTGGGCTGTAGAAAACTGTTTTGGCCAAGGTTATGCTCCCTTCCAGAGCACGGTGGATGATTGATTCAGGAACACAAAGACCTAGCTCCCTTGTTTCAATATGGGAGGGCTGGGACTAGCTACCCCAGCTCCACAGCACATAGTAGGGCGGCTGAAGCCTCAGTGGCCGATGTTTCCAGGGCTGGCTTCTCACTCTTCTCCATCAGGAGTCCCACCAGAGGGAGCGTTTGTGGGCAAACTTTCTGCATGCAGTTCTCTGGAGCACAGTCTCTCCAGGGAACCGCACCCAAGACGCCCTACAGTTTCCCCTTATCTTCCCCGAAGGCGAAGTTGGAGGTTCAGAGGCAGGGCAAGAAGGGATGCCAGACTGGGGAGTGTCAGCGGGATCCAGAGTTCTTCAGGCCTCAGGACTGGTCTAGGCGTCTAAGCGCCTGAGGCCAGCATTGCATCACCGCTGCTGGAGGGACAGGTGTGGGAGGGGAAGCAGGAGGGAAGATGAAAGGATAGAGAGGAGGGGAGCTGCCACCAGTTGTTCCAGAGAAGAAAGAGGATAAACACCAAGGGTAAATAAACAAATAGATGTAACAGGATGGAGACATTTTATTCGACCGAATTCTTTTCCTGTATAGGACTATCTTTTCAAAATGAGGCAGTGGTTAGGTATGACACCCCCCCATTTCCCAGCCTCCTCACTCTCCCTCACACACTCAGCCCGGACACGCAGACATCGGCTGGCCCAGGAGCACAGAGGGTGGAGGAGCAGGAGTCTGAAGTTCTAGGGAGGTCAGGAAGAAGCAAACAGAAGCCGGGAAGCCAGAGGGTACCAGGCTAGCTGCTGCCTCGGAGAGAGAACAGGGAGAGGCCTGGGAGGAAGGAGGCTAAAACATAACTTTACCCACCCTGGGCAGAGTGAGTTTTGAAGCTTTCATTCATTTAAGTTCAGTGAGTGTTTATTATAGATATATTTCTTCAATATCGGACAAGGGTGTTTTGCCTCAGACCAACATTCATACTTACAGTATTCAAAGGTAGCCGCACTCTGTTCCCAGATCTGTTCTTTATTTTACTCTGACCTCACGCCTTTGTAACAGTGAACTAGTGCAGTGCATGGCACCCCAATCCTGAAAGTGCTTTCGTTCGTTGATCGGTTTCCATGTTACATTTATGGAGGTGACATTGGTTAATAAAATTATATAGGTTCCGAGTGCACAGTTCTATAATACATCACCTGTATGTTGCACTGTGTGCCTACTACCCACAGTCAAATCTTCTGTCACTGTGTATTTGACCCCTGACCCCTTTACTACCCTCTACCCCCTTCCCTCTGATAATCACCATACTGTTGTCCATGTCTGTGATTTTTTGTTTTTCTTGTTCACTTGTTGCTTTTAACGAATCCCATAAATGAGTAAGATCATATGGTCCTCAACTTTTTCTGTCTGATTTATTTCACTCAGCATGATATTCTCAAGATCCATCCATGTTGTTACAAATGGCAATATTTCACCTTTTCTTAAGGCTGAGTAGGGTCCCACTGTGTATATGTACCACATCTTCTTAATCCAATTATTTATTGAAGGACACTTTGGTGGTTTCCACATCTTGGCCACCGTGGATAATGCTGCGATGAACGTAGGGGTGCAAATATCTTCAAATTTTGGGGGTAGATATCCAGAAAAGGGGTTGCTGCATCATATGGTAACTTTATTCTTAATTTTTTGAGGAACTTCCATGTTGTTTTCCATAGTGGTGGTACCAGCTTACATTCTCACCAGCAGTGAATGAGAGATCTTTTTTCTCCACAGCCTCTCCAACGCTAGTTATTACCTGTCATACTGATAATAGTTATTCTAACAGGTGTGAAGGGAAACATTATGTTTGAAAGACAAGAAAGTATAAAGAGTTTTGTCAAGTCATTCCCTATGGACTATGCAGTTTAAGTCCTTTTCCTCTTACCCTTTCTCAGATCAGTGTCCTCCCTGCCATGGACTCTGTCTGTGACCCCGCCTCCCAGCTCCGTTTGGTTAGACTGCTGAGCCATGGAGCCAGTCCGAGTCTCCCTCAGTCGGTAATTTGGAATTGAGATTTAGAGGCAGAATTCATCTCTGCATGCCATTGGAATTGCAGTCATGTGATTCTGGGAGCTGAGGCATGACTATCTTCCAGGATAGGACACAGGAGTAGAGGATACCAGGCTCAGTAGAGTGACTGGCATACACAACACACAAAGAAAAGTAAATATAAGGGGAGGAACGCTCTCTGGCTTCCTTAGGGATTTCTAGGTTTCACGACAAGTCCCTGTGAGGCTTAGTTCCAGTCTTGTCCTTATGTTCCATAAGACACTCGTATCCTGGGACAAAGTCTAGTTCAAGTTATATTTTATTACTTTAATCATGAAGAGTTCTAACTGATCGCATTGGTGCCTGACGATGGGTTGCAAGCAAGAGCTCTTTAGAAAACACACAGGATGGCTCAGTTGAAGTGATATAAAATGGGGTGACTAGAGAAAGATTTCTCCAAAGTGGGACAGGAAAGTAGCTTGATTTTGTTACTTGCAGCTGTTTAAATCTGAATAATAATAATTAGAGTGGGAAGAAGAAACATGCTAAGGGAAGACCATGTAACAAGATCCCATAGACACCAATTGAGGGAAGAACAGGACCCGGAGGGAAATTATTCTTGTGTTCACTCATCAGGTCAAAGTGTTCAGGAAGTGAGTTGATAACAATATTTATGTCTTCAGATGAAAAAAATGTTAAGAAGAAAGAAAACAAAATTTTCATTTCAATATGATGAAATATGAGCATATATAAATAAAAAAAGCAAATTGTAGAGTGGTGTATATAGTATCTGTGTAAAAAAATGGAGGGATTGTGTATTAGTTTCCCAGGGCTGCCATAACAAGCTATCACAAACTGGGTGGCTTAAAACACCAGATGTATACTACTCACAAAAACCAGGGGATCGGGGAATGTGCAAATACTCCAGTACTTTCAGCCTTTTGTATAGTGCATTTTTACTAATGAAATAAAAGTTGGTTTTGCATCTCATTTGCATAATTGAGCCACTTTTTTTTTTTTTTTTTTTTATTGATTTTTAGAGAGAGGGGAGAGAGAGAGAAGGGGGAGGAGCAGGAAGCATCAACTCCCATATGTGCCTTGACCAGGCAAGCCCAGGGTTTCGAACCGGCAACCTCAGTGTTCCAGGTCGACGCTTTATCCCACTGCGCCACCACAGGTCAGGCCATAGAGCCACTTTCTTTGACTTGTCATTTGCTTTTCTGATATTCTTGTTTAATAAAAAAAAAATCAATGCTTCTTTTTTATCGCCTCATATTCATTTTGGGATATTCCCTGATTTTTGTGAGCAGTATACAATTCCTCATGGTTCCAAAATCAAGGTGTCTTCAGGTCCCCGCTCCCTCGGAGGGATCTAGGGGAGAGTCATCCTTCTTCGCCTCCTTCCAGCTCCTGGAGGCTCCAGGCATCCTTTGGCTCATGGAAGCATCACTCCAATATCTGCCTCCACCTCCACATGGGGTTCTTCTCTGTGTGTCCCTGTGCTTTCACATGGCGTCCTCCTCTCTGTGTCTCCCTCCTCTTCTTTAAGAGTTTTGTATTGGATGGAAGATCCACTGCAATGACCTCACCTTTACCTGATTCATCTGCAAAGACCTTAGTTCCAAATAAAGTCACATTCACAGGTGCTAGGGATAAGGACTTTAACATATTTTTTGGGGGTGGGGGAGGGTACAATTCAACCTCAAACAAATTGCATGTAAATACTTGTTCCATAAGTCAATGGAGGGATGGTTTTCCAACTGTGAGTGTGGTAGATCATATCTGCCAAAGAGAGATGCAACCGTGTCTCCCATCCCAGGCACTCTTCTCTAATATGCCCCTGTTCCTTTCCCATGAATAGGTGGAGTCTAGTTCCCCACCCCTCAATCCAGGCCAGCCTCACTGACTTACTAGAACCAAGAGAATGCAGCAGATACGACTTACGACCTATGAGGCTCCCTCGGAAGAACTTCTGCAGCTTCTCAGTGGTCGGCAAACTCATTAGTCAACAGAGCCAAATATCAACAGTACAACGATTGAAATTTCTTTTGAGAGTCAAATTTTTTAAACTTAAACTATATAGGTAGGTACATTCCTTATCGACGTAGTGCCTGCATGTGGTATTTTGTGGAAGAGCCACATGTGGCTCACGAGCCGCGTTTTGCCACCATGGGCTAGGTCTTGGATGATGCGTCCTTTCCTGTCTCACCTTCCCAGGATGCTCCCTCTGGGAGCACAGCCACTATGCTGTGAGAAGTCCAAGACACACTGAAAAGCTATGGCTAGATAGTCTTGTTCGCAATCCCAGCTGAGCGAAACCTCTCAGTCATCCTAGCGCAGGATCAGGCAGCAAGTGAAGAAGTCTCCAGAGTTTCCCGGACCGAATGCTTTTGCATCATTCCACCCCTTTCCACCTCCCCAGCTGTAGCTCAGACATTGCACAACAGAGATGTGCCTCCCCTGCTGTGCTTTGCTTAAATTCCTGGCCTACAGAATCCCTGAACATAATAAAAGGTTGCTGTTTTATGCCACTACTTTGTGGTGACATGCTAGGCAGTGACAGTAATTGGAACAGTGGGTCACAACTCGATGGGTTATAAAATAAATTAAGTGGGGCACTAAAAACTAAACTGAAAATTAAAATGATTTTGTAGTCTATGTCTTAAACTTTTGTATAAAAGTATAAATAAGATAAACTTGTTATTAGAAATGATCACACTCTGTCATTGAGGTTTGGAAGGCTTTCTTCTAAGGATATAATAATTTTAAATCAACTAGCCAGTAGGAAAGATGAGTAAGGAAATTCACAAACTCAAAGACAAATGTGTGAAAGAAAAGTTATGACGATAAAAAAATTAGTAAGAAAAATAAGCATTTATTATGGGAACAGACTCCAGTTTGCATGGCTGGCTGAGGATAAGAGGAAAGCTTCTTGCTAGACTACAAATACGAACACTGGCAAAAGAAGACAGTTTAGCTTAGTAGTTAAGGCCTCTGCAGGTAGACTGGGCTTGGTTTGAATCTCTGATTCCCTATTTATTTCTGGGTAACCCTAGCAAAATCATATCATGAATCTAAAATTCAATATTGTTATCTATAAACTGGGATAATAGTACCTACTTCATAGCATTGTTAAGGCATTAAATAAGCTAGTGTACACCACCTCATAAAAGGTGCAGGCCATAATGTGAGCCAAAATACAGATAAGTAAAAAGTAGAAAACTCAACACTCTAGCTTAATTCTAAATAATTGGAGCAAATGAGTTGCTGTGGTAGGCAGAATTCTAAAATGGCCCCCACAATCTCTATCTTTTGGTGTACACACCCTTTAAGTGACCATAATGGGATAGCCATTCCAATGACTAGGTTAGGTTTTATGTGGCCCAGTGGACTTTGAGCATAAATTATCCTGGGTGGGCCTGGCCTAATTAAGTGAACCCTTAAACCTCATTGGGTTCTTCTGAATGAAAGAGATTTGAAGCACAGGAGGGATGTGATGATAAGGGTCATGCTTGGTTGTTGGTTCTGAAGATGAAGGGAGCCACATGGTAATGGATGCAAGCCTTGGCTGGGTAGCTCAGTTGGTTCTAGTACACTAGTGGAGGTTCAGTTCCTGGCCAGGGCACACAAAGATTCAGCCAGTGAATGAATGAACAAATGGAACGACAAATCTGTGTTTCTCTCCCTCTCTCCCTTCCTCTCTTTCTCTCTCAGAAAAATAAATAAGTAAAAGGAATGCAGATGGTTTTCAGATAATGACAGTTTTGTTTCCTCATTTTTGATCATTATTATCACTTCATTTTCTTAAGTTATGGTGCTGGCTAAGATTGCCAGTACATCAGTGATAGTAGGAATCCTCTTCCCAACTTTTAATGGGAAACTTTCAACATCTTAACACTGTTTTTAATATTTGCTGTAAGCTCTTTGTAAATTCCTTTATCAGATTAGGGGAATTCCTTTCTGTTTCTAGTTTGCTGAAAAAAAGTTCTTTAAAAGCAAAAAAAAAATGTGGAATTCTATGGAATTATAATCTTTTCTTCTGTCTACTGAGATGGTCATAATTTTTATTCTTCAATCTTTAAGTGTAGTGTATTGAATTATTTAATTTTTTTTTAAATTTTATTTATTGATTTTACAGAGAGAGGAGAGGAGAGAACAAGAAGTATCAAGTCATAGTTGCTTCACTTTAGTTGTTCATTGATTGCTTGTTGTATGTGCCTTGACTGGGCAAGCCCAGGGTTTTGAACTGGCAACCTCAGCATTCCAAGTCAATGCTTTATCCACCACGCCACCACAGGTCAGGCTTGAATTATTTAATTTTATGGTGTCAAGCCAACCTTACGTTCCTGGGATAAGCCCTGCTTCTTCATGACTTTAGGCCATTTTACTTCATTTATACTTTTTTCCCCTGACTTATTATATTTTATTGGTACGTATTTTATTTTTTTTTAAACACAAGATCTTATATAGTCTTATATATATCACTATTTACTTATCTTATGTATCAGTACCAATGGGATCATTTTTCTGGCCTAAATTGTATTCATTAACATTTTCTTTGAGTAGGTTTAATGGTGCGAACTCATTTTTCTTACCCTGAAAATAATCCTTATAATCTCTATCTTGCACTTTATATTCTGTGTATAAAGTCTTTTTCCTGAAATTAAGGTAAAGGTGGAGTCAAAATAGTCTCATGGAAAAGTACGTTTCTATGGGAGGCACTCACAGCAAGGCCATTAACCTCTTCTCTGGGGAAAAACACAATTCAACTTCATAGTGGATATAACATTATTGACAATATCAAATGCTAAAGGACTGTATTTTCACAGGGAACAGCAGAGCAAAGTTATTGTCTTAGAAGAATCAGAGAGAAAGTAAATCTAAACAAAATGATAGAAAAGTCTGAAACCTTCGTGTTTAGCATGGGCTCAGGTAAAAATGGTGTGCATTTGTGTGAGTGTGTGTGTACGTGCCATTGTTGATAGTATTTAAGATGCAGCCTCTTCTCATTTTGCATATATTATTTTTCTTGGTCTGAGATATAGCTTTGCATTTATAAATATTTCCCTTTTGAATGGTTTTATCTACAAAATCTGAAATGGGTATGGTGCTCCTACCTGTTAATAGACAATTACTCAGGAGCTCAGAAATGAAGTGAATTATTTAAATAGAAAGTGACATTCAAGATTGCAAAGGTGGGTATTTAATTGGCATTGCTCTCTGAGAGCATGCCTCCCTGTCCCTCTGCCCCAGTGAGCCACCAGTACAGACCCTTCACACGCATTTACATCAGAAAGTTTATGTTCTCACTGACTCACTAACAAGTTGATATCAGGGGTGAGGGCTGTGGAGGGCAGAAGCAGGTGTTTCTCAGGTGAGCAGACCACACAGTGGAGCTCAGAGACAGCTACTTTCCCCTCTAGTCCTTCAGCTGTGACCTGTACTGCTAAAGTTCAGCTTCAGCCTACTGGCAGCAGCACAGCAAGGAGCCCCTTCCGGAAACCAGCCACTTGCTCAAGGATTCGTTTATCGGGAGGATTATGACTACAACCATTTTCCTAGACTGTGGCGGCCATTTAAAGGGAGGAGGGAACAGAGGAGTCTGGGGAACTAATTAGGAAGGAGTGGCTTCCTCTGAGTCTTGACCTTAACCCCACTGAGCAAGTATGGGATTTACTTTACCTAAGTAAGGAGAGAAAGAACATAAATAGTTGGCAGAATGCTTTGTGGTTTGAGTTCCAGCAAGTAATGGCTTGGCCTGATACAGAGACAGAGAAAGAGAGAGGGAGCGAAACAAAACACGAGAAAACTCCAAATGCTTTAAAAATAACAATGAAATATATCATATGGTGGGTTATTATTGTGCACTTTCCTGGTGACAAGGAAACACATTAATTTTAGTCTGTGATCAGCCTATACAATATAGGATATAAAGAATATATATTTTTGGTCTTTGGCAGGTTATGAAGTGTTACCGCAATGAGCCTAGGTGCTACTTTCTACTAATTTACTTAGAATATTGTGTTTTCTCTGCTTCTTAATGCCTTTCATTAGTTTTTAAAAATTCTTCAGTTTTACCTGCAAAATATTGCTTCTTTTGCATCTTCTCTCCCCTCTCTTCCTCTAATTTGAGTTGTAGCTACACTTTCTCACCTTGTTCTTAGTCTTTGTGTTTCTTCATTCCTGTCATTGAAGAACAAGCTCCTAACATATTTGGGTTGCATTTTGGGCAATTTCATGATCCCCATGGTATCTTGTAGTGATTGAGCTTTTCAAATTACTGTTTAACCCATTCACAGAGATTTTAGTTTCAGTGATTGTCATCTTCATTTCTAAAAGTTCCACTAAAAAAACTCAGAGTATTAGTTCTTGAAAGTCTTCAGTTTTATGTTGGGAGGACTTTGTATAGTTTGCAAAACTGCTAGTAGTGGAAAGTTAGCCTATTTGCTTTTCCAGTTTGTCTTTACTATAATAAGTAAATTGTATGACAAAACAAAATGTCATATCTAGGAAGTTCAAATTAACAAAAACAACAAGTATCTGCACATTCTTGTATAGTTTACAGAACTCTTTACAATAATGGTATTTAATTTGATCTTCACGGTACTCTTGCAAGGCGTTTACTCTTATTTTCATTTTATAGGTATCAAAACTGAGGCTGAGAGACTGACTTCAGGCCTCCAAGTAATCATCAGAGCTGGAATTAAACCCTTGATTTTTGACTTTCATTCTATTCCTTATTTTCCCCAGTATACAGCCTTAAATAATTTTCACATATATGCTACAGGGTAGTGGAGGGTTGAGTGATCAGGGAAAGACACACTCTCTTTCACTATATCAAAATTTAAAAACTTACTTAGGCAAAAGCTAATTAGGCTTAGTCCAAGATGACTCAAAATGTTTCCTAAGTAAATGAAAATGGATTTCAGAGTAATTTCTTTTTTTCTACTTATTTTTTTCACATTTCCTTACTTCCTGCTTTGATTTTTAAATATTTCTACTCCCACTTTTTAGGGTGTTATCTTCTGCAAAACAACTTATAATTTATAATAACTTAAGATCAACTACGTTTTAAAAAATTTATTGAGATGACATTAGTTAATAAAATTATATGTTTCAGGTATACAATTCTAAATATTCTTTTTAAATATTTTATGTATTGATTTTTTAAAATTAATTTTAATGGGGTGACATTGATAAATCAGGGTACATATGTTCAGAGAAAACATCTCTAGGTTATTTTGACATTTGATTATGCTGCATTCCTATCACCCAAAGTCCAATTGTCTTCTGTCACCTTCTAACTGGGTTTCTTTGTTCCCCTCCCCTCCCCCAACCCCCTCTCTCTCCTCCCCACCCGTAACTCCCACACTCTTGTCCATGTCTCTGAGTCTCATTTTTATGTCCCACCTATGTATGGAATCATATAGTTCTTAGTTTTTTCTGATTTACTTATTTTGCTCAGTATAATGTTATCAAGGTCCATCCATGTTGTTGTAAATGATTCGATGTCATCATTTCTTATTGAGTAGTATTCCATAGTATATATGTACCAAAGCTTTTTAATCCACTCGTCCACTGACGGACACTTGGGGCTGTTTCCAGATCTTTGGTATTGTGAACAATGCTGCCATAAACATGGGGGTGCATTTCTTCTTTTCAAACAGTGCTATGGTGTTCTTGGGGTATATTCCTAAAAGTGGTATAGTTAGGTCAAAAGGCAGTTCAATTTTTAATTTTTTGAGGAATCTCCATACTGTTTTCCACAGTGGCTGCACCAGTCTGCATTTCCACCAGCAGTGCAGGAGGGTTCCCTTTTCTCCACATCCTAGCCAGCACTTATTCTGTGTTGTTTTGTTGATGAGTGCCATTCTCACTGGTGTGAGATGATTAAGATCAGGAACAAGGCAGGGGTGCCCCCTTTCACCACTCTTATTCAACATAGTTCTGGAAGTCTTAGCCACAGCAATCAGACAAGAAAAAGAAACAAAAGGCATCAAAATTGGAAAAGAAGAAGTAAAACTATCATTATTTGCAGATGATATGATACTGTATATAGAAAACCCTAAAGTCTCAGTCAAAAAACTGGACCTGATAAATGAATTCAGCAAGGTGGCAGGATATAAAATTAATACCCAGAAATCAGAGGCATTTTTATACACTAACGATGAACTGTCAGAAAGAGAAATTAAGGAAGCAATCCCCTTCACCATTGCAACCAAAAAAAAAAAAAAGTATCTAGGAATAAATTTAACCAGGGAGATTAAAGATTTGTACTCAGAAAATTATAAAACATTGATAAAAGAAATCAGGGAAGATAAAACAAGTGGAAGCATATACTGTGCTCATGGTTAGGAAGAATAAACATCATTAAAATGTCTATATTACCCAAAGCAATTTATAAATTCAGTGCAATACCGATTAAAATACCAATGACTTACTTCAAAGATATAGAACACATATTCCAAAAATTTATATGGAACCAAAAGAGAACACGAATAGCCTCAGCAATCTTGATAAGGAAGAATAAAGTGGGAGGTATCACACTTCCAGATATCAAGATCAACTACTTTTTAATTTGTTGGATCATTATGAAGTTCGATAATGTATGTTAGTTCCTCATAAAGTGTCTGGTTCGTAATGGACACTAAAAAAAAAGAGAAATTGGTAAATCCTTTTATTTGCAAAGGCAGCATAAATACTAGGCCAACAAAGTTATGAAAGAGACAGAAAGAGAGAAAGAGATTGGTTTTATTGAACGGGCTCCGTGATTAAGGAAGACCAGAACCTCTGAAATTTGAAGGGTAGACCAGCAGGTGGGAAACTCAGGCAGAATTTCTAGGTGGCTGTCTTGCAGTAGAATTCCTTTTTCTCCAGGAAACTTCAGTTTCTGAAAATTAATCATCACACAGTATGTAGTATTAATCCACGAGTTTGTATATACAGGACCTATATTGAATGCTTTACTGAATTCAGTTTTTTTGTGTGCGTGTGTATGTGTGTGACAGAGACAGAGAGAATCTCTAGAGAGAGGGACAGGTAGGGACAGACAGACAGGAAGGGAGAGAGATGAGAAACATCAGTTCTTCCTTGTGGCATCTTAGATACTCATGGATTGCTTTCTCATATGTGCCTTGACCTGGGGGGGGGGATACAGCAGACTGAGTGACCCCTTGCTCAAGCCAACGACCCCGTGCTCAAGCTGGCAACCTTGGGGTCTTGAACCTGGGTTCTCCAGTGTCCCAGGCCGGTACTCTACCCACTGTCCCACTGCCTGGTCAAGCGAATTCAGTTATTTTCTTAGGAAAATGTTTCTCACGCTTCACACCAAATTTTATTTTATCATGTTTAGTCAGAAAGCTTACTCTCTCTTCCCTTCAATTGCCTTCCAAAAAAAGATATTTCAAAAATATTAGCACCACTGGCTTAACTGTATAGCTTGCAATTGCAACTGCTTTAAAGGACAAATTCATTTGAATATTTTATATTCTAATGTGTTTACTTGATGTCAAATTGAGACACTTTAATAACAGGCTCTAACATAGATGTATTGTACTGAGCACTGTGCATGTATTATTGATAAGATTCATAACAACCCTATGACGATTATACTACTATAATCTATTTTGTAGGTGAGGAAACGTAGACTCATAGAATTTAAATTACTTGTCCAAAGACATAAACATGACAGCAAATGAAAATCATGTCCTCTTGAATCTAGGCCACTGGTTTAAGTAACACAATGCTTGAGCAGCTCCTCGTGTTCTCATGACACGAACGTATTTTAGTAATAGTGACAAAGGCACTGAGAAAGGTGTAAATACATGCTGAATCAAAACACATATTATAAGACTGAACTCTCCACACATGCAGGGAGCAACGGAGACCTTCTGCTTAGGAACCTTTCTATAACATGGAGTTAAGTGTTGGAAGTCAGCTCCTTAACTCCTTTTAAGATTTCTTTCGCCTCTGGAATGCTTTGGTTTTGCGGCAAGGTTGCTGATATAACGTTTTCGTCAACATTAGTTCTATATGATATTAGTAAATATTACTTTGGTCAAAGAAGTTAAGATTGTTGACTGCCTCAGAATGTGATCTGCTCAAGTCCATTGCCACTTTCCAAAATAGGGCAGTTATAGCTGCTTCCAAGCTTTATTTGAACAGCAATTCATGGGACCAGTGTCCCAAAGAACGTGCTTCTGGGACCTACAATCCCAAAGTTAGGATAACACTTTATATTAACATCTTACTTGTCTGAATGTCTTAAACCTGATCTTAACAACACAGGGAAACTGGAAGTCCCCATGATACAGCTAAGGGCCACTGCAGGGAAAGCCATTATGCTTGGGAGGAAGACTGTGTGAACCCAGTGTCAGAAGGGATTAAGATAAAGGACAGCATGTCCTAGAGAACATTTGTACCACCACCAGGCTACAGAATATGGAAAGCCATCGTTTTCTTAAAGTCACTGAGCTCTCTATGCTGGTTCTTAATGGTCAGGGAAATTCATATCCCAAAAGTACCATAATCAAGTTTCAAATAACATGTTGCATTTGTACCATAACTTCCATTTTCCCCCCAAAACATTTCATATTATCTTATTTAACCATGCCAGACTCACTCGTAAGCTATGATGGGTCTGGTTTTCACAGCTGTGGAGGTGATTTGGGAACTCTCCTGCTTTACACATTTTTGGTTTTGTCTGGAGCTACGCATTAGGAGTCAATGAAACACGTCCCCAAGCAATGAGGCAGAACTGTGGCAGCTAGCTGGGAAAGCGCAGCTCACACACCAGCCTCGGCTTCTGTTACAAGTACGTTTCCTTTTTTCTTCTCAAACAAAGGCTCTTACACGATTATGAAACTAACAGGCTTTCTGTATTTATGGAATTTACTTGTCACACGACAAAGCTCTCATCTGCCCACTATAAAAAGGACTGTAGGTAATGATTTCGTCTTTTGTTATTGATGTATTTTTTCTTGTTTTATTTTTCCTGATTAAAGCACACATTCATTCTCGCTGTAAAATATCTATCCAACACAGAAATGTATAATATGGAAAGTGATTACCTTTATAATCTCATTGCTGCTAATGGCTATTAATAACTTGGTTTATATTCTTCTAGACTCAATTTTACTATGCATTTACTACCAACCATATATATATGTCACACACCCATGTGACAACCACCCAAGTAAAAAAATAGCACAACACTAGTGCTCTGAACACTTCTCGTGTGCCTGCTCTTCATTGCTCGCCTTTTCCTCTGTCTCAGAGGTAAGCATTATTTTGTCTTCTAATGCTAGAAGGATTTTTTGAGGTAGCTTTATATAAATGGAATCACGGGAGATACACTCATTTGTGTCTGGCTTCTCTCAATCCACATTGTATTGATGAAATCCTTACAAATTGTAAATGTAGTGACATTCATTTTTATTGCCAAGCACTGTCCCATTGTGTGAATACACCACAATTCAAATGTAGACAGACATGTGGGTTGGCCTCAGTTTTGAAGAGTTACGCTGCTGTGAACATTCTCGTGTGTCTCTGGATGTATCTTGGTTGAAGAGATACTAAGAAATAAAATTGTTGGACTGTAGAGCATGTATCCAGCTCCAGTAGATGATGCCAAACAGGTGTCTGAGGTGGTTCTAGAACTCTATACTCCTACCAGCAGGGCACGGAAAGATTAATGGTTCTATATCGCCAACACTTGGCAATGTCAGTCTTTGTAATTTTAGCCATTCTGATGGGGATGTAGTGGTAGCTTGTTGTGGTTTTCTTTTAAATTTACCCCATTACTAACATACTTAAGAACTTTTTATGTCATTGGCTATATTGTGAATGCCCATTCAAGCCTGTCCAATATTTTATTCAGTTGTGTTTATTTAAACAGATACAATTTCCAATTCTTAATACAAGTTCCTTTTGAGTTATATGCATTTTAAGTATCTTCTTCCACTATAACGATTTTATTTCTTCAAGATGACTTTTGATAAGCAGAACTTTAAATTTTTATTTTATCTCATTTAATCAACTTAACCTTAAAGGTTAGTTTCTTTGGTGTCTTCTTTAACAACTCTTTACCTACTCCAAAATCATGAAAACATTTTCCTATGTTATTTAAAAAAAAAAAAAAAATATATATATATATTTACTTACTGCCCAAAACATACTTTTTACTTTTTGACTTAGCTTTCCAAAATGCCTGGAACTGATTTTTTAATATGGTGTAAGGTTGAAGTCAAGCTGGTGACCTCGGAATTTCGAACCTGGGTCCTCCGCATCCCAGTCCAACACTCTATCCACTGTGCCACTGCCTAGTTAGGTGGGACCCAATGTTTTTGCACAAGTCATATTAAGTCTATTATACTTCACCAAATTGCAAGTTCCATGGGAGCAGAAACTTTGTATGTTTTGCTCCTTTGTATGTGTGTCCTCATTGCTTAGAAGTTGTGAACAAGAATGCTCTGTGCATAGTAGGCATTCATTTAATATTTGTCAAATCAACCATTAATATAATGAATCAATTCAAAGACCTTCCTTTAGAATGAGAAAGCACTGTTGTACTCCTGAAGACACACCTAATATCATTAGTTGGAATTTACAGTGTCAGACTTCAGCTCATCTCAGAAAGAATATTCTAATAAGTGGACCATAGTCCAAGTTGCTTTATGAGGGAATAAACTCCTTGAATCTGGATGTATTTCAACAAAATTTGGATTATCATATGTTACAGGTGCCAGAACCCCTATCGCAAAATGAGGTGGGATGCTGGTTTTACAGATAGCAGTCAGATTTATCTTGTGTAATTACTTTTACTGCTTTATATCTGAAGAACCCTAACTTTTTTGTTTCTAGAATTGTTCTCTAAGAATTTTGCTACTGTATCAGTTTTAAGAACATGGAAAAAGATTCCCACAGTTTATGGCCGTGTGAAGACATCTTTGTTTTCTGCGGCTCGGCTCTCTCTCTTTAGCATGGTGAAGCACCCTCCCGGCAGCTTTTCCGTGCTAGCTGCAAGGTACTCTGCACATGGCAATATTTGTTTCTTTTTAATTTATAAATATGGCTCAAGTCTTCAAATCTAATTTGCAGCCTGGAATCTTGCCAGAGATGTGTGGAACATGGTCACCAACTTAATGCAATTGTCTTTTTATTACATATATCAACACTGTCATAGGGATGTACCCATATCCAAATCAATGATGTTTCTACATTGAGTCAGGTGTTTAGGAAATAATAATTGGAAAATGAAAAGTTTTTCTTTAGATTTCCTTTCATATAAAACTGCACATGAATACCAGTCTTAATACCTTAGCTAAATCTAGTTTTTGGCCAAAATAGTTGTGCCAACTGGGCTTTTTATTTATTTATTTATTTTTGGTCTTCATAATGGAATACGTCACTAAAGTGCCTTAGTATTATACTCCATAATAAGTAGCCTGGAAAATGGTCTGCCAAAAACTGAGCAGTTCCGAACATATTCCTCATTCAAATAATGACAGCAAAAAAAGGGAGGGGGAGAGTCCTTGTGCATCTATCTCATTGGTCAGCACTGAGTCACGTAACCATCTTCATTAAGAAAGAGTGGAAAAGCAAGGTTTTGCCCCATAAACTCCCCTCATAGACCAAAACCAGGTTAAATCTATCCTTATTAGATACAGATTCCTCCAACTAACATTTACAAAGGACTTTGCAAAGCCTTCATATGTTCTTTTCTTCTTATTCTCATTAGCTCACCCAGTGATGCAGACAATTGTTGCTGGTGGTAGGGAGTAGGAAAGACTGGAAACTAACCTGAACTGGGGAGCTACTATCGTGGACCAGCCCTATCTACAATGAAGAAACTGTGAGTATCCGTAAGAATCCTAGAAAGCAGTGATCTTCTAACATGGGCCACACTAGTTAATATATGCCAGGCATTGTGCTGTGTTACTTTACATTGATTACTACATTTGATTATCGAGACTGTGGCTCAGGGTCACATATTCAGCGGGTTTGTGACTAGAACTCCAGGATTCTCGCTCCAGGCTGGGTACTTCTTTCTTTCTTTATTTTTTTATTTTTTATAATTTTACTTTCTTTATTTTTTTACAGAGACAGAGAGAGAGAGTCAGAGAGAGGTATAGATAGGGACAGACAGACAGGAACGGGGAGAGATGAGAGCATCAATCATCAGTTTTTCGTTGCGACACCTTCATTGTTCATTGATTGCTGTTTCATATGTGCCTTGACCATGGGCCTTCAGCAAACCGAGTAACCCCTTGCTCGAGCCAGCGACCTTGGGTCCAAGCTGGTGAGCTCTGCTCAAAACAGATGAGCCTGTGCTCAAGCTGGCGACCTCGGGATCTCGAACTTGGGTCCTCTGCATCCCAGTCTGACGCTCTATCCACTGCGCCACTGCCTGGTCAGGCCAGGCTGGGTACTTCTTGTATTGTCCTGCTTTCTCATTAGAATTCCTATTCTAAAAAAGACGCTGACTCCAAGCTCAGCTTTTTGTGACTTAAGCTCCCTTATCTGTAAAATGGGATAATTCTTCCTGTTTTTCTAGTATTCCCATGAGGAGTGACCATGATAATCCATGTCTAGGAATTAACAATAAGACAAACATAGTAGGCTGGAATTATTATTGTAGATGATATCTCACCATATTACAAAGTTTAGTTATGTCTTTCACCTACCTTACTGGATAGCAGTTTTCAAATTCGGACTCAGGGCACCTCTACAGTCTTAAGAATTAATGTGAACCCCAAAGAGTTTTTGTTTATTTAAGTTAGAGCTATCACTACTATCTTGATACTAATACTAGGAAATGTTGAAACATAACAATAAGCACGTCTCTTTTAGCTGCCAAAGTGTTGTCATACACCTCATACATCCTCTGGAAATCTTCTCTATGTGCTTGTGAGAGAATGAACATGAAAAAGGCAAAAAGAAAGAAAAAGAAAAAAGAAAAAGAGTATTACTATAAAAATAGTTTTGACTTGCTCACCCCTGCCTACCCAGGGTTCCCCAGGCCCTGCTTTGACAACTGCTGTCCCGGGGTTGATAAATGAAAAGGAATTCTTCTGCTGTTTCACCTCCAGAGCCCCGCCCCCGCGCGCTCTCCCTGGCAACCGGCGTCCTGGGTGCCCAGAAACAGTCCCCGCCCCGCCGCCTCTCCTCCCACGCCTGGCTTCCATGGCAACCACAGAGCGCAGCCCAAGCGTCACCGCCCTCTCCCCTCTGTGTTGGGCCAAACCATACTCCATAGGAAGCTTCTTGGGAGCGGTGGATACAAGAGAGTTTGACACAATGTCTGCTAGCTATTCGGCTTCCATTTTCCTATCTAAATTGAATGGGAACCCCCCATTTTTCCTTCGCTGACTGTCCCTGCGAAGGTGGCGGCGCGCCTCGCCTGGTCGCTTCGGATGGCTCCCCCACCCCAGGACCTCGAATGGACCGGCCGGACAGGCCGGCTCGCGGTCGGCGTGGGTTGGAGAAGAGGAAGGGGGCGCGGCCGACAAGCGCGGGGGGCGGGGCCGCGCCGAGGGGGCGGGGTCGCGCCGAGAAGCAGCGAGGGCGGGCAAGATGGCGCCCGGCGCGTAATCTGCCCTGATTTCTCCGGCGGTCGCCGCGGCTCCCGGGCGGGGGTTCTGCCCCCACTGCCGCCCTTCCTCCTCTCCCCTCCCCGGAGCCTCCCCCCTTCGCGTCCTCTCACTGCCTGGCGGTGGGGGTGGGGGGAGGCCGATCTCGTTCCCGGGACATCATGTCGGATTCTGAGGAGGAGAGCCAGGACCGGCAACTGAAAATCGTCGTGCTGGGGGACGGCACCTCCGGGAAGGTCAGTCCTCGAGCCGGCTCGCCGTCCCGTCCAAGCCCGCAGGGACCCCGGCGCCAGCCTCGCCCGCAGCGCCCGGCGTCGCCCGCAGCGCCCCGCGCCCGGGGGCCTCTGGGCCCGGGCCGCCCGCGCGTGGCCTGGGGCCGGACACGGAGCGGGCGCGCGGCCGAGGCCGGGGACGGCTGTCCAGTCCCCCCCAAACTAACGAAAAAGCGTCACTTGCCAGCTCCCTGACTGCATCGCGAACTCCTACTTGTCCTTCCTCCCAGGGCAGCGCCCCAGCCTCCGCCCTCGGCCGGCCGGCCGGATCGGCCACGGCGCCGCCCCCGTGGAACTTCGGGCCGGGACACGCTCGGCCCCTGTCCCCCCGGCAGGGTCTCGGACGCTCCCGCGCACGAGCGGGAGTCAGCGCCCCTGGTTGAGAGCTGGCGCCCCTGCGCTTACTGGTCGGGTCACAGGAGGGCAGATGGCTGACCTGGCCGTGCTCCCTCGGTCCACGGGGGTCCGGACAGGGTCGGCCTGGAAGCGCGAAGTGTGCAAATCCACACCCGACGTGAAAACCCGCGCGCGGGGAGCCTCCCGAACGTGCGCGCGCGCCACCCACGGTGGCTGCTGCCTTGTAGCATCCTGCCTGCGCGTCCCCGTCCCCAGCACAGCACCTGTCAGCACAAGCACTGCTCCAACAGATCCCTGTCGAGCCCCCGTCGGGGGCGGGGTGCGGACCGAGGGGATCCTTGTCTTGAAGTCTAGCCTCCCTCGGGTGCGGGCTGGGTGGATGAACGGGAGTGAGCGTGCGTGGGAGTGTCCGGCAGCCTGTCCCCAGGCGTCCTAACCCGGGCTGTTTCACCCACGATCGAGGCGTTCCTGAAATGGAATGCACATGGTCCGGTACTTGCTCTTGCTCGTTGGAGAGCTCGGTCCGTAGGATCTCAAAGGGGTCTGTGACCCCCACCCCCCAAAATGAAGTGAAGGGCCATTGGCCGGGGTGCCTTCACACCTGTCGCTTCTGCCAGAAGCGTCAACACTGTTTCTGGGAGTACTGCTCAAGTTTGTCTTCTTTCTTCTCCCTTTCCCCAGCCAGAGCCTCCAGGTTATTATTACATTTCCCGGCTTCGGCCTCCCTGTGCCCTGTGACCGCTGAAGTTTGGACCCTGGTTTCCGTGGTGACCACTGCTCTTGGCCTCTTCCCTGAAGCAGCCCAGCTGCCTGCCTTGGGTTCTGAGAGCTGAGTTCCTAGACCCCTTGGGAAACATGTCACTCATGTGTAAAATTTGGAGAATTCTGTTCATTTCTTTTTGACTTTCTCCTATATTTTGTTACTGATTTTTATTGCGGAGGAAAAACAACTTTATATGCTCTGATTACCCTTAAGCATTTTGGGGAAGAGAAGTACTTGGGATCACTTTTCTTTATAAAGTATTATATGAGTTCTTGTACACTTAAATCAGCTCTTTGAATGGATGCATTGTTTTAAAGCAATCAGCACTGCCCTGGAGGGATAGCTGGGTTGGTAAGAGCATCATCCCAAAGCGCTGAGGTTGCCAGTGGGCTCCCCGGTCTGGGCACATATAGGAACAGATATTCCTGTCTCTCTCCTGCTCTCTCCCTTTCTTTCTCTAAAATCAGCACAATAAACATTAAGCAAAGTAAAGAATAAAGTAATCAACATGGTTGCGAACACCCTTATTCAATAAAAATTTAAGTTATATTTTTAGTTTTCTCATTCATATTTTCTTTTGGATGCCTTGTAAACTTTCATTTCTAAAAATTTTTTACAGTCAAATCAAAGCAATTTATTTCCTGTTTAAATTTTAGTGACAATCTATAACACTAATACACTTGTAAAAAGACAAAAATTGCTCTTTATCCTACATTCTATCACAAGTCTTTAAACTTTTATTTATTTCTCCCAATATGTATCTGTTATCATATGTGTATTACTCCGTTGAATTTTGTTCATAATTCTGTATCTAGGTTTTTCATTTAGCCTGGCATACACATGTTCCTCTTGTTAATTTAGTGTGAGTAATTATAGCTTTTCATCTCTGTCTAAAATTCTGCTTAGGACAAAGCATACTTTTCCCCTTCTGTGTTGTTGAAGGACTATCATTCTGCTTCAGAAGGTAACAATATTCTTTATGGTGTTTTGACTTAGTCTTCATCATCTTGACTCATCTATTTTAAAACCCTAAAGACTTTTTCTGCTAGAAATTTTCAGATATCATCATCAGAAGCCTAACCTTTTTATCATTATTCATGTATCAATTTTTTTCTCCATACCTTCCTCAGTTCTCAAATTATTGGCGGCTGCCAACATTGACATTCTGCTTCCTTTACTGTTCTTTTCTTTTATGAATTCACCCTGGCTTTCATTCTAATTTGTATCCTGATTTAACTCCTGGCCATTTTTTCTAGCATTATTTCCTTCTGCTAGTTCTAACTCCGGGCATTTTGATACATACTAAAAGAAGCAATCGATTATTGAGATGACCTCCAACAGTTTATCCAAGAGATATTTAGCTCCTCCCCCTAGTCACACATGTTTCTACTTTCCTGTTTTGATTCATACTTTTAATTTTATTATAAATTTGACAGATTTTTCTAAAGACAAAATATACTTTATGATCTTTTCAGTATTAGTGTAGTATGGTTAAAAATTATTAGCAGAAATTTTACCATACCAAAAATATATACAAAATCAGATAAAATGTTTCAGAAGTGGTAGATGATTGTTCACTTTATAATTGTTTAAGAAGCAGATATATACAATGACATGTGAGAACTTACTGGATCTGAAAAATAGCACAGAGACTATAGAACTGAAGAGGAAGTGCCTCCCACTGATTTGGTTGATCCTGTTTAATTTTTGTAGTAATTATAGTAGATGTGTAGAGATGATATAAGAACCGATTTTATATTTTGTGTTCCCCATGACCTATACTTTGGACAGATTATACTTCATTTCAGTTAAGACCCTCGCTTTGTATTTGCCTCAAAAGTGTGAAGGTAGAAATTTCAGTGAATATTAGAATTTTTCTGAATATTCATTAATATAAAAATATTGAACTTTGAGAATCTTAAATGAAAATGAAAAATTATCTTAAATGGCATTATGGTTATGTTACATATGCCCTGAGTTTTTTTTAATTTAAAATACTCTTTCAGCTATTCATAAATTAAACATTTTGAAATATCTGTATTTATAAGTGGTGATGATAGTTATTTTTCTCTAGAACTCTTATCCTCTTCACAAGTGATTTTGTGCTCGGAGTTAAACAAGTTCAATGGCATAAATAAGGATAAAAGGAAGAAAGGGTTTAAAAAGGAGTACTTACCTTTTTAAATCTGATTTCTCAGTTTTTATAGTATTGTTATGTGCTTGCTGGAAGCCAAATACATTTTCATTTTGGTGTAATGAGTTGATTTCTCATTGTCTAGCAGATCATTTTTCTTATAGTGCTCAATAAATATTTGACCAAGTGTCTTAGTAATTTATTATAAATGATGAGTATTTAACTATTATAAAAGAATTTAAAAAAATAAAAGAATTGGAGTTAAGCCATGCAAGTTGCCATTTGTGTGAGAAATATGGTTCTTGTTTCAAAAGGAATTTTAGGTCTTTTTATTTAAAGGAATTTAAATTTGGTCAAGTTTTCTTTTGCACTGCTGTACTTACGTCATAATTAAGTATAATAAACTATCTAGGAAATTTTACCTTAATTTTAAGTACTTTAGGAGTTGACATCTAATTTTAATTTTTAAAATAAAATTATTTTTCCTTAACTTTGGGAGTCTGTCTTGAAGAGGGTAAAAGCTTCATGAAGCTGCCTTTCTGCTCTATTTGGGAAAGTTTACAACTAAATAGTGCATTTAAAATGTTTAAGAAGCTTGTGAGCTGACTTATTTCAGTTGTTACCGGAATGATTAACTATTTTTTTGCTTTAATAAGAAATGGTACTCTAAAATAAAGTTGTAGAGTTTTGAATACAACTTTGAGTTTTTTAAAAAAATATGGGTACTGTATATATCTGTTCCTGTTCTAATATTCTTATGACTTTTAAGCTTTATGTTTCATGCATGGGAAATATTTATATAAATATTTTTGCCAGCTTAATGTCAGTCTTAAAAATACCAAATCTTATTTAAAAGCTACATATTCTCAGAGTCATTCTGTAGAATTATCTTCATTTGACAGCTTTAATATAGAGGAAAATGATATACTTATGATACTTTTCTTGTGGGGGTGGGAAGAAATTCTATAAAAAGGCTTTTCCCCTCCTTAATCATTTCTTATTATTGGCTGAGAGCATAGACTGCTCAGTCACCATGTCAGGAGACTCCACTTGGAGTGGTGAACACACAATACGATATACAAATAATGTAGTATAGAATTGTACACCTGAAACCTGTATAATTTTATTAACCAGTGTCACCCCAATAAAATAATTATTAAAAGAAAAAACCCCAAACTCCTAAAAATATTTAACCTCAGAAATTAAACTTAAGAGTTCTCTGAAATTTGAATTACACTGATACATATGGATATATGATTCAGATCTTTTATCATGACGCTTTAGTTTTCTCTGTTGATAACTTTCAAATTCTAATTTCTAGCAAGGAAAAGAAGCTTGACAGTCGGAATTTAAAGCTCTCCAAGGGTTAATCTGTGGTCCCAGGGATAGCTTTCGGCCAGTGAAGTTTACCTGGGGAAGTGTTAAGTCTCTCCTTCCCTTGTAACTGATTAGAACTGCTTATAGTTGTGGTTTTTTTGGGTTTTTTTTTGGATTAATGGGAGCATGAATATTAAGATTACTTAATAACATTTAGTGGTGATCTTATGTTAAATTTCTAAAGCAAAGATACTAATTTTAATATGTTGTACATTAATTTTTTTAGACCTCCTTAGCTACGTGTTTTGCTCAAGAAACTTTTGGGAAACAGTACAAACAAACTGTAGGCCTGGATTTCTTTTTGAGAAGGATAACATTGCCAGGTAAGAGACTTCAAAAAGTGTAACAGAAAAGTAGGCGTGTTTTACAATAAGAGACTTAGGCAGAAATGTGTAAACTGAAGTTTAGAGTTGCTTCTACATGAAAATATGTGTAATCGGTAGATTTTATCTGAAAAAGATGTATTTCAGCAGCAGCTACCATGAAGACATTGTCTCTGGGTGTGGGAAGAAAGTTTATGTATGAAGACGCCTCAACTCTCCTACTGTTTTTGACTACACATTTTTTGAGGATAAACAATAGTTGCTTCTAACATTCTAAAACGTTTTTAAAAAATCGAATGCTATACAGTTATCAATAGATTGCATAAACTAAATGGAAAAGACTGGAAAGGATTATTTTTTTAAAATACTATTTTGATTAGCCTCTGCTTCAGTTTTTTGTTTGGGAGAAAGTTGGACCAGAAGTATAATGTAGCTATGGAACTTCTGTGCTCTAATATGTGAATGCTGTTTTATGCAAGGCGGCATGAAATTGCTGGCATTTAATAGACCACTAAAATTTAGAGTCCCTAGGCACTCATAAAAATACAGTTTGAGCATTCAAGATGTTTCAGTTCACCATGCAAAGAGACTATTTAGATGCCAGTTGCAGCACATTTTGTGGGAAATACAGGGAAATAATAACAAAAAAGAGTGGTTTCTGTTTTAAGTTAGTTTCTGAACAATTGGGGCTTTAAAATACTCTGTCCATTCACTGTGATGGTTAAATTATATGTTTAAAGTATTTTATTAAAGGCAGTTTATCTTGATTGACCTTCTAAACCAGTGCATCCCTCTCCTCTCTGAGGAAGCCCATTTGAATAGAAACTGTTACAAGTGTGAATCATATGTCAGAATATGACTGATAGTGGAAAGGGTTGAATAAAACCCAGTAGTATTGAAATATTTCAGTCTCTCAAACACCCCATCTTTCAGACAGCTCTCCATGGCAGTTTTAGAGCAGCTAATGAAAACTCTTGGTAATTAAAGGCATGCTGCACATCTTACTAGTAATATATTCTTATATTTTGTGATGGCCTGTATTTATTTGCCTACCAATAACAAATAAATTAGAAGATATAGTGTGACAAAAGAATTCTGATTTTCTGTTGTGGAGTTATTGTTCAGCAAGAGGTTTAAATGAGAAACATATGCATAGTTAGTTTCATTTGTATTTTCTTTTAATGTATTCAAAACTAAAAATCTCATTTGTATTATTCTCACTCTTACAGCTAGGTTACTGGTACATACATAATATTTACATCAGTTATATGCACAAATCACATAATATACATGCTAAAAATTTCTTTTTACAGCAGTTTTTTAGAGGTTCCAGTTGTGCACAGAGAACCTCAGTATGTATTTAGTTGTTGACTGTTTTCTTTTAATGCTAATTAGCACCATCTTTTGGTATCATTAATATTGTTTAATTTTTGTGAATTTTTAGTTCAAAGGCTTAAAGGAGCAAGCATCTACTCAAACATTTAAAACATTTTAAGACTCATTTTGGACATTGTTCCACATATGTGATTATTTCTGATGTGTTGCACAATATTACTGATTTAAAATTTTTGATTACTTTGCAAAAACTGGTATGCCTGAAATCCAAATTTATAGTATAATATTTTAGAGTTAGAAAGTAGGTTCAAAACATGACATTAGGAAATATATATTCAATGAATGTATATTTGAATTTTCCTGATTGAGTTTTATTTTGATGGGCGAGTTCTAGAAAAAATTCTTTTTTTTTTTGAAAAGGCAATTGGTTTTATGCTACTGAATGGACTCAAAATTATGGTAGAAATTTCAGTAGGAAAAATTGTTTTAGTATGTTTTGGTTTTATATAATTATAGGTACATCAAGAAATACAGTGGATAAATTATGAAATTCATAATATATCCTTAATATACTTTAATCTTAATTTTAATTCATTGTGTTTTATATATGATGATCAACATTTGTATTATTAGCCAAAACATTGCTGGTAGCATTATTGGATTTATATGATAGTATAGCAGTACAGTTGTTGAATCCAGTATTTGTTAGTATCCTCGTAACTTACGTTCATTCAGATTGTTAGTGGTGTGAAACCTCCTGTCCATCTATTCACATTCTCTTCATGCCTGTTGTCAAGGTCATTACTTTGCAAATACTCATCCATTTTAGTATATTTCATGATCCGGTATGCTGTATAGTCTGGATGCAACCACTGTGCAGATTTTACTGCTTAAAATAGTGTATCTGTTAGTCAGAGATTCTGCTGATAGAGCTTCTTAAGAGCCTTAGTCAAAATACTTTCAGGAAGCTGTGGGTACAGTCCAGTAAACAGCGTTCTACTGTGAAAAGGATTTCTAAGTCTTTAGTACAAGAAGTGGGCAGACTTGTGTTTTTAGTTCCATCTTGACTCTGCAGCACTTTAAGTAAGGTTAACCAAGGCACCAAGTGTACTTTTACAAGGTCACTGTTGAATCCTCTTTGTGGCTTTGGTTCATACCAGAAGCAACTTACCTGTATTTTGTCACCTCATTTATTTTATTTTTTCCCCCCTAGTTGCATGTAATTTCTTACAGAAGAGTGGAATTTTGTATCATTTTGCATTTGGGATTAGATTGCTGACAATTTTCTTAATGTTTATTATTAGAAAATTATATAGATTTGTGATTTTAAAAATTTTGCAATACTAGTTATTTACATACTCTTATACAGCTTTCTCGGTATGCGATTTTGAAAATGTACTGGGAAGCTTCATGTTTATGCCTCCAGCACTAAAATGAATGTTGAGTTGAATTCTATCTTTATGTTATTTTATTTATCTTTATTGTTATGCATTAATAAGCCTCAAATTTAAATGTGGAAATTAAAAATATATTCCTGTGTATGAAGTAACTATAAAGTTAATATTTGTTGAGGTTATGATGAGAGTCAAAGTTTTATATTTTGGCTAGCATTGTCTATTCATGGATTATCAGTTATGCATAGCTGTTTTATTTCCGAGGCACTAGAAGACGTAGATGAACAAGCCAACCACAGCAAACTGTTTATTTGGACAGGTATGGATTTAAAAATACCCTCAACACATAAACATAAACCTTTTAGATGGAGACAGTTGAATAATGATTAGTCTTCAAATGATTGCCATCAGAATTTGAAAACATGGAATGAGGACTGTGTTCCTAAGGTTATAGGTGAAGTATTCAGAACTTAAAGGAAAAACTGCTTCATATTTCTAATGAAAGGGTTTATTTTCCTTGAAAAAAAATGGGATTAGGTGCCTTTTATTGTGTTGCCTAACATCTTACTCTAAAGAAGTTAATTCTGTTAAATACTGTTTTTTGAAGTAAATAAATGATTGTAAAATGAATAGAGTACTGCCTATTTATCTGAGGGCCTATGAAAGTACTTAATATAATTCTAGCGATGGCTAGCCCTCTCTCACCTGCTTAATTTGAGGCAGTATTCTAAGGGAATGATTTCAGCTTCAAATCTTGAAAATTTAGATTTTTATAAATTAGGTTTATACAAGTAGTTGGACAAGTCTTAGTCTGAGACATTTTGGTTTTCGTATTCATAGAGCTTGAAGAACATTTCTTTCATTACTCTGCGAGCGTTGAAAGTGTGTGTGTATGTGGGAATGATGACAGGTGATAAACTTCAGTAGCTCTCAGTAATGCAATTGGAAGTTCCTCATGTAAATCTTCTGCATGTTGGCAGATGGAACAGACCTACATCCAAATAATGGAAAGATTGTAATGCACACCCAACGAAACAGAGTTAAGGGCAAAACTTGGCTGGTCAGTCCAGTGTCATACTTTCTTGTCAGTTGCAAAGTTGAGTGGTGTGACTAACATTCTCCAATTTTAGTGTTTTGGTATAACAATTCATATGTGTATATATATATATATATATTTTATTTTTGAAGTGAGACTTTTTTTTTAGTTCCTAAGTTTTTGGTTTGAGTTTTCTTGATTTGCACACCATTCAGATAGATACATTTTTTTGGGGGGAGCTCATTTTGAAGGTACTGAGACTTTGTCTACCTTTGGAGCAAACTGCATAATTTTGTTAGGAGAAACAGTTTGAAATTTTAAAATAGCAGGCATATTGAACATAGCCTTTTTTTTTAGTCATTAACTGTATTGAGTAGAGAGGGTGTCCTATCTCATATATTTTTGTGTCAACCAAATATTTTGCAAAATAAATAAAATTTTTTTTAAAGATTGCTTTGTATTTTAGTATGCTTTTATGATGCCTGTATGTGGAAAAAGATTTGATACACTATTTTATGAAGGCTTTGAAGCACGTATTGTAATTTGTTTCAGTGGAAATACTTTGAACATGTATAAATGAGTCATAATATTTGATGATATGCTTTGATGATACACAGGGTGTGTATCCTACATCACTTCCGAAGAGGGTATCAATTGTGTTTCTATTTTATAAGTTAAATTTGAAAACATAATTTTTATTATGTTTACTATTACATGCAATAGCTGACATTCAAATTTAAAAAATTTATTCATTTGAGTTGAAACTATGGGTCTATTTTTATTATGTACAATGTATCATTCTGTGGTTATAGAACCTTTACAGTATATGGAACTTAACAGCAAAATTCATTATGTGCAAATGGGTAAGTTAGTATGTAAAGTTAAATTTTTATTTTTGAAGTATATTTCTTACCCTAGGTGCAAGTATGTTATATTTCTATTTTCTGTTTAAGAAAATTTTTTCTTGAGGTTTAAGAAATTTATGAATTAAAGCTTTCTTTATTTTCTTTTGTTTTGAAGGTGATTATAAATGTGGTCCCATGGAAATGGGGTAAAAGTATATTATAAACTTAAATTCTCACCAGGATTTCTTTTGATAACATTACTTCATAGCTCCAAACATCTGACTTATATGAGCCTGCAGAATAAAAGGCAAATTAGGATAGAGTTTTATCTTTGTGATTTAGTGTTCTGTGAAACTGTGTTCAATTGTTACTTAACTTTTATTATATTCTTATTTATATATAAATATCTATTTTTTATATTTTAGGAAACTTGAATGTTGCTCTTCAAGTTTGGGATATAGGAGGGCAGACAATAGGAGGGAAGATGTTGGATAAATATATCTATGGAGCACAGGTATGACAAGAGTTCTGTGATTATTCCAGTACTGAAAATACCATCCTCTTAAACACACACAACTCTCTTTTAACATGATTTCTATCTGATAGGCAGAGAAACTACATTTATATGTGTGCTAATCCTTTGCTTTCCTCCTCCCCAAATTCTGTTTGGAATGATTTGGGTCAAGAAACTGGTGTGACTTTTAATAGCTTTCATATGCTACTTATATTATAAGATATTTTTGTCAGCAGTTGAATAAATGTAGTGATAAATGATATTTTGATACTTTTTATATGATGATAAATGATATTTTGATATTTATTAGCTGACTTCATAATAGTGACCACTTTCAAAATATATAAGCTGAATGAATGAAAACGGAGAAAGGGAAAATTTAATTTCATTTTAAGTTGTAAGGACAAAAAGCATATTTAAATGTCTATATACTTTTGTGTTATGAATCAGTCTATATAGTTCTCCTGATTTAATAGATGTCAATATATTGTATCTGAAAACTAAGTATGTTTAATTATATATATGAAGCACATACAGTATTTTAACATGATAATGATGTTTTTTCAGATGAAAATGTATATATATAAAACAAAAATTAGTGGGCAACATGAGCTTATATAGTCATAATTTATGTTTTTAAATTAAATGATTGTACAAATAGGAAATATGCATGGTAGCAGTATACTTTACAAAGTTAATTATTGACATGGTATTAATTTTTGCTCTTCCACTTTTAATTAGCTTGTCTCGTTAATATCATACCAAGGCACTGGAGAGGGAGTTTGAAGCTTTCAGTGAGAGAATCATGACTTGGTTATGTGGAACTATGTTGCTCATAAGAAATTAATCTAGAAGATGAAGACAGATAATGTTAAGCATGTTTTTTTATGGAGTTTGATAATGGTTAAATACCATTACTTTAATTTTTGATGGAAAATAGATTCTGAACTATTTTTTAAATAGATGAGGCTCACACGGTTCTGAATCAGGTATACAGGTCCTAGAGTTTTGATTTTTATATTATTGATACATATGGGCTCTTAGAACTCTCTCTTCCTGCCTTTCATCTGCAGTGTTCTTTGTCTCCTGAACAGTCTTTCTGCTCATTTAACATTTTTACTTGTAACCATATGATTTGATTTCATGCATGTTCATTTTTCTCTTAAAAGGTATGTCTCAGATTTTGGTTTCTGACTTTATTGTTGTTTAATTTTAAACTGATTATGTTTAAAGTTGTTAAGTAAATAAAAATTGCTGGACAGAGATTTATGGGGATCAACAGTCCTCGTTTCACCCTCATAGTTGGTAAATGGGATTTGAAAATAATTTTTTCTCTTTGCTTCATTAGAATCTGTCTTCAAGGACACATACCAAATTTTTTAAACAATCAAAATTAGATTAGTCAAGCTTCTTATCATATTTGATTCTGAGTGTCAAATAGAATATTTTTTTATGGTTTATAGAGTTAGTGGGAAACAGGATGATTTTATGTATCTCAGGGTAAACTATGATATAAAATTCAATTAATAAATTCACTGAAAATTTAGGAGAATATAACACTCATGCATTGAATTCTTTTAATTTTACCATACCAAATCATTTAAAAATTTATTATTTCATATATTTTAATTATTTAAAGTTTTAAAATATAAAATTATATGATACAAAAATTAATATTGATGTGAAATTCACATAATATAATAGCCATTTTAAAGTACATAGTCAGTGGCATTTAGTACATTATGACTGTCCCCTCAAATAATTTTTGTACAGTGTATATCTTATGCTGTTATACATCTGCTTATACTCAGTAACCATTAGTGCGGAAATTTGTAGACATTTCAGAACTTTCCATCTTTTTTGAGAGTACTGAGTTTAGTAAAATTACTCTATTGTATTCTAATAATGTACCTCATATCTTTGGAGGAAGAGAATGTTATACTTTTTTTTTTAGAACTTGTCATATAAGATTTCAATTTGAAGGTACCTGTCTTTTTTCTCAAAATAAAAGGTGGTGCCTTTTATTATTTACATTTTACAGTTTCTATGAATGTTGTAAGAATATTCCATGCTTTATTAAACAACAGTGTAGTACAGTATTTCTGAGAAGTTCATGATACATTTCTATGAAATTTTCTTAGGAAACTAGTAATTTTGAAATGATAAAATGAATTGTCATAAATTAATGATAATAAATTTTCTCTGCTTTCCAGAGATTCTAAATGACATGCTATGTAAAATATATAAAGTACATTTACCAGTAGTTTCTTTTGTTAAAATATGTGTGAATTTTTTTTATCCAGGCCAAGAAGCTCTGACTATAATTCACTACTATAAATTGGGGGAAATGTTACTTTTCAAAAACAATGCTTTCAAAAACATTCTAATAGCATATTAATATGTAACTATATTATGTCATCATATAATTATTCTTCAAAGTGGATCTGTACTGTTTCCAAAGTTGCTGTAGACTGCCTATCTCTTGAGTGCTTTGGATTTGAGTGCACGTGCTACAGGGTAGAACTCTTCCATAAATAGTGTTTTGAGAATATCAGTTTAATGTATAATTAGGATTTTGTCTTAGGTTCTCTAGCTAATGTGTTGAGTATAGAAAGAATTATCTTAAACCTATCTGGGTTATTAAGCTAGTGAGTCTGTTTTATAAAAAACTTTTCTTAACATCCATGAAGAAGCTTATTTGTAGTCTGGGAATTAACTTAGTTTAAAATAAAACTGATTATTTTACCTACTTTACTCCCCCCCCCAGTAGCATTAAACTTTAGTAATAGTCTATTGAATAGTGTTGGTTAAAACAAAATTGAATTGATACCCAAGAAAGAATTAGTGAGATATTTTGACAAGAACTAGTTCTAAGAATTGAAGAATATCCTAGTTAAATTCCCAGATTTTGAATTGCCTTAAAAATTTCTAGGAGTCTTCAGAAAGATGTTATAGGCTATTTTTCGTAATGGTTATGAGCAAATACACAGTGGGTAGTGTTTAGTGCCCTGTAACCTGTGGCTAACAGAGGCTAATAAACCTCAGAGAAAGACTGCGTGTTTCGTTTTTGTAGCTCTTTCCACCCTGGACTCTAAGTGGTTTGCAAACACTGCCCTACTGAGCATAAGCTCAATGCAGTATGGTCATTGGTGAGGTGGAACATAACTGCTATTGTGTGCCAGTGCCCCCCACAGATGAGCCAGCCTGCTGCCCACCAGCAAAGGGACTGGATGTCTGTGTGACACCCGCGGAGAGGTCAGGTCTGAGAGCTGAACTCCCTGAGACCCTCTACTGTCTTTTACTATGAATTTTTTTGTTAGATATTTGTCAACTTATAACTAATTATGTTTACAGACCTCTCTTGTTTTTACTATTTCTTTTTACAGATTGTACTTATTCAACAAAGTATATGTCGTTATGAATAATTTATATGAGTTTTTTCTATATATAATTAAAAACTAAAGTAGATTGTTTGTCATACAAATGAGGGAGAAAAATTACCTGCATTTTCAGAATAGGGAGCCTTTTATTTTGGGGAAGGTTAAATTGTGTGTGTGCTGTGCCTTATTACATTTCAGAAGTAAATCTGTGAAACACCTTCCAAGACTGCTGTGTTGCCCCCGGTGCTTGTTTCTTCAAAGCTGCTATCAGTTATTCCATCCTGCTCATTAGATACCATGATAAGTGAAACAGATGGAAACAAAGTACTATACAAGATAACTTTATGTAATGTTTAGTAAAGTCTTTAGGTTTGCAATGAGAAGGGAATTCAGGGGAAAAAGTGAAGTTAAGATGTAGAAAATGGGGGATATTATTGTTGAAGAATTTGAAGATACAGAAGGATTTATTCAAACTTGAAACCTGATTTCCAAAAGTCATGGCAGAAAGATTTGAGGAGAAGAGGGACACTTGGAGGGTGAATTGGGAAGAGGCAGCACAGGGGCGGTATGGGGACAAAGACAGGAGAAGAATGAATGGCAGGTCGATGGGTCAGTTAGTGCTGTTCACTTCAGCTTACTGATTTGCGCTTGATGTATCAATTAATGAAAGAGGAGTGTTGAAGTCTCCAGTGATATTACTGAATCTGTGGATTTGGAATCCTATAGAGTTCTGTTGGTTTTGGTCTCATGTATTTTGACATTTACTAGTTGTATGTACATGAAGGATTTTTATGTTCTCTTGGGGAATTGGCCCCTTTGTCAGAATGCCAATCTTTATGCTTTAAACAGTTTTCCTTATTCTGAAATCTGCTTTATTTGAAATTAAAAAGCAACTCTAGTTTTCTTTTTATTAGTGTTAGAATGGTATTTCTGTATCCCTTTAATTTTAACCTGTGTCTTTATATTTAAAGTGAGTTTCCTGAAGGCAACATATAGTTGAGTCTTTGTTTTCATATGCTCTGACAATCTCTGTTTTTAAATTGGTATATTTAGATCATTCACATTTAAAATGATTATTGATATAGTTGGGTTAATATCTGTCATGATTGTTTTCTATTTCTTGTTCTTTTTTGGTCTTTACTAGTTTTACTTTTATTTTTACTTTTTTTAAAACTTTTATCTCCTTTCTTAGCCTATCAATTATACTAAAAATATATTTTTAGCAATGTATAGGGTTGTTTTTTTTTTTTTTTTACAGAGACAGAAAGAGAGTCAGAAAGAGGGATAGACAGGGACAGACAGACAGGAATGGATAGAGAAGCATCAATCATTAGTTTTTCGTTGCGCATTGCAACACCTTAATTGTTCATCGATTGCTTTCTCATATGTGCCTTGACCGCGGGCCTTCAGCAGACGGAGTAACCCCTTGCTCAAGCCAGCGACCTTGGGCTCAAGCTGGTGAGCTTTTGCTCAAACCAGATGAGCCCTCGCTCAAGCTGGCAACCTTGGGATCTCGAACCTGGGTCTTCCGCATCCCAGTCCGACGCTCCATCCACTGCGCCACCGCCCGGTCAGGCAGCAATGTACAGTTTTAATTAAGTTCACTTCCATATAACACTGCATTGCTTCACATGTACTTCAGATCCTTCTATAAAGAATATTCTCAATTCATCCCTCCCGTTCCTTACATCATTGCTGTAATCATTTCACTTGTCCGTCGGCTAAAATCGCTCAATATATTATTAGTGTTCTACCTGCAGAACTGAATTTCTTTCTGTAATATTACTTCCTTCTTCCTGAAGAATCTCTTCTAACATTTCTTCCAGGGCAGGTCTGATAGGGCTATGAATTCCTTCTGTTTTCTTTTGTCTGAGAACGTCTTTATTTCTCCCTCACTCATGGATAATAATTTTACCTATATAATTCTAGGTTGATATTTTTCAACACTTAAATATTTCACTTCATTCTTTTGTTTTATTTACTTTTCACAGCACAATGAATTTTAATCTCTCCTCTTTGGGGTAGGGGAGGTTAAACTACACACTTTTGGAGACACCCCAAAGGTGGTCGGGCATTTTGGTAGGAAAGGATTTGATCCACCCTTTCCCTGCCTTAGGATACCGAAGGCACGTCTAGTTGGCTCAGGCGCTCTGGGCTGGGGCAGAGGTAAATGGAGGCGGTGGTCCGGGACAGCCCGTAGTGCATGGGGGAGGCCCGAGTTCTCGTGGGCACAGGCGGTCGGTCCTGGGCGATGGTGGGGCCGAGGGGGTGGTCTGAGGCTATGGTCCTCACCTGCCCAGGCCACCTGCTCTTTGCTTGGGAACTGCGGCTGGCTCTCCTGCTGGGCCTCTCCGCAGAGTCGCTGGGGCTGACGATGGTCAAGCTGATGTGGAAGCTGAGATGCCCCCGAATGATGGCGGGGGAGGGGGCTTAGCTGAGTCACTGTGTCTCATCATGGCCCTGGAGGTGCTGACCTCACTGGGCCTTCCCAGACCTGATCAGAGGCTTGCAACAGGCTGGGGCCCAGGGCCCAGGGCCTGCGGGCCGCCCCACAGCCCCGCAGCGTGGCAAGCCCAGGAAGCCGCCCCTGGTGCCGGCCGCAGGTGCTGCTGATTCCAGTTATGTAAATCCTTGGTGTGAGAATTCTAAATTCTATTCAATATATCACATCTGAGTTTGGTTCTAATGGTTGCCAGTTCTTTTCAAACTTCCTTTTAGTATTCTTTCTAATTTTTTTTTTGTTAAAAGCTAGACGGGATGTATTGAGTAATAAGAACTCAGGCAAATAGGCTTATGGTGAGGTTTCATGGTAACATGGCCAGGAGTCCGGCTGTGTTTGATGTTGGCTGAAAGTGTAGATGCCAGGGACATCAGATCCCTTTATCTCCTCGTGTCTCCTTTTTTCTGAGTATCTCAAAGAAGTCTTTGTACTTGTAGTTTGTGTCCTGCGGCTTTTTCAGCTGTCACCTGCTACCATTATACTGGTGTCCTGCTGGTGTTGTGGTCTAGTGTGAAGGAGGCGGAAGCATTCTGTACTCGGATGATGAATACTGGCCTCTTAGTGGCCTGTGGCCCTGGGCTGTGACTTTCACAGGTGTTTCATAGCTCTTCCCACTGAGGTGAAACAGGATGGCTAGACAGGCTGTAACTAGGGACTGCCCTTTCTCCCTGTCTCCATAGGAGACTCTGAGTCAGCTTTTTCTCTTGGGGAATATGCCTTTTTATGGGTACTGTCTAGGCATATTTTACAATAGTTACTTTCTCCCTTCCCATGCCAGAGCCATAATGGAATCTTTCTTGACCTTTACCCCATGGTTCTGGTGGGGGTTTTTGCAGGTAAAACCCACTACCTCTAAGACTGTATGCCCTAGGAATTTTTTATTTTCAAGGAAGACCACACTCAGCCTTCAGCAGCATATCAAATTTATCATTTAGTTGTTTCTACCATTTACTGCCTTTAATAATTTATGCTTGCCTGACCAGGCGGTGGCACAGTGGATAGAGCGTCGGACTGGGATGTGGAGGACCCAGGTTCGAGACCCTGAGGTTGCCAGCTTCAGCACAGGCTCATCTGGTTTGAGCAAAAGCCCACCAGCTTGAACCCAAGGTCGCTAGCTTCAGCGAGGGGTTAAGACCCGCGGTCAAGGCACATATGAGAAAGCAATGAATGAACAACTAAGGTGTTGCAACGCTCAATGAAAAACTAATGATTGATGCTTCTCATCTCTCTCCGTTCCTGTCTGTCTGTCCCTGTCTATCCCTCTCTCTGACTTACCCTCTGTCTCTGTAAAAAATAAATAAATAAATAAATAAATAAAGTTAAAAAAATTTATGCTTTAAGTAAGCAGATTTGAGCTATGACTCTGAATTTAGCTGTCTCTCCAGATTTCAGGGCAGAAATGTGTCGGGTAAACTCAGCTTTGTTATAGCCAAGAAAAGTAATTGATTTTCAGTTTATTTAGCTTTTTTTCTGATTGTAAGGAAAGACACGATGACTTCCAAGCTCTTTACATGTTGGAAGTGAAACTGAAAGTTCTGGAATTTCAATTTTTTCCCTTTATTTTTTAAAAATTTATTTTTCAATTATAGTTGAAATACAGTATTATATGATATTACTTTCAGGGGCACAACATAGTGGTTAGGAATTTATTACCTGGAAAATCTAGCACCCATCTGTCCTGGAATTTATTTTATATTTTAGTGTCTTTGATTTTTCTTATGTTTCCTTCTCAAATTTTACCATCCAGGTAAAAGTCAGAATTGGTACAAACTTGCCATCTTAAGAGCAAAGATAAACTCATTGTTTTTATATGAAATGGGATTGAGAACGGGGTATCTAAACAAGTAGAGATTTGTGCTGGGTGATAGCTAGATTAATCCAAAAGTTCTTCTCCTCTGGCTTTCTATGAGTCCTGGGAGATTTGTCGGTGTCACTTACTGAGAACTATCAGGACACATTGGACTACATCAGGAATTGGTAAATGTCCCCTTAAAGAGCCAGATGGAAACTATTTTAGGTTCTATGGGCCATGCTGTCTCTGCTGCAGCTACCCAACTCTCCAGTTATCGGTAATACTTAAAATAATGAGGTCGAGTATATTTCAATAGAAGTTTATTTAAAATATATGGGATGGGAGCTGGATTTGACCCTGGGCCATAGAACACCTGGTCTGGATCAATGGTATTTAATTTTTAGTCCACAGCTCTGACTAGGCACTGATTATCAAGAGATGATAGCTCTGTTTTATTTGTACATTTTCCATCTTGTTCAGATATTGAACCATGTTGAGGTGAATATTTGCATATATTAATTAGAAGGGTTCCAAAAATCTTAAGGTTTAAGAATCACTGTAGGTCAAGGCTCAATTTATGAGTGCAAGAACTACCTTAAAATTGTTTTGAGGAGGGAGGTGGAGGAAAATATAGGGTGGATACGGTGATGGATGAAGAGTTGACTTGGGGGGTGACCACAATATGGTGTACAGAGATGTATTTGTAGAACTGGGAACCTGAGATCTGTATAATTATGTTAACCAGTTCACCCCAATAAAATTCAATTGAAAAATAAATTATAAAAGAAAAGAAAAAAAACCCCAAACAAAAAATTGCTTTGAAAATGTAATTCTTTTTCACTCAGAATAAAAAAATAATAATTCTCAGCAATTATGTATGTTAGTTTTTAATTAAACCTATATTTTATTACTTTACTTAATTATTTAGACATGGCAAGTACTGTAAAGGTAGATGGTAAAAGCATTAACCAAGATCAGTAGATAGGAGAGCAAGACTTCAACATAACAGTGATCTGACTTCCAGGGCAGATGTCTGTTAACGCAGTATATTACCACTGATGACAACTGGATTGGAATCAATAGATTGAAGATTAGCTTTCTTCAGAGGTCAGTTCTGGGCCTTATTCTTAACAATAAAAGTGGAATTATGCTCATTGTTTCAAATAGTTCTCTGTTGGATGTCATTTCAGTGCATTTGGGAAGACAGACAGAAGTCTAAGTTACTGAAATGAATCAGACAAGTGATTTTGCATAATAATTATAGACTATTTAAACTGTGGGCAAACAACCAGACTCAGAGAAACTGAGTGGGGGCCAGTGTAGTTTAATAAAAGAGAGTGGTAGTGGAAGATTGTAACAGTGCTAGAGCCAGCTTGGGAGAGTCAATGTTAAGTTCAGGAGCTTCTGTGAGTCAGTTGTTGAATATATTTATGATAAAACATTATATGTAATATCATAAATTAAAAACAAATGTATACTCAAAGTGCACACTTACTAGTTATTCTGCTATATGTTTTTGTTACCTATGTTCTGGAGATTATTTATGTTTAGTGATGCTATATAATGAGGTCCTACTCAGCTCTGTGTCCAGTGAAGTGACTGATTGAAAATGGCCAACAGACATATTTACACCACAGAAATTAGCAAACCCTTCACATAACAGTCTCCCCACTCCTACCCCTGCTATCCTCCTAAGTAGTTGGGTAATATTTGCCAGGATATCGCTGGCCATGTCTTCTGTGTTGCGTCCTTGTCTGTTTATGTGCTCGGCTTTGCTGCAAGACTTGGAGTTCCTTGAGCTTTGGAATTTATATCCCTAGCACCCCACACAATACCAGACCTATAATTGGAAGTCAAATGTTTGTGCAGTGAGCGAGTGAACTTTATATTCATTCAGTCTTTGATTCAGATTTTGGCTCAATTACTTAACTAGCTGTGTGACCTTGGTTATTTTAAACTCTGTTTTTAGTAAGATGAAGATAGTAACAGCAGCTCTGCATGCTTGTTGTGAAGATTAATGAAAAGATCAAGATAGCTGTGTGGTACATTGTAGGTGCAAAGAAGTAGTCAGCATTTATGATTATAACCTAAAAAGAAGGAGACATAAATGCTAGCAGGGTCCAGACTTATAATATATGCAGAGTTTTGTATTAAGTGTTTGACCGCAAACTGGATAAGAATCAAGAATGTGGCACTGTTATTTTTGTGTGTGTACATACTTCTTCTTCCCACACAATAATGGGATATATTAAAAGGAATATGATATATAAGAGGCAGGAAGCAATTCCTCTGTTATATTTGGCTTTGTTCAGGCTCTTATTACAGTATCATGTCCAGTTTTACATTGCTCATTTTAAAGAGGATGTCAGAAAACTGTATGGAGAGTGTCCTGGGAAGAACCAACAGCCATGATTAAAGGGATAGAAAATAGGTCCTTTGAGGCAAGTTTAAGGAATTGAGTTTGTTTATTCTGGAAAGGAGATGGTAAAGGAGTTTCTTAACTATATTCAAGTACACGAAGGGTTATTATAAGGAGGATACTTGCACATTGCTCTCCCAATGCACAGAGGACCAAAAGAGGAAATTGACTTATTTCATTTAAAGAAAATTGTGTTAAACCACTGAAATGGACTATCTGGGGATGTCATGAAATGTCCATTTTTGAAAATATTTAAAAAGAGCAGCAGCAGATGGTTATTTATTGAAAGGTTTAAATGTTTGACCTCATGAAAGTCATAGACAGGATTATACCTCTGTAATATGGTTTTCTTACATTGATTGTAGCTTACCAAGCGTATCCCAGATATCTTATTGGGAAACCACTTATAATTTGATAAAATTATTCATTAGCTTACATTGCTGGGTTTGAGTGAATGAAAACATTGATTATTATCTGTCTTCTAGTAACTATGCTGAAGTCAATTTATATATAAAATAACCTACACTTGTATTTTTACACTGTTCTAGGCATATCTGAAGTGTAACTTAAGAGTAGTTAGTATGACTTTTTTTCAAGTAGTGCATTCCTAATATCCTGTAACTCTTTTGTGATAGGGAATCCTCTTGGTGTATGACATTACAAATTATCAAAGCTTTGAGAATTTGGAAGACTGGTACACTGTGGTGAAGAAGGTGAACGAGGAGTCAGAAACTCAGCCTCTGATTGCCTTGGTGGGCAATAAAAGTAAGTTACTAATGCTTATTTCCATAGAGTTTATTAGCCTATTCTGTTGTTTTTATTGCTGGAACATTGATGTTTGGAAACAAATAGATACACGGCCTTCCCGGCATAAGCAAATTGCTTGAGGAGAAAATTCCTAAAGCTGCATACAATCTTTTTAGTACCAGTTTAGATGCTTGATCCGTTGTAGCTGCTCTGCTGCTCTGGCCGTTCCTGGTAAGGTGAGTTCTGCTCTGACGATGTGTGTTCTGGTTTCCTGACTATGGAGAGCAGCAGCCCAGCTGCGGACTTTCTGAAGCTGGCCTGCAGCCTCAGCTCTGCCCCAGGAACTGCAGGAGGCGCATCTCTGTAAAGTGATCCCTGATTCTGGGGAATTCTGTGTGCTTTGTTGCTTGCTACCGTCTCTCATAAAGTTCCTTTTCTTAATTTTTGAGGTTCTGAAATACAGATATTTTCTTTGAGAAAGGGTGGTATAATACGGAAAGAGTAGTGCTCTGTGAAAAAGGTGGAGAACTAATTTTGAGATTCGTCTTTTGGTTCTGACATATGGCAGGCACATCAGAATGATGAATGCAGTACAAGACTGTTGCTAGGGGCACCGTCCTGCAGTGCAGTGACTTGGAAAAGAAGTCCTTAATAAGGATTTTCAAATATGTAAAATACTATGATACAACCTGATCCTTTACAGTGTATTTGAGGACAGAAAAAGAGAAAATGAGTTCAAATTATCCCATGGAGGATTTAGGTCAGGAGCTGTTTCCTGACTACAGGCATTATTAAATCAATACCCAAGTACACTATGAAGAGAATTATCTCTCCAAAGGTCTTTAAAAGGATATTGCGCTTTTTTTGTCTGTAATTGTTAGGAAATAGTACTTCCTAAAGGACTAAACCAAGATTTCTTCATTATGTGGTTTTGCACACTTAGATGAACATTTAATAAATCCAAGCCTTACTGTAAAACCATTACAAAACAGGTGTGAATATCATTTCTCTGAAGAGTTAAAAATACGAATTTATATTGCTTTTAACCCTTTGAGTAGTGAGTTTTTTCATGCTCGTTGACCCCTGGGAGTGAGTTTTTTTTCAAAAAATGAAATTAGTTCCAGTTCTATTTTATTAACTTAAAATCATGTTTGTTTGATAAACAATTTGTGGAAACAAGAAGAACATACATTGCCTTTTTTTAATGTTGCCTTACACATTTTTAAAATAGGTTGTACTCTGGATGGTCAGGAGGCACTAGGACGAACATGAACATTTATACTACTCAGAGGGTTAAAGACAGTATTGCGTATCACAAGATGGATGGGTTTTTTTTTTGTTTTGTTTTGTTTTTTGTATTTTTCTGAAGTTGGAAACAGGGAGGCAGTCAGACAGACTCCCACATGCGCCTGACCGGGATCCACCTGGCATGCCCACCAGGGGGCAATGCTCCACCCATCTGGGGCACCGCTCTGTTGCAACCAGAGCCATTCTAGTGCCTGAGTCAGAGGCCATAGAGCCATCCTCAGTGCCCGGGCCATCTTTGCTCCAGTGGAGCCTCGGCTGCGGGAGGGGAAGAGAGAGACGGAGAGGAAGGAAAGGGGAGGGGTGGAGAAGCAGATGGGCGCCTCTCCTATGTGCCCTGGCCGGGAATCGAACCTGGGACTCCTGCACACCAGGCTGACGCTCTACCACTGAGCCAACCGGCCAGGGCTAAGATGGATGGTTTTGATAAAAGATACAGTTTTTGTTTAAACTTTAGTTAAATTTTACTCACCTGTTTCATAAGTAATTCTAATTGAATGAATCAGCTACCTGACAACTCATTGAAATCCTCCTTTACGAGTCATGGGTTTTGATGAGCTTAGGTTCTATTTTAAGTGGAACCTTTTCATTTTAGGAGATCGTTTCTTGGTTATTATGTTACCAAAGCATTGGCTTATTTTATGGTTAAATTTGTGCTTTATTTGGGGTTTCCCATCACCTTTTGGGAAATTATAGAGGGGAGGGATGGGGATTGGGATTGTTTTCATTTCTCTCAGGATATAACCTAACCACCTTCTGGAGCATAATTATACACATTATGTGTTTATGCCGTTCTGTGAGGCGTCCAGCGTCGGTCACTGTCAAAGACAGGATATCGGACTAGATGGGCTGTTGGACTAGATGGGCTGGTCGTGCCATTCCTAGGTTAAAAAAAAGTTTATATAAATTATATGAATTTATGCAAATATTATTGCAGTGTTATGTTTGAGATTTAATAGCATAACAGTCAAGAGAGTTTTTTCATTTTTGGCTTACCACTAACCCTTTCTCATATTTACAATACTCATTTTCAGAATAAGATCATGTAACTGAGTATGCCGTCACATGGAACATTATATATGTACTGTATAGTGAGAGATTATAGATGAACGTTTTCCTAAATGTTACTTATTGCATAATCTGTCATTGGCCCAATTTCATATGATCATATAATGAAAGATCTTACAATTTGTGTTTCTAAATTGGTATTACATTAGTGTGGTAGTATGCATTCATTTTTTCTTGAGGATAAAATTATACTAGAAAGTAAAGACTACCTGCTGGTGAAAGGCAGCGAGAAAGACACGTAGTAGGAGGACATCTGAAACTGGATTATTCTGCAAGGTATCTTTACAAGTCTTCTGCCTAAATATGCATTTTAAAATATGTCATTGCGTCCTACTCTTGGCAACTTTAGTAGAAAGCATATGTTGAAAAGAAGTCGGTATAGGTTATAAATATATTGGCAGCAGTAGCCAGCTTTTCACCAAAGCTTTGGAGGCTCGAAAGTTTCCACACAAAGTGTGTGTGTATGTGTGCGCAGGTGAATTTGTCCCATAGTAAGAGTTTATAATTAGTAAATTATAAAATCACTTACTTTGTATTAAAATATAGTAAACTCAGGCCTGACCTGTGGTGGCGCAGTGGATAAAGCATTGACCTGGAAATGCTGAGGTCACTGGTTCGAAACCCTGGGCTTGCCTGGCCAAGGCACATATGGGAGTTGATGCTTCTAGCTCCTCCCCCCCCTTCTGTCTCTCCTCTGTCTCTCCCTTTCCTCTCTAAAATGAATAAAAATAAATAAATAAATAAAAAATCATAAAATATAGTAAACTCAGAAACTGGGGCTGAGGATTGAGGATATTCTTAGGTGAGGGTGAATTATAGGTTTATTTTTGTAAAAAATTGAGTTTTACTATGTTTGAATATAAAAAGTATACTAGAGTAGGTTTATGAAGTAGGCAGCAGAGAAAGGAACTTGCTTTAATGACAGAATTGATACTTCGTAAATTATTTCAGTATATTATACTTAAATGTATATAATGCTTAAAGCAAATTTATTGAATTCTATATTCTATTCTAAAAAGCTTTCAGACATTAGCTAGTGTTCTTTATACTATTTAAAATTTTAATGAAATACTGAATATGGTTAGGATCATAAGACTTTTTTTTTTTGTATTTTTTGTATTTTTCTGAAGCTGGAAATGGGGAGAGACAGTCAGACAGACTCCCGCATGTGCCCAGCCGGGATCCACCCGGCACGCCCACCAGGGGGCAACGCTCTGCCCACCAGGGGGCGATGCTCTGCCCCCCGGGGCGTCGCTCTGTTGCGACCAGAGCCACTCTAGCGCCTGGGGCCGAGGCCAAGGAGCCATCCTCAGCGCCTGGGCCATCTTTGCTCCAATGGAGCCTCGCTGCGGGAGGCGAAGAGAGAGACAGAGAGGAAGGAGAAGGGGAGGGGTGGAGAAGCAGATGGGTGCTTCTCCTGTGTGCCCTGGCCGGGAATCGAACCCGGGACTTCTGCACGCCAGGCTGATGCTCTACCACTGAGCCAACCGGCCAGGGCAGGATCATAAGACTTTCAATCTAGACAGACTTACAAGCTCAGTTTCTCAATTGTATAGCATTGTGACATCAGACAAGCTATTTTATAGTTCTAAGCTTCTGTTTCCTGATCTGGAAGTAAGGGTAATAGTTTCTGTCTGATAAAATTGATTTAAAGATTAAATGAGATATTACATGAAAAGCTCTTAGCATGTGATCTTATCCAATGTAAGTGCTTAATAATAGTTATGGTTATAACTAGTTGTGGTAGCCTTCTAAAAGCACTGACTATAACTTCATTTTTTATTTTTATTTTTTATTTTTTGTGACAGAGACAGAAAGAGTCAGAGAGAGGGGCAGATAGGGACAGGCAGACAGGAAGGGAGAGAGATGAGAAACATCAATTCTTCATTGTAGCTCCTTAGTTGTTCATTGATTGCTTTCTCATATGTGCCTTGACTCAAACCAGATGAGTCTGTGTTCAAGCTGGTGACTTTGGGGTCTCGAATCTGGGTCCTCTGCATTCCAGTCTGATGCTCTAGCTACTGCTTCAGTTTTAATGGTCACAGATTATACATTAGTAGAACTGAAATAATAGTTTTACAAAAGTGGCCTGGAGGAGAATTCCTTTGTTACCATCTTATTTCTTGTTTTGTTCCAGATTAATAGTTCTCAGACCATGTGTTGGGTAGGGCTATTCATTCAGCAAACTTTTTTCCCCCTTATTTTATTTATTGATTTTAGAGAGAGGAGAGAGAGAGAAAGAAGGGTGGAGAGGAGCAGGAAGCATCAAGTCTTAGTTGCTTCTAGTATGTTCCTTGACCGGGCAAACCCGGCGTTTCAAACTGCGACCTCAGCGTTCCAGGTTGACGCTTTATCCACTGCGTCACCCCAGGTCATGCTCAGCAAACGTCTTGATTGCCTGCTCTGTGTGTTCAGCTAGCCATTGTGAATTTCCACAAAGCCTGAGCCAGAGAGAGTACTTAAAGTGATTTATATTTCCTAACCTGCATCTTAATTTTGATCTTTTTCTCTGCCATATTCACGTTCTCTAAAACTTAAACTTTTTTTTTTTTTTGCTGTTTGGTTGTTGAGATGAATAAATACAGTTATGTCCTAATCTTACAGAGGCCCTACTTTTCTCTAGTAGACAAGTTCCAGTTCCAAAATGAGAAAGAGGGTAGATCATTTACTTCCTCTGTGCATTATATGGGAAGTTTGTTTGAAGTTTGGTGATGTCTGCAGCCCCATGTGGATCTGACAGGCTACAGATCCAGCCACTTGAGCACCCAGAAATAACTGTATTACCATAGGGTACCTTCTGCAATCCAGGGAGCCATAGCCAGCAGGCCTCGTACTCGGTTTCCTGGCCTTGGAGAGCTTGCTGCCCCAGCCTTGGGGCACTCTTACTTGATCGGAGCCTGCACTGAAGAGCTTAGGGGATTTCAATTCCTGTCCACTCAGGGGCTTATTAAGGTGGACTCTGGCTACGGCCCAACATGGCCGCCTGCCTCTCACGTGAACTTGTGCAGTGTCCCGTGACTGTTCCTTCTGCTCCTAGCTTTGGTCGTCTACAATCCAGTTCCCAGATGGAAAATCATAGTGCACGACTCTTCTACTTAAAACCTTCTAGTGCTTTCGCACCACATTTAGATTTAACTCCAGAGCCCTTTCCCAGGTTTGACAGGCATTAGGCAGTCCCAGACCTACCTCTTCTACTACCTGCTCCCCGCCCACTATATGCACAAGGCACATCTGTCGTCTTCTCGGCTCCTAGAACACCCCAAGTTCATTTGTACCTCAGAGTTTGCTCTGCTTGAAAGGCTTTTCCCTCTGGTCTTTGCTTGTCTGGCTCCACTGGTCATTGAGTCTCCAATGTCCTCTCTTCAGAGTTGCCTTCCTCAACCACTCAATTGAAAGGGGCCATCTAGTCCCTTTCTGTCAGGACACTCTGCACATTCTCAGTGAGGTCTGATACTGTTTCTTGTTTGTTTCACTCTGTCTTTCTTCACTAAGTCTAAGCTCTGTGAAAGCGAAGGCCCTCATCACTTAGAACAGTGCCGGAATGAATGAATACTGAATGAATGAATAAAAGCCTTTTCATGAAGGCTGTTGAAATTAGAAGTGTTTATAGCCTGGGATGTGTTATTCAGGGAAAATGGTTTTCTTAACGAGGAAAAATACATATGTAGATCCAGGGAATCTGTTAGATGGCCTTTGGGGCAGTTGGCCTACTGCATTCCGTCCTGGTGCATATCGGCAGAGAGAGACTCTTAGGAAATACATCGGAGTTACACTGTACTGGGCTGTGTTTGAGATAAAATGGTGTAGATTTTTGTCATGATTTTAGAGTAAGTAAATATAAAAGAATTAATAAGTTTGCTTCTTTTTCTTAATGTGTAGCTTTTACATAATGATAGAACCCTAACTCGTTTGATTTTTTATTGATACCTTCTTAAATTTTGTTTTTAATTTCAAAAATCATAATCTGTACTGAAGAACAATTTTACATTTTTTCCCAGTATTTTAGGAAAGGTTCAAATTGAAATGAACATTCAAGAATCTTAATTTTTAAGAGTAATTTAAAAATTAATCCATGTTTGCTGATCACATACCCTTTTAATTTATCATTGTTATTTTCTGTCTTTAAGCTGTTAAGTTTTCCTACTATCTGATCCATCAGCTAGTTTCTCCCCTGACCAGCTAACATTCTCAGTTGGATAGATTGTAAACAGAAATGAACAGGGGTTGCATGGGAGCTGCCCTCTTCCTGATTTATAGGTTCTTAGTTAGTGGAGGGGTGGTGGTTATCCGTAACTTGTACTGGGGGTAGGAATTATCATGCTCCAGGACAGAGTGGATAGATGAATGATTTCTACTCTTAAAGATATTAACCAGATCCTTTCCCAAATAAAGACTAATAACTCAGGTTTTTAAACAATCTTCATGACAGATGAGGGCATAGAGAAGAGTGCATCAACACTAATTAACAATGTTGAGTGTATATTCTTCTTAACAGTAATTGATTGTTCCTGGAGTACTATCTCTGCCCAGGAAGTGATGCTTTACACTGCCAGGTTCAAAGGTTACATTTTAATGTACCCTGTAAGTTGTATTCTCTGAACTCAGTGCAACAGTATTAGTAAAAAAGTAGATTTCAAGTTGAAAATTTTACTGATGCTCTCAATAAAAGTATCACAAAGCTTTTAAAAGACTTCTTTATTCACCATAATAGAATAGTATAAGAGGTGGTTATAAGTCCATTTTGATAAACTTCATGAGAATTTACATGAAAGTACTTGCCTATACTGTGACTCTTCTGAGTCTTCAAAAATTCTTATTTTATGTGGAGAACAGAAATGTGAAACTGTAAAGTAGGTAACATTTACTTGGATTCCTATTTTGAAGGATTCATATTAACTTCTATAAAATTTGTCATTTACCCTATTATAACAGAGTGAAGGAGTAAGCCATTATCAGTTTGCTTAAGAGAGTTTATAATTTATAAGGCATAAACAAAACTTATGAGGATTTGAAAAGTTCGTTTTGTTTATACATTCTAAATGAAAACATTCTGCTGCCTCGTCCATTTGTTCTAACACTTTGATTCTTTGTGCCTGGGAGTAGTATCTCAAAGCATCATATCCAGGTGTCTTTTCCATATGAACCTGGTATTTCTGTTTCAGTTGCTTCATTTTTGAGTTTTTGGCAACTAGAGCTATGACTATTTTTTAATGGGAGATGTTGATAGTATCTTATTCTGATAGTAATGGCATCAGTATTTTTTATACTGAGTGAGAGAGTATTTGAATATTGTACATTCACTCTAAGCTATTCTCTTAAATGATACTTCTCACTCCTACTCTACTTTTAGAGCATTTGGATAGTATTCCAAGTTTAATTGGTTGAGTAGTGTTTTTAAATTCATAAACTTGTGTTCAGACTAGAATTGTGACTAATCCCTGGGGAACAAATTGTTTCTTGCATCCACAAAAACACTTGTTCTCACCTAATTCGAGTGTTCTGATCTCAAATCTGACATTAGTTTTTCTCTGTAAGCTACAGTTTTTTTGCAATTCAAGATTTTAGCTTTTCATCTTATTGTAAAATTTTCAACATTTAGTTTAACATAATGAAGTAGAATGTCTTCTTGGGCATCATCTTTGTGAAAATATAATTTATATAATGCAGTAAATACACTGAAAGATATGATTGCATCAGAATTTGTCTACAATTTCGAAATAGAACATATGAAAACACTTATTTTAATTATAAAATTTGCACAAAACTTATTTAAATTATATTCAGGCAAAAATTTGCGTTTGTAGCTCTTGCGTTTGTGTACTTGTTGAGGACAATCTCGTTTGATGCTCCAGTAGTAGTCTGCTCATCACTAACAGTTCCAAGATTTTCAAGAAACTTATCAAGGTGACTGTTAATGCTCATATTACATCCAACATCGTGGAAAGCCAACAGCATCCTTTGAACCAGAAGTTCATAGTTTTCTGCTTTTTTGTTGCCAAGGAAGTTCTTTGTAACTGCCACAAAAGTCTGCCATGCTGCTTTCTCCTCCTTATTCATCTTCTTGGCAAATTCTTCGTCACATATGAGGGTTTGAATTTGAGGTTCATCGAATACACCTGCTTTTATCTTCTCAAAAGACAAGGCAGGAAAAGCAGAAATAGTATGTTGAAAGCATTCACTTTCTCTATTTAAAGCCTGAACAAACTGCTTCATTAAGCCAAGTTTGATGTGAAGTGGGGGGAAAATGATCCTGTCTTGATTAACTACAGGTTCATTCACAATATTTTGCATCCCTACTTCCAGAGCTTCACGTTTCGGCCACTCCTTCTGTGTCCAGAGTTTCTCCCAAGCTCGGCTGTCCCACAAACACAGAAAGCAAGGATACTTCGTGAAACCTCTCTGTTGTCTTAGTAGGAAATTTACCATTTTAAGATCCACACAAATGATCCAGTTATACTCCTCATACTTCAGAAAGTAAAGGACAATTTTTATGTCATTATAATCTTCTCACAGATGAGTTGAATAACCAATTGGAACTGCTGCGTAAACATTACCGTTGTGCAAAAGAACACATTTCAGACTCCGTTTAGAACTGTCAAGAAATAGCCACCATTCTGTTGGACTGTAAGTGGTAACACCTAGCTGGCTGAGAATACTACTGATATCATGACAGTAAACAAAGTGTTTGTCTTTGGAAAAAAAGTCCACAAAAATTTGTTCACGCTTCCTGAAATGGGATACTTTAGCTGACCAGTGAAGTACATTCTTTTCTTGAAGCCTGGAGGCTAATAACTCAGCTGCTTTCTTTGATATGCCCAAATCTCTTACTAAGTCATTCAATTTGGGTTGGCTAAACTGCTGAGGGGTTAATGACTGCTTGGCATCAGAAGAAGACCCTTGAGATTCTACAACCATTTCCTCATGCATCTTATCAAAATACACTTGATCACCATGTTCACTTTCCTCGTCCTTAGAAGAAATAAAACCATTGAAAACTGCAACTGGGTGTGTCTCAGAGTGTGGGATAGGTCGTATTGCTGAAGGAATATTAGGATATATGATCATATGCCATTTTTTCTTGCCAATGCCCTTTGTATGGATCAGACAGAAATAACAGTCACTGCTGTGGTCCTTAGGTTCACACCAAACCACGGGAATACCTTTGCGTTTTCTTTTTGTCCAATCACGCAGCATTTTCTCACAATTATGACACACAATATGAGGAACCCAATTCTTGTCTTGATTGCCAAGGGGAAATTGAAAATAGGCAATATATGCACTTGTCACAAATGATGAAATATTGTGCCTTTGACGTTGAAGTGTGTAACAGCCACATATATAACAGGTGTCAAGACTATTCTTACATTTACGCCTACTCGAAGAAGCCATGATTCAATCTTAAAACAAAATAAGAGGGTGTTTTATCAGATAATAATTTTTTTTTTTTTTGAAGCTGGAAACGGGGAGAGACAGTCAGATAGACTCCCGCATGCGCCCGACCGGGATCCACCCGGCACGCCCACCAGGGGCAACGCTCTGCCCACCAGGGGGCGATGCTCTGCCCCTCCGGGGCGTCGCTCTGCCGTGACCAGAGCCACTCTAGCGCCAGGGGCAGAGGCCAAGGAGCCATCCCCAGCGCCTGGGCCATCTTTGCTCCAATGGAGCCTTGGCTGCAGGAGGGGAAGAGAGAGACAGAGAGGAAGGAGGGGGTTGGGGGTGGAGAAGCAAATGGGTGCTTCTCCTATGTGCCCTGGCCGGGAATCGAACCCGGGTCCCCCACACGCCAGGCCGACGCTCTATCGCTGAGCCAACTGGCCAGGGCCCAGATAATAATTTTTTACATTTAAAAACAACTATAATTAATTAAAAGTGATGTTTGTAAAACATTAATTTCCTTGTGGTTATGTTCAATCCAAGAGTTGTTGCCCTTTAACTCCAATTTAAAAACCAATGCATGCCATTAACTGTAACAAAAAGAAATTAAAGTTGCATAAAAACTAGAGCATGCACCAAAAAACGGATTCCAGATTTGGAAACAGCGATGCAGAAATATATAGAAACAGTTCTAAGACCTCATGCAACAGAAAATGAAAAAAAAAATTTGTTCCCCAGTGTTATTATTGGGGGAAAAGTGTCAAATGAGTACTTTTTTATAATACTAATTAAAAATGATTTTTAACCTGACAGTTGTTGCAGTGATATTATTATGTAATTTCATAGTTACTTTTTATTCAGATAATCTCTACTTCAAATAATTTTGACAGTGTTACAGTATAAACAAAACCTGAGAAGCATTAAAGGTATTGGGGTTTTGTTTCATTTTTTTGGGGGGGATTGTGTGTTTTATTATAATAATCTGTTTAAATGGTTTATACTCATCTTTTTATTTGTCATGTTTAGGGAAAGATTAGTAAATGTTAAAAAGAACATAATCCACCTTTTGTTTTTTTTAGGATGAATCTGCTTTTAAATTTTAGAAGAAATTTATTTTTAAATATTAAATTAATATTAAATATTAAAAAGATAAAGCTATAAAACATTCCTTTTTGAAAAGGAGATTTGAAATTTTTACTAATGTAACCTAACATATTTGCAGTAGCTGTGGAACAAATCCAATGTAGGTTATAGGAACCCCAGAGCGGGAATCGGAGAACCTCAGCTATTGGCCTGATGCTCTATGACCTTAGGAAGTTCATGAAACCACTTAGGATCACCCTCAAGTACCAGTTGAGGGGTTTGTTCTAGGTAATCATAATACATACTTCTGTTCCTGAAACATGGTGACTCGCCTTACTAAAGATGGTGTTTAGTAAGTTTGCTTAAAGGGCGTTGGATTCAACTTCGTTAGCTTAACCCTGTCTTGTCTCTGCAGAGATGACTTCTTAGGCTCATTTTATTATTCAGTTTTTAGATTGTTAAAAATCCACTTTTATATATACACAAATAGATACATATATGTAACAACAACAAAAATAATAAATCTAGCTAAGACTCATTGAATTTTTACTGTTTGCTAGGCACACCCTAGAAATATAGCCAACTTTGGAATGTTTTTTGGGGACTATAAAAATAGCATTTGTTTTTAACTTAAAATTGTTTTTGTGCTTAAAATTAAATTTTTCTTTTTTATAACATTATTTTATAAATTCCAGTTAATGTCTAGATTTCTCAGTCTAAATAAACTGATTCTGCAGGTATTTTCTTTGTTTGCTATCTCATGCCTTCATGTATTCATTTAACAAATAACACTTGAGCACATATCTGTCAAGGTGTTAGGGTTACAGAGGTATACAGACAGACAAAAATCCCTTTTCTCATCTTGCTGGGTTCCTAGAAGAAGACAAGCAATAAATGAGTAAATAAATACAATACATACAGTGTTAAATGGTGGTAAGTGTTGTATAAATAGAGCAGGGAAGGGAGAAGAGGGAAGCCCTGGAGGAGAGGTAAGATTTGAAATATGGCCTGACCAGGCCGTGGTGCAGTGGATAGAGCGTCGGACAGGGACGCGGGGGACCCAGGTCGAGACCCCGAGGTCACCAGCTTGAGCGCGGGCTCATCTGGTTTGAGCAAGGCTCACCAGATTGAGCCCAAGGTCGCTGGCTCGAGCAAGGGGTCACTCGGTCTGCTGTAGCCCCTCCCCCGCAAGGCACATATGGGAAAGCCATCAATGAACAACTGAAGTGCTGCAATGAAGAATTGATGCTTCTCATCTCTACCCCTTCCTGTCTGTTCCTATTTATCCCTCTCTCTGACTCTGTCTCTGTCAAAAAAAAAAAATTGAAACACGGTAAGGAAAGGCGAAGAAGATGGCGTTTGGTGTAGGGGCGGAGAGAGTGCCACCTGACTGTCTGGAAGCAGTCATCAGGGAGAGGGGCAAGTTGCTGAGAAGGCCTCGAGGCAGTGCGTACCCCCCCCAACTATGGGGAAGTGTGGGTGTGTGTAGCTGTGTGGAAGGGGCAGTGAAGGAAAGAACAGTGTAGGAGATGAATTTAGATATAAGGAGGGACAGACCTGGGAAGAGGACGGCTCAGAAACAACTTAGTAAACCATTGTCAGCGCTTGCCTCTTACTCTGCATGAGATGGGAAGCCACCCAGGGCTTTGATCACAGTGAAGTGTTTTCACCTGAAAGGATCACTCCAGTAACTGTTTGGGAATATACTACGTATAGGGGTAATCTGGGTGAGAAATCCTGGTGGTGGGGAGCAGGGCGATTCAGTGAAAGCACTGAGAAGTGGTCCTGGATATATTTTAAAAGTAAGGGTGATGGATTTTCTCATAGAAGGGTTCTGGAAGAAAGACAATAAAGCCAAAAATTTTGGCCTAAGCATCCTGAATATTAAAGTTGAAGGCCCTGGCCAGTTGGCTCAGTGGTAGAGTGTTGGCCTGGCATGCAGGAGTCCCAGGTTCAATTCCCGGCCAGGGCACACAGGAGAAGCGCCCATCTGCTTCTCCACCCCTCCCCCTCTCCTTCCTCTCTGTCTCTCTCTTCCCCTCCCACAGCCGAGGCTCCACTGGAGCAAAGTTGGCCCGGGTGCTGAGGACGGCTCCATGGCCTCTGCCTCAGGTGCTAGAATGGCTCTGGTCGCAACAGAGCAGTGCCCTAGATGGGCAGAGCATCACCCCCTGGTGGGCATGCGGGTGGATCCCAGTTGGGCACATGTGGGAGTCTGTCTCTCTGCCTCCCCGTTTCCAATTTCAGAAAAATACAAAAAAAAAAAAAGTTACAATTTAGTGAGGTGGGGAAGAACGCAGGAGAAACAGGTTTTGAGTGAGGATGAAAAGTTTAGTTTTGGAGATGCTATGTTTGAAGTACTTTTAAGCATCTATGTGGAGATGTTTAATAGGCTATTGGATATTTGAGTCTGGAGTTAAGGGACAAAATGAAGTCTAGAAATAAAAGTCTGGGAGTTAATAGCATGTTAATAATATTTAAATCCTTGAGAGTGGATGAACTTTAAATAGGAGTTAGTATAAAAAGAGAAGAGGTCCAACGATTAATTCTTGGGTTATAGCCATGTTTCAAAATTGGGTAAGTGTGAAGAGATGAGCTAGCAATGGAATGAAAATGTGGTCAGTGGAGGCAGGAAGAAAATCATGAGCTCATGTGATGTGTCCTAGAAGCCAAAGGTGTTTCAAGGAGAAGGGAGTGGTCGACAGATGAGGACCGTGAGTGGTTACTAAAGAATTGGTGGTGACCTTGGCAAGCAGGTTCTTGGAGGAGTGAAAGGTGAGTGGAGTGAATGCAGGAGAGATGGCAAGGAAATGCAGTGTCGACAGTGAATGAAGGCAACAGGTGTATGTAATGCCACTGTCCTAGGCAGTCTACAATGGGGCAGCAGCTGGAAGGAACGTGGGTCAGAACTCTGGTGTTTTTACAGGGTGGGAGGTTTGACAGCATGTTTTATGATCATGGGAAGAGAGAGAGGGAGTTGGGAGGGGTTTGCACATCAAGTGTGCAAACACTTGATATAAAATGCATTTTTTTGAACTTGTTCTATTTTATAGTTTTGAATGAGTCATCTCCATTCCTTATTCTTCAGTTTATTATTCAGATTAAGTAAAAAGCTAGAACATGAGGGGTCTTGAGAATTTTCCCAATTCCTAACCTCTTCACAGAGGGTTGTGGGAGGTGAACAAATAGAGAAGGACTAGAGTGTAATACTAGATAGTTTACCACTTGATTTTAATACTGTTTTCCTTCTAAATTGTGGTGGTGTTCTGTGTTTAAAGCTCTGTGACCATGAAGGCAGAGCCTGGTTTGTTCACAGCTGTTTGCACACAGAAAGTACTCAATAAATATAATAATTGTTATTCATGGCTAGACAGTCATTAATTAATTCTCCACCTCAGCAAAAGATGGAACTATAATCTTTTGATAGGGTAAAGTGAAAACAAGAACAAGGCTTTTCCCCCTAGCTTTTGTAACATTCTTAGCCCAGGTTTTTTTTTTTATCTGGATGAAGAATTTAGTAATAGACTAATTTGGTGCCTATGAGTTATTGCCACATAAGATCATGCAAAAAGTCTTTTATATTACACACAATTTTTTTGAAAACTAAACTTTTAGCCCTAATTAATCTCAATTTTTATTTAAAATTTTAATTTTAATGAGAAATTATATTTTTCCTTATTATTTATTTTATGGTAATCAAGTATTTTATTTTGTATTTAATATCTTTAATATGGAGAGACAGTGTTAGCACAGACTTCTAAGTTAGATCACTTAGGTTCAGATATGGCCTCATTTATTGTGTGACCATGGTAAGTTACTCTCTTTGTAACTCAGTTTTCTTATCTGTAAAGTGGGAATAATAATAGTACCTACTTTATAGGGAGGTTGCCTATGTATATGTAAATTTGATTAAAAGACATGCTCTCAATTTACGTGTAAAGCATATTGGTCTATTCTTTACTGCTATTTATTCTCCTAGAACCATGTCTTATATATATAATAGGTGCTATATGTGTTAATTGTATTGTGTTTCTCATTCTCTCTTCCAATCCTGTGTTCTAGTTATGGGTAATCAGAAGAGGTATTACTAAGTCAACCACTTTATCTATCTATCTATCTATCTATCTATTTTTTAGTGAGAGAGAGAGAGAGGGACAGACAGACCAGTATAGACAGACAGGAAGGGAGAAAGATGGGAAGCATCAACTCATAATTGTGGCACCTTAGTTGTTCATTGATTGCTTCTCTTATGTGCTTTGACCAGGGGCTTCAGCAGAGCCAGTGACCTCTTACTTAAGCCAGTGATCTTGGGCTCAAGCCAGCAACCTTGGGATCATTCATGGCTATGATCCCATGCTCAAGCTGGAGACCTTGGGGTTTCAAACCTGGGTCCTCAGCATCCCAGGTCGATGCTCTATTTACTGCACCACCACCTGGCCAGGCTATCTATATATTTTAAATTTAAGAATTTAAAAATAAAAACCATTAAAATTTTTTGAAATGTCTTTGAAATATATAAATTGATTAAAATTTTGTTATAATTAATGTTTGGAAGCCAATCTTCACTTGTAGTTTAGAAGTATATTTTTCTGAAAAAATATTTAAATTCAATTGATGGATTTGGTATAGTTTTGATATTCAATCTGAATGGTGAAAGCTGGTGTACAGTTGCCATGAATTTTTATCTCAAGTTTATTTTGCTCTGTAGACATGTGTCTAATAAAAAAAGATGCTGCATAAACCATCGTTTGAGTTTGAATGTGCTTCTGTTTTTGGTGGAGGTATAAATGTTATTTCTGGCTGTGTCCTTCATACTTAGCTCTTCTTACAACAAATGGAAAGGCCTTAATTGTACCTAAGGGAATAGTTAATCCACAGTGGACATACATATGGTGGACAAAAGCTGTGTCTAGTAAGTGAAATAAAATTATAAATGATAAACATATGAATGCTTACAAAATCTGGCAGCTGTGAAGGAGTATCGTTTGAGATTAGCAAATTTTGTACGTAATAAGATAATTTTTTTCTTGGCATGTTTTTGTTGCCTATGTATATGTAAATTTGATTAAAAGACATGCTCTCAACTTACGTGTAAAGCATATTGGTCTATTCTTATTGTTCACTAAGCTTTGTAATGTGACTTTGATGCCAACAATAGAGGTTGATGATCTCACATTTTTGGAAAGCTGCTGCTCTTTTGATTGGGAGCAGTTAATTAGCATTAACCCAGAACAGTCCTTGGGCTTTATGGATATGTGGTCACACTGCTCCAGCAAAAGGTTAAGTATTAATGGAAAATGGTCACAGCCCTTTTACTTAAAGAAAACATGTTACTTGTAAGTTTTCTTTTGATTTTACTTTTACAGTTACATTGAATGTCTTCATTCATTTAGCCATCCATAAAGCAAATATTGTTGCACATGCAGTGGATAATAAGTCTTTTTAGGACTACTTGTGTGGTATGTCACAGATCATTAACTTCAAGTAACCACCTGACTTGAGGGAAACCTGGAAGCATCATTATAGTGAAATAAGCTTTTAGTTAGGTATCACTGCAGCACATTGATTTATTGAAATGTCACCAGTTGCTACTATGAAAATATATTCTCATTATCATTCAGGAGATGGGAGAGATTAATCAGTGTATACTGTAAAAATGATACATATTGCTAACAGTGGGGAAAATAAGAATAAATGTTATTGTGGTCTGTATTTTATCTAAATTACTTTTAAAGAGTTAATTAGGTGATTAATTAGGCTAAATCAGATTCTTTAGTCTGCTTTCAAATCTACATTTGATTCTATATGTGTGTTAAAGGCATGTTCTGAGTTCTCCCAAATTTGAAATAACGGTAAAATTTGGCAGCATAAAAAGGCAGTAGCAAACTAAACATAATATTTAGCCCATGGAGTACCAAATTCTTCCTGTTAGCATATGCCTGCTTCCATGGCACGGATATTATGACTCAGCCTTGAGGGAGCTTGTTGTCTCATGTGGATGTAGGGTTAACATAATGGATGAGTACAAGACAACATATAGTTTAGTTCTTTGTGTCAGTGGAAGGGACGAGTGTCCTCTAAGGGTTAAGAAGAATGTGGAACTCCGACTTAGTCTTTGAAAGTTAGTGAGGCTTAGATACAGAACTGGAAGGACTGAATTGCAGGGTGCATCCTCAGTTATGCACAGATCTTTTTAGATCGGATGAAACGAAGTGGCGACCTAGGCTAAGAAGGTGAGTTCTGCGCTGCCTTCTCTTCCCTAATAAGGCTTTGGCATTGAATCTTTATGAAAGTCTCATAGGCATTTTTTCAAAAGATGGGAATGTCACAATATTTTTTCTGATGTATCTCCTAAGGCAAGGGAAACTAAAGAAAAAAAAGAAACAAATGGCCTACGTCACACTAAAAAGATTTTGCACAGCAAAGGAAACCATCAATGAAACAGAAAAGGTAATCTACTGATGGAAGAAGATGAAGATATTCGCTAATGATAACATTTGGTAAGGGGTTCATATCCAAAATTTATAAAGCACTCAGATGCCCTGGCTGGTTAGCTCAGTCAGTTGAGGGCATTGTCCTGAAATGAAAAGATTGTGGGTTCGATCCCCAGTCAGGGCACATGGGAAGCAACCAAAGAATGCAGACTGAGTGGAACAGCAAATGAACGCTGCCTTTCCCCCTCCTCCCTGTCTCTAAAGATCACTCAGTAACACAATTCAGCCCTGGCCAGATAGCTCGGCTGAACCCCCCCCCCCCCCCCCCCCCCCCCCCCCCCCCCCCCCGTCTCTAAACATCAGTCAGTAACACAATTCAGCCCTGGCCAGATAGCTCGGCTGAACGCTGCCTTCCCCCCCTCCTCTCTGTCTCTCTAAAGATCAGTCAGTAACACAATTCAGCCTTGGCCAGATAGCTCGGCTGATGGAAGTGCTGCCCCGGAACATGGAGGCTACCGGTTCAATTCCCTAGTCAGGGCACAGATAAAAGCAGCTTGATGTTCCCGTCTCTCTCTCCCTGCCTCTGGCAGAAAATAATAAATAAAAAAGAAGGAGAAGCCCTGGCCGGTTGGCTCAGTGGTAGAGCGTCGGCCTGGCGTGCAGAAGTCCCAGGTTCGATTCCCGGCCAGGGCACACAGGAAAAGTGCCCATCTGCTTCTCCACCCCTCCCCCTCTCCTTCCTCTCTGTCTCTCTCTTCCCCTCCCGCAGCCGAGGCTCCATTGGAGCAGGGATGGCCCGGGCACTGGGGATGGCTCCTTGGCCTCTGCCCCAGGTGCTGGAGTGGCTCTGGTCGCAGAGCATCGCCCCCTGGTGGGCAGAGCGTCGCCCCCTGGTGGGCGTGCGGGGTGGATCCCGGTCGGGCACATGCGGGAGTCTGTCTGACTGTCTCTCCCCGTTTCCAGCTTCAGAAAAATACAAAAAAAAAAAAAAAAAAAAAAAAAAAAAAAAAAAAGGAAGGAGAAGGAGAAGAACTCAGACAACTCAACAGCAAATACAATTAAAAATAATATGCAGAGGGCCTGAATAGACCTCCAAAGAGGACATACAGATGGCCAATTGACATATGAAAAGATGCTGAATATCACTAATCTAATTATTAGAGAAATGCAAATTAAAACCACAATGAGATATTGCCTCATACTTGTCAGGATGACTATCATCAATAAATAAAAAACAAGTGTTGGTGAGGATGTGGAGAGAAGGGGGTCCTCTTGCACTACTGGTAGGAATGCATGTTGATACAGCCACTAGAAAACAGTGGAGCTTCCTCAATTAAAAATGGAACTACCTGATGACCCAAAAATGTTGCTTCTGAGTAGACAGTGTGTCTGTAAAGTCACGGTGCACTTTTGATCGGTCACAGGAAAGCAACAAAAGACGATAGAAATGTGAAATCTGCACCAAATAAAAAGAAAACTCCCAGTTTATACCTATTCAGTGCAGTTTGATGTGGGCTCACGCACAGATTTTTTAGGGCTCCTTAGGTACCTATCCCGTATAGCCTCTACAGACTCGTCACTGACTGATGGCCTACCAGAACAGGGTTTCTCCACCAAACTGCCGGATTCCTTCAACTGCTTATCCCACCGAGTAATGTTATTCCTATGTGGTGGCGCTTCGTTATAAACGCACAGATATTCACGTTGCACTTTGGTCACGGATTCGAATTTAGCAAGCCACAGAACACACTGAACTTTCCTCTATACTGTCCACATCTTGACTGGCATGGCCGTGGGCTGCTCTGCTGTATACACGTTGTTACGTCATCATCTGCTCATGCGCACATGCTGCCACATCATCCTACAGAAACTGGGAGGGTTTTCCTTTTATTTGGTGCAGATTTCACATTTCTATCATCTTTTGTTGCTTTCCTGTGACCGGTCAAAAGTGCACCATGACTTTACGGACACACTGTATATTCAAAGAAACCCAAAACACTAATTTGAAAGAATATGTGCACCCCTGTGTTCATTGCACATTATTTACATTAGCCAAGATATGGAAACTACCCAAGTGTCCATCAATAGACAAGTGGATAAAAAAGTAGTAGTATATATATTCAATGGAACATTACCCAGCCATAAAAAAGATGGAAATTTTACCATATGAGACAGTATGGATAGACTTAGAGGGTATTATGCTAAGTGAAAGTAAACCAGTCAGAGAAAGACAAATACTCTATGATTTCACTTATATATGGACTATAAAGAACTAAGTGAACAGACAAAATTGAAATTAACTCATAGATACAGAGAACTGACTGATGGTTGCCAGAGGGAGGGGGTATTGGGGGGCAGAGTGAAGAAGGTGGCAGGGTTAAGAAGTACTAATTGGTAGTTAAGAAATAGACACAGGGATGTAAAATAAAGCACAGAGGGTATAGTCAATAATATTGTAATAGCTGTGTATGGTGCCAGGTGGATACCAGGAATATTGGAACATTTTGTAAAGTCCATGATTGTCTAATCACTGTGCTGTATACCTGAAACTAAAACGAAATAATATTGAATGTAAACTGTAATTGAAAAATAAAATTAAATTAAAAAAATAAAAGCAAAAGATGGGGATGTCAGTGGTTCTCCAGGTTGAAACTAAATAATCAGGCAAATTTTTGCCTTCAATTTTAACATCTCAAGCTTAAGTCTCTAGAGATAATAGATTTGAAAGTAATATTACAGTCATAAAACTTAAGTAAAAGTTATCAGTGTGACATTTTAAATCATGCCTATAGCCTAAGTTTTAATTTCTTTTTTCTTTTATATTTCACTATTTCACTGCTATAATACAAGCAGGTGTTGAGAAGGGGTGGGAATAGAAACAATGATCAAAAACCCTCCAAAAATAAAAGTCCAGGATCAGATGGCTACACTAGTGAATTCTATTCATGGCTAGGTAGCTCATTGCTTTTTAGCAGAGTTTATCCATTCACCTACTAAAGGACATCTTGGTTGCTTTTATGTTTTGGCAATTATAAATAAAACTGCTATAAACAGCACTGTGTAGGGATTTTTGTGGACATAATTTTTCAATTCATTTAGGTAATTATCAAGGAGTGCAATTGCTGGACTGTATGGAAGGGTAATTTTATGTTTAGCTTTGTAGGAAACCATTGAACTGTCTTCCAAAATGGCTGTACCATTTTGCATTTCCACCAGCCATTTGGTGTTATCAGTGTTTCAGACTGACTGTTTGAGTAGGTTGTAGTGCTGTGTTGTTTTAATTTCCATTTCTGTGAAGATATGTGATGTAGAATATCTTTTCATATGCTATTTACCATCTGTATATCTTCTTTGGTGAGGTTCTGCTAAGGACTTTGGCCCACTTTTCAACGGGGTCAAAAGTTTTCTCAATGAATGTTGAATTTTAAGAGTTTTTGTATATTTTAGATGACACTACTTTATTAGACGTGTTTTTTGAACATATTTTCTGCCTGTCTGGGTCTTGTCTTCTCATTCTCTTGACATTGTTTTACCAGAGCAGAAGTTTTAAATTTTAACGATGCTCAACTTACTTGTTTTTAAATTTCTGAATTATACCTTTGTTGTTGTATCTAGTTCTCTCCTTTTTTATCTTCTTGGGATAAAACTAGAGAGTTCTGTAGTTTTGTACTTTATATTTAGGTCTTTGATCCATTTGAGTTAATTTTTGTGAAGACTGTCTAGAGTTTTGTGTTTTTTTTTTTTTCTTTTTTTTGGCATGGGGATGTTCAGTTGTTCCAGCACCAGTAGTTAAAAAGACTGTCTTTGCTCCATTATATTGTCTTTGCTTCTTTGTCAAAGATCAGTTGATTGTGTTTATGTGGATTTATTTCTGGTCTCTGTTCTGTTTCACTGATCTGTTTGTCTATTCTTTTGCAATATACCACATAGTTGTGACTGCTTGAGATTTGTAGTAAATATTGAAGTTGGGTAGTGTCCTTTAGTTTTGTTATTTTTTAGCATTGTTTTGGCTATCCTGGGTCTTTTGCCTAACCTTTATAATGATAACTTGTTGGGATTTTAATTGGGATTGCACTGAATCTGTAGATCAAGTGGATAGAACTGACATCTTGATGATATTGAGGTTTCTATCCATGAACATGGAATATCTCTTCATTTATTTACTTCTCATCATTTATTTGATTGTGTTATAGTTTTGTAGTTTTCCTCTACATATCATATATATCTCTTCTAAGCTACAAATATTATGTATATTTTGTTAGATTTATATCTAAGTGTTTAATTTTGGGGGTAGTAATGTAAATGATATTATGATTTTAATTTCAAATTTTACTTGTGCATTGTTGGTATATTGGAAAGCAATTGCCTTCTGTATGTTAACCTTGTATCATGCAATCTTGCTGATATTCTTGATAAAACTGATATAATTTTAAAGAATGCCTTGGAAGTACTACATCTCATTGTACCTCTAGAACATTTCACAGAGTGTTACTTATCTGATTTTAGTATTGAATACGATATTCTAGAAGCTAGCTGAAGAGAATGTTCCAAGGGGGCTTCTCTATTCAAGTGCTATTAATAGGTAAGAAGAGGGTCAATAATTGACTAATTTAGAAACAATTTATTGTATGTAAGATCAATTTTGATGAAGTGGTGAGGACAAAAGACAAATTAGATTTAGTAAGTCCAGATGATTCTTCTGAAGAATTTGTTGTAAAGAAAGCAAATGGAAAAGGAAAGTGAGGTAAAAAGTTTTAGAGGCCCTGGCCAGTTGGCTCAGTGGTGGAGTGTCGGCCTGGCGTGCAGGAGTCCCGGGTTTGATTCCCGGCCAGGGCACATAGGAGAAGTGCCCATCTGCTTCTCCACCCCTCCCCCTCTTCTTCTTCTCTGTCTCTCTCTTCTCCTCCCGCAGCCAAGGCTCCATTGGAGCAAAGATGGCCCCGGGCGCTGAGGATGGCTCTGTGGCCTCTGCCTCAGGCACTAGAGTGGCTCTGGATGCAACAGAGCTACGCCCCAGATGGGCAGAGCATCGCCCCCTGGTGGGCATGCCGGATGGATCCTGGTCGGGCGCATGCGGGAGTCTTTCTGACTGCCTCCCCATTTCCAGCTTCGGAAAAGTGCAAACAGAAAAAGAAAAAAACAAAGGAAAAGTTTTAGAACTGTTTTTGCTTTTGATTTTTAAGATAAGAGAAATTTATATGCTGATAGAAATGAAATAGTAAAATTGATTAGGTAGGAGAGAGATGTTACAGTTGCTGAAGTTATGTTAAGTTGTGAGGGAGATAGTATTCAGTGTACAAATAAATGGTTTGGCTTTAGATTGGAAAATGGATTATTTATTGACTTACAGTAATAGGAGTTACAGACAATTGCTATACTATGTTTGATGTGCAGAAGGTCTCTTGACTGTTTCTAGTTTCTCAGTGAAATAAGGAGCAATCTTTGTTGTGGGTTAAATTATTTCTCCCTAAAAGTTATATTGAAATCTTAACCTCCAGTGCCTCTGAATGTGACCTGATTTGGTGATAAGGTCTTTGTAAATGTAATCAAGTTGAGTTATATTGGTTAGGGTTGTCTGTAATCCAATGACTGGTATCCTTAGAAGTAGAGAGAAATTTGAACAGCGATAGACACATTTGGAAGAAAGCCATGTGAAGACGGTGGCAGAGATTGAAGTGAAGAAATGCCAAGGTTTGCTGAAGCCACGGGAAGCTAGGAAGAGGCAAGAAAGGATTCTTCCAAGAGCCCTCCTAGGGAGCATGGCCTTGCCAACGTTTGATTTCTGACTTCTAGCCTCCACAGCTGTGAGAGAATAAAATTCTGTTGTATTAAGCCACCAGTTTGTGCTACTTTGTTACAGCCCTGGGAAACTAACACTAGTCTTCAACAGAGAGAGAATGGGGGAAGTTTTGATTTCCCATGGATATTTTTAAACTTTCCTTTCTTTGAGCTAGGACTTCATTTAACATCAGCTTTTCTTGTCACTTTCATTGGCTAGTGGGGAGAAAGTTCCTATGCCTATTTTTAATGGAGGGAGCAACTCCTTAATACTAGAGTCTCAGTTCTAGTTTGTTCACCTGTTTGCAACTCCAAGCACATGAGTTCTTCAGGCAGGATTAGAAAAGCTAGCTGCAGCACTGAGAACTGATAGACTCTTTCCTCCCTTCCTTGTGGGCCGCTGCAGAATCAGCTTATGGTTATTGCTCTGATTTTTAAAAACATTATATTATAAACAATTTCACACATACATAAAGTTGAAAGAATGTTATAGTAAACACCTGTATATTCACTGTAGGTCAGCAGACTTTTTCTGAAAAGAACCAGATATTAAGTATTTTAGGCTTTGCAGACCATACCGTATCTGATGTAACTGCTCAGCGGTTCCAGGCTAGTACAAATTCAGTCATGGACGATGTGTATATGAAAGAGAAGGTGGTTGTGTTTCAATAAATATTTATTTATAGACTCTGAAATTTGAATTTCATATTTCATGCATCATGAGTTATTCTTTTCATTTATTTTCTGGCTTTTAAAAATATAAAAACTGTTTAGCTCATGGACCATTACAAAAACAGGTGGCAAACCAGCTTTGGCCATAAGCTATAGTTTGCTAACCCTCAGCTGGAGTTGACAGTGAATATGCTGCTCTGTTGGCTGTTCACATACCTATGCATCTGTCCCTCCCTCTGTCAGTCTAGCAGTGTGTCAGTAAGTATTTTAAAAGAAGTTGTAGACTGTGCGCTTTACACTTAAACACTGTCCTACATGTCATTAGAGTTCTTTTTGTGTGTGTGTGGTAAAATTTACGTACAATGACATGAAAAAATCCTAAGTGTACAATTGATTGATTTTGACAAATCACACAGCTCTATTACTATGATCTTATCAAGGTATGGATAGTACCATCACAGACAAGCCACAGCCTTCCTGACTGCTCCATGTCCTGCTACAGCCATTACTGTGACTCCAACACGGAAGGGGAAGAAAGGCCCAGAATCAATGCCAGCGGCTCTCCGGAAGTCCTGCCCCTTCTACCCTGTATACTCCGCCTCTTCTGCCCCCACTGCCGGAGGGGAGGAGACTAGTGACATGAAAAGGGGTTGCTTACAGTTTTTTCTTTGTCCTTCATTTTCTTTGTTGACTATTTTTTGAGGGTCAGTGGGTCTGTGTACACATTCATGTTTTTGATCAGGATCTCTAGACTCTTGCTTACTTTTATTGAAATATGAAGATAGAATTGAATAGTATTAGTAGCTGGTCGGGATTTTTATATTTAGAGTGAAGGTCATTTTTGGTTTTTTTTTTTTAGCAGCTCTCACTTGAATGTGTGGGCAGATTTCAGACCTTGTGATATATTTCACCCTGACCATAGAGTACGGAGGGCTTGTTGCCAGTCTGGCTTCTGATATGGGCACCTGGACAGGCAGTGACTGAGATCCTTGTCCACTGTGGAAGTTAAAAGGGTGACTCTGGAGTGCTGTAGAGGACCTGGCCATTCTGTCTAGCTTTTTTTCCTTTCTTTGTACCTATACAGCAGTTTATGTGAAGGCACTGACTTGTTTCTGTGGTAGCATTGTGCCAGGTCAACTTGGCTAAATTGGAAATAGCATTTTCTAAAATTTCCTTCCCTGTATTTTTCTGGTGGCATTGCTCACAGGAGACATTTTGACGAGATTGTAGGAGGAAGTGAAGTGGCCGGCATGCCTTTTGGCTCTGAGGGTTAGTGCTGTGTGCCATGAGCTGTGGCAGCTGATAGGCTAGCTCACCTTGTAGTGTGGATAACACATGGACCAGTTGTTTCTTCAGCTCCTGCCAGATTTCCCCCTTCAGCCCCTCTGAACACTGGCCATGCCCGTACAGCTCCCTGAGGAGGGTGCAGGCTTCTCCCATAGGTCACCCTTGGCATTAGGGTTGCAGTTGCTGAGGGACTGATGTGAGCTCCAGTTTGCTACTACCATCCTGCTGTTCTCACAGACTAAAGTTTGTTCCATTGCCTTCGTCAGCTCCAGTTATCTTCACCAATCTGCTTTGTCCTTGCCCTTCTCTATATCCTGTTCCCCTAATGACTGCCCGTCTGGCTGACTTGTACTGACTGTGGCTCAACTAGCTGCAGAGTCAAGAGCCTACACCTAACGCTCCAAGAGTCTCACAGTATGCAAGGTCCAACCCCTATGATAAATCCTCTGTCTTACCACCCATCCTGGTTCTTCTGCTTGATCAAACCATAATTGATCTGCTCTACCTTTCTAGGGTTCATAGTTGAAACTTTTATTATTAGATCTATAGAGAGTTGTTCCTACCAGCTCATTTTGAATTTGCTGTTTATCTTCTAAACAGCAACTTTTAATTTTTTTTTAGTGCTACCTAGGTATACTCATTTTTTTTTTTTTTGTATTTTTCTGAAGTTAGAAGCAGGGAAGCAGGCAGACAGACTCCCGCATGCGCCCTACCAGGATTCACCTGGCATGCCCAACAGGGGGCGATGCTCTGCCCATCTGGGGTGTTGCTCCGTTGTGGCCAGAGCCATTCTAGCGCCTGAGGCAGAGGCCATAGAGCCATCCTCAGCACCCGGGCCAACTTTGCTCCAATGGAGCCTTGGCTGCAGAAGGAGAAGAGAGAGAAAGAGGAAGAAGAGGGGGAGGGGTGGAGAAGCAGATGGGCATTTCTCCTATGTGCCCTGACTGGGAATTGAACCTGGGAGTTCCATACGCCAGGTCAGTGCTCTACTGCTGAGTCAACCGGCCAGGGCTATGTATTCTCATTTTTAATATTTCATCTGCCTTTTAAGTCATATTTGGAACTTTAAATAATAGTTTGGATTAAAAAATATTGTGCTTAGATGTTAGTTTTACAAACAGACATAACACTCTTTTAAAAACAGTTGCTTTTTACCACAAGACCTGTGTAATAAAACAGTAAGCAGGAGAGTGTACAAAAAAACCCAAAGAAGTTTTTACGTTTAGATGTCCTAGAGCAGGGGTCGGGAACCTTTTTGGCTGAGAGAGCTGTGAACGCCACATATTTTAAAATGTAATTCCATAAGAGCCATACAATATATTTAAGATTAAATACAAGTAAATGTGTGCATTTTATGTAAGACTAACACTTTTAAAGTACAATAAGTCTCTGAATTCTTTTTAATAACGTTGTTATGCTATTGCTAACCAATGATGAATAAAGTACTTCTTACCATTAAGGCGACTTCTGGTGCTGCATGGTATTGCTGATGGCTTTGTAGTCTGGTTGATACGTGGTGAGGTTAAGCTTCATGCAGGCGTTGAGACTTCCATCCGTTAAACGTGATCATACGTTGGTCTTAACGTTTTTTAGATGTGAGAAAGACTGCTCACATGCATACGTAGAGCCAAACATTGTCAGTAGAGCAATACTCACACGCTGCAATGTGTGGTATGTGACGGGAAGCGCGTTCCAAGTTTTGACAATCAGCTGGTCCGCGGGTTGAAATTCTTTCATTTCTCCCCACTTTTGTTTGCTCGCCAACTCTGCTTGCTGTTGTGCAAGTCTTTCCAAATCTTCATTCAGTGACTTGAACTTATTCACCCACATGTCTGAGGCCTTCAGGTCAGCAGCTTGTAGCTCAAAATCTCTGATGGAGACACCGGGGATGCAACTCAGGTTGGTACTGTCCACTGCACACTCGTGTGGATGGGTGATGAACTTAAAAAGACATGTGCGCTCACGAGGTTCTCCAAAGCGCGCTTTGAATAACTGCAGGAGATTAGATGTGAAGCCCACTAGCTGCTGGAGATCAAGATGTTGAGCAGGGTCACTTGCTGTGCATGCGTCTTTAAACTCGCCCAGTTTTTCAAAGTGTAGTAAACAACCTGTTTCAATGCCAGCGATGAAGAGTTCCAGCTTGTTTTCAAATGCAAGCACTGTTTGTTGAAGGGATAAGACTATTTCCAATGCCTTGCATTTTCACATTGAGCTGGTTCAGATGTTTAGTCATGTCCACGAGATAGTAGAACTTCAGGAGCCACTCAGTGTTAGCTAACTCAGGATGCTCGACATTTTTCATTTTAATAAATGTCCGGATTTCACTCAGATAAACCGCAAAATGGCTGAGCACCTTCCCTCTTGACAACCAACGCACATTGCTGTGCAGAAGCAGACCAGGATAATTATTCCCAACTTCATCCAGCAGTGTTTTAAACTGGCGATCATTTAAAGCTCGGGCAACAATAAAGTTGACCATTCGAATGACCAGCGACATCACCTCATCAAGCTGCTCGTCACACATCTGAGCACAAAGCGCCTCCTGATGTAGGATGCAGTGAAAACTTAGGATGAGTCTCTTTTCATGTTCACGAAGAAGCACTACAAATCCTCTGTTTTTCCCCACCATGCACGGAGCACCATCAGTACACACTGAAATAAGTTTACCCATCGGTAGATTTTTTCTTTAGTGAACTCAGTGAAAGACTTGAATAAATCCTCCCCTCTTGTTGTCTCTTTCATAGGCAAAACAGCAAGACTTTCTTCATGTAGTATGTCATTGACAGCATACCTTGCAATCATGCTGAACTGGGATAAATGGTTTAAGTCTGTTGACTCATCCAAAGCGAGAAAAAACAATGGTGCTGCATTTATGTCCTTCACTTGTGTTGCCTTAATTTGATTTGCCATCATGATGGTATGATCATGAACAGTTCTTGCTGACAGAGGCATGTCTTTTATTCGTTTGATTATCTTGTCTTTATCCGAAAAGTCATCAAAAAGTTCATTGGCAACATCATGCATGAATGTTTTGGCATACTCCCTATCTGTGAATGGCTTTCTGTTTCTCACAATTGTTAAAGCACCAGCAAAGCTAGCCAAATTCCAGTCACCTTGTTGGGTCCAAACACGGAGTTGCTGCTGACTAGCTTGCACTCTGCACAGGAGCTCTTGACATGCTTTCTTCCTGCTGTTCCCCGCTGGATATTTCAATGCAAATGTAGTATGGCGTGTGTCGAAGTGCTGCTTTATATTTGACCATTTCATCGATGCAACTTTATCATTGTGTATTAGTCACACTGCAGAACCTGCTCTCTCCACAAAGGCGAATTCCTGTCCATTCCTGCTGAAAAGTACGATACCCCTCATCTTTTTTTCTTTTACCCATCTTCTTCATCAAAAGGGTTTCTGCAGTTAGCTAGCTGACTACTTGATTAAAAGGAGGGAGGTTTACTTTCTGACCTCACAACAACCTCTGTAGGTTATGCATTATCCAATAAAAATTTGGTGCTGATCCAGAGAACAGCTGTGATTGGCTCCAGACGAGATCGGGCGCATTCAGGGTAGTATGCCGTAGACTGTGATTGGCTCCAGCCACCTGCAACCATGAACATGAGTGGTAGGAAATGAATGGATTATAATACGTGAGAATGTTTTATATTTTAAACATTTTTTTTTTATTAAAGATTTGTCTGTGAGCCAGATGCAGCCATCAGAAGAGCCGCATCTGGCTCTAGAGCCATAGGTTCCCGACCCCTGCCCTGGAGTGAGTCAGGGTGAAGGGATCAGGTAGGGGAGGAGAACCCCATAGACACAGAAAGCAGCCTGGTGAGTACTAGAGAGGGGGGATGGGTGAAGGTAGAAGAGGGTGAAGGAGGGGTAAGTGATGATGGAAGGGGACTTGACACAGAGTGCTAAACAAACAATGTAATGTGTTGATGATGTGTTACAGCATTGTGTACCTGAAACCTCTCACCCCAATAAATCAATAAAAATTAATAAAATAAGAATTTAATAAATCACAATAATTTTATGACAAGGAGGAGAAAAATATGCTCCTAAGGAATGTAAATAAGTGCACATCAATGGTTGTATATACACTTTACAAATAAAATGTCTCTAAAGAGTAACAAACAAATGAACAGAAAACAAGTGTGACATTAAATCAGTATATAGCAAAGGTAGAGATGTGTTTGTCATCCCAAAGGCAGACATATTTGCACATTATGCTGTAGATGTAGAAATGTATAGTGTAATGGGGTGTGATCAATTATTGATATAAAGTGAGGTCTAAACTTTTTAAAAGTTATTTAAATGAACTTGATTGGGGTGACACTGGTTAATAAAATTACATAGATTTTAGGTTTATCATTCCACCTAAAATATGTGATTGGGAGGAACTGACTCCCAGGTTTGTTGGCTGCAACCACTGTGGCGGGTCAGCGGTGCAGGGCTCCCCCCGTGGAGCAGGGCTGCTCTCAGCGGGGCTCCGGGGCCTGCTCAGTCCACTGTGGCGGGTCAGCGGTGCAGGGCTCCCCCCGTGGAGCAGGGCTGCTCTCAGCCGGGCTCCGGGACCTGCTCAGTCCGCTGTGGCGGGTCAGCGGTGCAGGGCTCCCCCCGTGGAGCAGGGCTGCTCTCAGCCGGGCTCCGGGGCCTGCTCAGTCCGCTGTGGCGGGTCAGCGGTGCAGGGCTCACCCCGTGGAGCAGGGCTGCTCTCAGCCGGGCTCCGGGGCCTGCTCAGTCCGCTGTGGCGGGTCAGCGGTGCAGGGCTCACCCCGTGGAGCAGGGCTGCTCTCAGCGGGGCTCCGGGGCCTGCTCAGTCCGCTGTGGCGGGTCAGCTGTGCAGGGCTCCCCCCGTGGAGCAGGGCTGCTCTCAGCGGGGCTCCGGGGCCTGCTCAGTCCGCTGTGGCGGGTCAGCTGTGCAGGGCTCCCCCCGTGGAGCAGGGCTGCTCTCAGCGGGGCTCCGGGGCCTGCTCAGTCCGCTGTGGCGGGTCAGCGGTGCAGGGCTCCCCCCGTGGAGCAGGGCTGCTCTCAGCGGGGCTCCGGGGCCTGCTCAGTCCGCTGTGGCGGGTCAGCGGTGCAGGGCTCACCCTGTGGAGCAGGGCTGCTTGTGGAGGTGGTTGGATGGTACTGTGACGTGGTCTGAAGCTGTCACCTGTGTGCTGTCTCTGGGGAGGTGCACACGAAGGCTAGCCATGGTCTGTGTTCTTCCCAGGGTCACTGGCAGAAGCTCCAAAGCAATCAGCAGGTGGCTGCTACTTGTGCTGGCCTTAGAGGTGCCCAGGAGAGGCCAGTCTGTGAGCCAAGGGCAGCTGCCACTAGTGCTGTACCTGGGGCCACTTAGCAGGAGGTGCAGGACGTGGCAAGTCCAGATGCTGCTTGTTTCAGAGATTTTATGAAAGTCTGAAACATGAGCCAAAAAACAGGCCATTCATATGGGAAAGGTGCTGGAAACGGCTTGGGTGGGCCTGCAGCGTGGGAGGGTGGGGTTTCAGGGAATCACCAGGGCAGGGTGAACATGGGAACCAGGGTGATGGGGACTCATATATGGCACCCACTTACAGGGTGGGAGAGGGGTCTCAGAAAAGGAAGTATGGCTTTTTCAAGCACTTCTGTCTGAGCAAAAGCTGCTCCTCCAGCTCTCTTACTGATGCCAGACACTTCAGTTTCTAGCAGTCTGTCTCGGGTGCCTTTAGAGCTGCAGCTCTAGCTCTGGAGCATGGAGGGAAGTGAGTCTGAGTAAGTCTGCGTGGGGGCCCTTTGGGAGGAGCTGCCTCAGATGCCAGCAGCCTCTGTCTCCCTCAGCCACAGTCCCCACTGGCTTCTGCAGCCTGAAGTTGTGGGGACTTTTCTTCCTGGCCCTGGAACTGGGGGCTGGGACTCCTTGCTCCTCGCTCCTCAGGGGGAACCTCTGCAGCCCAGATAGACTTCCCAGTTTTTATCTGCCGCTCGCGGTTATGGGGCCAGCCTATTCCTCATCTCTGCCCCTCCTGTCAGTCTTGATGTGGCTTCTTCTTTACGTCTTTAGTCGTAGGTCTTCTATTCAGCTAGATTTCAGGCAGTTCTGAATGATGATTGTTCTGCAGTTTAGTTGTATTTCTGATGTGGTTGTGGCGGGAGTTTTACCACGTTTACCTGTGCTGCCGTCTTGACTGGGAACCAGAACAGGTATTTTTCCAGTTTCTCTTTATGGTTTAGTTTTTGTTGTTTTAGATCATGTTCTGGCATTCCCTCTTCCACAGATCTAATATAATGTCATTGTGGGCAATTGGAAATAAAGAAAAATTTAAAGAAGGGTTAATAAAGCCGATATATAATTGCCATTTGAGGCAATTCTTACTATGGCTTCTGTTCTTTGCCAAATCCTAGGATATGGTGTCTAGGCAAGACAAATACCAAATACTTTTTTTCATGCAAGTGTATGTATGAAAGGCATAAATGAACTTGGACCTTGCTATATCTATCATGCAGAACATTGCAAATAAACCTGTATAGCAGTGTGCTAGTATGAAATGCTCTAAAAGAATGTCTATGAACAAAGCCCAAAACATGATTTAAAATAAGGAAAGGCATTTTATTAATTTTCCAGTTTCTTTATGCTTTTGGCATGTGGGAAAAGGCTAATCTTTATGATTTATGCACAAATGTTATAGAAAGCAATAAAAATTGTAGACAAGCATATATGTAGAAAGATTTATTTACTCTATGGTTCTCATTTAAGCCAATTATTTTAGCCTGGAGTTAGAGAAGTAGTTATCCATTACCCATGACCAGAAGGGATTTATGTAATCTAATTAATGATAACTAAATAAATTGAGGAAATCATATGAATTTTTACATACTGCCCTTTCTATCCTCTTCATACTGCCTCCTGTTGGTGTTGTTCTGGTGTCTCTGCAGAGTTAACAGTATGTATCATTATTGCTTATATCCTTATAGGTCAGTTTGTGGATATATAGGGCCATACAATAAAAATACAATACAGAGTATTTGGGCAAATCTTGTAGCATTAATGAAAATCTATAAAAGTTTTGGAATATTCCTAAAAGCAATGAACAAAAGAGAATTTGACAGAGTCAGGTGATAAATAATTGAAGAGAAAATTCACAAGGTTCGTGACATATATAGGTCAAAAGAGTATGATATGATAATTAAAGGAGTAACAGAGATCCTTGGGAAAAATGATGAAAACCATGAATATTTCTGTAACTGTGACCCTTATTTATGATGATATGCAAAAAATTAGGTTTGAAGAGACTTCCAAATTATTATTTTAATCGTACATGAGTATGCAAAATATATGTATAGTTTGAAGAATAACTATTCCTGGATCAGAATAGAGAGCATTGGCAAGCACCTTAGAGGTCTGCCTACCAGGTGCCTTTATCAATCCCCTTTCTACCTTTAGAGGGAACTGGTATCTTTTGTCCTGACCTTTTGCTTGTCTTTTTTTTTGTTTCATCATCTCATCTCTGTATACTTCACTGAGTAACATTTAATTTGTCGTTTGTAATTTTCATGTGAGTACTAGCATTTGTGTGTATTCCTTTCCAGGTGCTTTTGCTCGCATGTATTTGTGATATTCTTATTGTGGTGTGAGACTCTCATGCATTAATTTTCAGCCCTGTAAAATGGAGAAATTTATATTATTTTAGACATAGTTGATATTTTTTGTTTTTCTAATGGTCTAAACCTATTTTTATTTAGCAAATACTTTGTAAATGGCTATTATACTATGAGTTTTGTTTCTTTTTTTTTCTTTTTTGCTTTTAAGCTGCATGTGACAAAAGAAGCAAGTATGCACAGCTGAAGCAATAGTGATTTTAGTACCTCGGTATTTGATTGCATAAAATCTTAATTTTTGTCTCTTAACATATCATGAAATATTTAAAAGGAAAATTCTGACCTGAGGGGAATGTTCAAAACAAATCTGGCAAATGTCCTTACTTTACACATTGATAAGATAAACACTTAAAACCATAGAAAATGGGAAAAGTAAGGAAGAGGCATTTTACAAAGAAATATAAAAACTGTGCAGGAAAAGGTTAAACTGCATGGAGGTTTTAACATTTGCGCTACATTTAAAGTCTTTTCTTTGATGACACCTTTTTTTTACTTTATCTGTTTTGTGGAACCCAGTGATTTTCAGGCAGTTACATATTTTAAGAAAGTTGGTTCAAGATGCTACAAAGTCACAGTCAAGTTCTGGTAATTTTTATTTTCTTGCATTAGCAATTCTTCTAATACAGTATGATTTACTGTGTCATCATAGAAAGACAGCATTAGAGAGTGTACATGGCAGGGTAAAATTAAACACATGCTCACAATCAAATTAATGTTTTTCATCTGTCTCCAACTAATAACAATCTGTCATGTTATCTATCTGAGTAGGGGCATAAACAGTTTATTTTGTGTTTGGAGTAACTTCCTGGAGGTAGTTAATGTGACAAGTAGTTTGTTTGAATTGAGTATAACCAGATCAACACTCGAGAGTCTAGATGTTTCCTTGATAACCTAAAAATTACTGTGAAAGTCCATGCAAGTGCTATATTTGTTTTTTGCTTTTACTTTAAGTTAGGCAGTGACATATTTTACAATCTTTTCACTGAGAATATTCTGTTTTTTACATCATTATAGACTGAGGAGCAAAAATAGTTTATAGTTTTAATGTGTTTGTCCATTGACTAGGGATACACAATGATATAATTAGTATATAATATTTTTCATTTTTGAGAATAATGAAGTCATACATTCTGGTGTGAATTAAATATGTAATTTATTTTAGAATATGTTCTTATAGCATATTAAAAAATGAATATTTAGGAGATGGAAATATTATAGTCTCAGGCCTGTATAAAAAATAATGTAGATATTGTAATGTTTTTAAGCATTTTAAATTTGACTTAACTTAAAATTTTATATCAGTCTGATCAGTAGTGCCATTATACATTTGATATATGTAGTTTTAAGCTATTCTTTACAGTCGGTACTGTATTTTTGAAGACTGTTCTGTTCACTATATGAGTAGTTCTATAGAGAGATGCAGTGGAGATCTTGGCTAAGGAAGCCTGAATACCAGGGAACAAACAGGTCTTTAAAAGAGGGGTTGTCATAGGAAACCATCAGCAACAGGGAAAAACACCCTACTGAATGGGAGAAGATGTTTGCCAGTGACACATCTGAGAAAGGGTTAAATATTCAAAATTTATAAAGAACTCAGACAAGTCAACACCAAAAAAAAAAAAAACAATCCAATTAAAAAATGGGCAGAGGACCTGCAAAGATGCTTCTCCAAAGAGGACATTCAGATGACCAACAGACATATAAAATGATGCTCAATATTGCTAATCATCAGAGAAATGCAATTTAAAACTACAAGGAGATATCACCTCATTGCACCTGTTTGAATTGCTATCAATAAATCAATAAGCAACAAATGTTGACAAGGATGTGGAGAAAAGAGAATCCTAATATACTGTTGGTGGGAATGCAAATAGGTGCAGCCTTTATGGAAGACAGTGTGGAATTTCTTCAAAAAATTAAAAATGGAACTGCCTTACGACCCAGCGATTCTACTTCTAGGCATGTATCTGAAGAAACCCAAAACACTAATTCAAAAGAAGATATGCATTCCTTTGCTCATTGCAGCATTATTTACAATAGCCAAGATATGGAAGCCACCCAAGTGTCTATCAACAGACACTTGGTAAAAATATAGTGGTACATACGTACAATGGAATGTTGCTTGGCCATAAAAAGAAATCTTACTATTTGAGACAGCATGGATGGACCTAGAAGGGATTATGCAAGTGAAATAAGCTAGACAGAGAAAGACAAATACCATATGATTTCACTTATATGTGTAATCAACAGAGCAAGATGGATGAACAAGCAGAACAGAAACAGACGCCTAGACACAGAGAACAGACTGAGGGTTGCCAGGAGGAGGGGTTTGGGGAGTGGGTGAGAAAGGTGACGGGATTAAGAACTCATGGCAGTTACAAGATAGTCTCAGGGATGTAAAATAAAGCACAGCGAATGTGGCCAATAATGTAATTGTGTGCTGGCAGGTGGGTAGTGGAAATATTGGGAGGAACACTTTGTAAAGTATGTGATTTCCTAATTGGTATGCTTTACATTTGAAACTAATACAAAATAATGATGAATGCAAACTGTAATTAAAAAACAAAATTAGAAAAGTCATCATAGACTAGCCTAATTAGCATGTATGTGTTTTAGAAGTCAAAATATATACATAATTTTAAGCACATGTAAATCAAGTTTAACAAATTATTAAAGGTATTTTACTTGTCATGTTTGGGCTAATCATGAGGGATCATTTTTAAATATGTAATTTCACAATCTGTATGTACAGCTGTAAGTACTTTGTAAAGAACTAGATAAAATCAGCGCTCAGGCAGAGTATCTTATTTTATAATGCTTATGGGTTCAGTTTTATGATTTTTGTTATTAATGAATACTTTTAAAGTCCTAATAAATAACCAGGTATACAATTCTCCATTCTATAATGAACATTTAAAGTTTGTATGTCTTCACTATTTTAATTAAAAGTTCAGAAAAAGAATTAGACTGTTAAGTCATTATCCCCAGAGCTGATACGTTGAGTTTGTTGTTACCTGTCATTTCAAGCATCCACTGGGGATTTTAGAATGTGTCCCTCACAGATGAGGAGGGACTACTATACAAAATTAGTCTGAATCCTCTTTACATTTGATTAATGTGTAGGATAGTAATGATTTTGGAGAGCAAGAACAATTAGCTGCATGTGTATGCCATTATTTTTATCATTTAATTTCCTTTGAATGATTTTGAATTTTGAATTGTCATTATATATATAATGCATGGAAGTGCTTTGAATCCAACAGGGTAAAGTTGAGGGTTTTCTAATATATCATAGCAGTGGTTGGCAAATTCATTAGTCCACAGAGCCAAATATCAACAGTACAACAATTGGAATTTCTTTTGAGAGCCAAATTTTTTAAACTTAAACTATATAGGTAGGTATATTCCTTATCGAGGTAGCACCCGCATGTGGTATTTTGTGGAAGAGCCACACTCAAGGGGTCAAAGAGCCCCATGTGGCTTGCGAGCTGCAGTTTGCCGACCACTGTCATACAGGATTTCCTTTTTGTGCTTTATTTTTGCTCAGGTGAACTGGAGTGTGTGAGGTAAGACGGGTGAGAAGTGTAGCTGTGTATATAAACTTCTTAGGGTACAAGACCCACGTGCTCCAGCCCTGCAGATTTTACCAGCTCTTGAAAGCTGTGCTCTTTCATATACTTTTGCTGATATTCCTTTGATAAAGAATGTACTTCCTCTCTGACTCCAAGGTTGTCTGATTTTTCCTCATCTGTTAGCATCACTTTGTCTGGGAGATCTTTCCTGTCTTCCTAAGCAGTTCTAGAAATTTCCATTCTCTATACTCCTATTGTACCTTTTCCTGTATAATCCACTGTTGTTCTCTTGGGCTCAGAATTGTATTGTATGGTATCTCTCTACATGTATTTCTCTTAGCCTTCCCAGCACCTAGAATGGATAGATGAACTCTAGTAATACTAGCTAATACTTGTTGAATATGTATCAGAATATTGCTCTTTGTTTTATATGTATTCACTTATTTTATCAATTCCGATTATAATAACATGTAGAGGTAGGAGCTGTTGTCCCCATTTTATAGATGAGAAAGTAATTTGTTTAAGGTCCTACAAATAGTAACACAACAGGGAATCAAACCCAGGCAGTATCGCTTTAGAGCTTCACTCTTTATTATCATGTCCTAGTTCTTCTTCCAGTGAATCAGTGAGTAGTTGAAGAACCACATAGTTTCTTCTACATTTGTCTTAATACCAACAATTGAAAAGTTTAGAAGAGTTATTTCTTATATAAGACTGGTTTCTGTATGTAGTCCATCACTAGAGCAATAAACTAGTAACAAGATCTGTTGGGTCTGACTGGTGATAGTGTTAGCCTGGGATGCTGAGGTCCCAGGTTTGAAACCCCAAGGTCTCCAGCTTGAGCACAGTCTCACCAGCTGAAGTGCAGGGTTGCCCGCTTGAACATTGGATTATAGACATGATCCCATGGTTGTTGGCTTGAGCTCAAAGGTTGCTGGCTTGAAGCCCAAGGTCGCTGGCTTAAAGCCCAAGGTCACTGGCTTGAGCAAGGGGTCACTGGCTTGGCTGGAACTCCCTGGTCAAGGGTCAAGGCATGTATGAGAAGCAGTCAATGAACAACTAAAGTACCACAACTATGAGTTGATGCTTCTCATTTCTCTCCCTTCCTCTCTTTCTCTCTCTCTTGTGTCTCTCTGTCTCTGTCTCTAGCTATAAGAAAAAAGATCATCTGTTAAGAAATTTTAATTCTGTTTTATAAAATAATGTATAACATCTAGAAAAATGATATGGTTTAGTGAAGGACATAAAGAAAATTAAATCATTGGAGCAGTAATGGAACAGTGTTATCACATGTATGATAAGTAGGTACTAGATAATAATTTTAAGAAGGCTCTTAAAAATAGAAGAAAAATAAAAATAGAAGATAAAAAGATTTAACTAGTGTCTCACTATAAGTTTATCTTCAGAATTTGCATTTCTGGATCATTTAGAATGAAGTACTCCAGTAATAAAGCCCTCTTAAATGTTTCCCACTAAATTATCACATAACAGAAGAAAAATTTGTGGTGAATTCTGTGAGAGTTTTTCTTCTTTTTTTTATAATCTCTGCTGTCTCATTTGTTAGAATCTCAGATATTTAAAATAACCTTTATGTCCTTAATGGTCTTATATTAATTGTAATGGTGGTGACTTTAAGGACCTGGACTGTGTCTTTTTCATCTTTGGGTTCTTATTACCTAGCACAGTACTTGGTGTGTAATAGGTACTCAAAAATGTCAGTCAGTGACATATTAGTCTTATACTGCTATCTTTATTAGGAAAAAGCTTTTACTTGAATAGTAAATCCCCTAATGCTATAGATAAACTTATGTGGTAGTTAGAGAGTTGTGAGGAAGGGTGGAGGGAGAGAGGAAAAAAAGAGAAAGAAAACACTTGAATAACGATAGACTATTCCATTTAAAAAGACAAATGCACACACAAAATGACAAACTTCATTAAAAAGTTGGATAGTGATTTCATTGGGGATTTTTCCTGGTGATATCATTTGTTCTTATTCTTGTTGAATTAGGAAAGTAGTTTAACTTGAATATTATGATAATCTAGATGTATAAATGTCAGTGCTAATAGCTTAGTATTTTAGTTTTCTGCAAATTGATGCCTGTGGTATCTGGACATTTTTTGGCTTGTTCTTGTAAATAAGGTCTCAGTGATGTTTAAGGAACAGCAACTTGTGGCCAGAAAAGAAAAAAGCTCCATATTATTCAAGCTAAGCGATATAAATGGGACTCAGGGATCCCTCAGTAAATAAAAATCTCCTAGAGAAAGATCTCTTGAGCCTACAAACTAAAGACCTTCAATATAATTTTAAATAAAACCTTTTATGTAAAATGAGAGCACTTTTTAGTTGATAATCAATTGACACTATTATGTGGACTTACTAGATTTGCAAATTTACAAGTTTTTACAAGTCAGTTGGGTCCCTTCCTCAGGAAATCAGTTTAACTTTTTTCCCCCTATATTGACTCAAAGAGCCTAGTTGTCCTTAAATCCTGTGAATATATTTGCCTTATAATTTGACGGCATTGAGTCAACACCCTTATAGGGTTTCTAGTGTTGTAAAAAGAGAAACTGTTCAATAAAGGATTGCGTTTGGGAAAATAGACTGTGCCGGATAAAACCAGGATTGGATGTGGACACTGTGCTTTGCTTTAAAGCACTTACCAGTGCTCGTGGAAATACGTGCTTGCCCCTTACCTTCCAAAATGTGTATTTTAGCTTTTGGAAAGCAGCTGAGCTGTGTCTTTGTGAAATTAAACTATGGCTTTAAATAAGTTAAATGAACTATGAAATACTGATGTCTTTTAGCAGAAAATAAATTATCTGTATGAACACTGATATTTATGAAAGTTGCAGAACTACTCTAATTATTAAAATAATTTAACTGTTTCAATCAAATATGCTTGGGTAAGTGCATCTTTAAATTGATCACTGTTTTAAACACATTATACCAGGGGTCCCCAAACTACGGCCTGCGGGCCACATGCGGCCCCCTGAGGCCATTTATCCGGCCCCCGTGGCACTTCTGGAAGGGGCACCTCTTTCATTGGTGGTCAGTGAGAGGAGCATAGTTCCCATTGACATATTGGTCAGTTTGTTGATTTAAATTTACTTGTTCTTTATTTTAAATATTGTATTTGTTCCAGTTTTGTTTTTTTACTTTAAAATAAGATATGTGCAGTGTGCATAGGAATTTGTTCATAGTTTTTTTTATAGTCCGGCCCTCCAACGGTCTGAGAGACAGTGAACTGGCCCCCTGTGTAAAAAGTTTGGGGACCCCTGCATTATACTAAGTAAATCTTTTTTGAGTATCATCAGTGTGCCTGAAGCTATATAGATAAGCATAACAGCTTCCATTTTTTAAGCCTTTTTCAGATGTTGGTCCTTGTGCAGTGTACAGGTATTAATTCTCAAACACTCCATATCAAGTAGGTATATTTGTTATTCGTAGTTTTTAGATTTAGAGACCAAGGTATAAAGAAGTTAAGGTAATTGATCAAGATTACACAGTAGTGTCTAAGCTGGGATCTAATATTGGAAAATAAGTAAAACTTAAACATGTTAAAATGCGCTGATCGACTGTAACACTGAATTTTTTTCTCTGTTTTTGTCCCCATTTCTAGTTGATTTGGAACATATGCGAACAGTAAAACCTGAAAAGCACTTACGGTATTGCCAGGAAAATGGTTTTAGTAGCCACTTTGTCTCAGCAAAGACAGGAGACTCTGTAAGTAAAATAACATATAGTAAATAGTATAAGTGAGGTTTTACTGTTATTTACTAATATTCATAGGTCGTATACTCCCATTATTTAACTTTTGCAACAAATTAATGCTGATTGAAGACATAAGTAGATTAAATTAGATATGCATGTTTATTCTGTTTATACTATTTCTCTAACTAATTTAACATCATTTTGTGGTTATTTTAAGGTATTTAAAAATAGAAGTTTAAAAAGAATATAAATCACTGATAATCTTAGCATGCAGAGTGACCATTCATAACCTCCTGTGATTCCTTCTAGACTTCTTTTTCTACTCCTCACAGATGGTGGTGTTACTGGCAGCAGATTACATTACTGAGTGCTTACTTTGTCAGGCACAGTACTACTCAGGTTATATGTGTACTAATCCATTTTATAGATGAGTCTTAGCAAGATTATGGAGTGGAGGTCTCGGTTACATAGCCAGTAAATGGTGGAAATAGGATTTGTAAGACCAGGTAGTGACACTTCAGGGCTCACCACATTAACCACACTAAATATTTATTTTAAAGAATTAAGATAAAAATATAAAAACAGTTTTGTATTTTACTTCTTTATTTAATATCTGCATTTGTCAAAAATTTTGCCATGTCATTTAAAGTACTAACTAGATTTAGTAATCCATTAAAAATTCATTTAGCCAAATTTCCATTGTTGGACATTTAAGTTGTTTCCAAGTTTTGAAAAAATAATATATGTCTGTAAGCATTGATGTTTTGATTATTTCCTTTTTGAAAAACTCAAAAGAATTGAATTGCAGTTGACACTCCATGTTGTATGAGTTTCAGGGATGCAGCCTGGTGGGCAGTTAGTTATACACCGTATAGAATGCTCTCCCTGAGTGTCCCCTGCACAGAGCTTCCTGGGAAAGGAACCGGAACATACTGCCACATTAGCACCAGGAAACCAGCTTAATTTCTACCCCCACTAGCACTGTGCGTGTCATACCATTGCACTCTTTTTTAACATTCAGGATTTATTTATTTTTAAATCTTAGTTAATTTGTTAGGCAAAAAGGGGGTATTTTGCTATTTAATTTGAAATTCTTTGATTGCTATTGAGGTTGAAATTTAAAAATTTTGTTACCTATTTATTATGTCTTTGTAATGTGCTTTTAAAATTTTTTGTGACATTTTTAGTTGTTCATTGATTGCTTGTCACATGTGCCTTGACCGGACAAGCCCAGGGTTTCAAACTGGCGACTCAGCATTCCAGGTTGACGCTTCATTCACTGCGTCATCACAGGCCAGACTGTGACCATTTTCAAATTAGGGATAACAGCCATTGTCATAATTTTTGCAAATATTTTTCACTACCCAGATTTTTGTTTATTAATTTTCTTGATATAGTGAACTAAAAGAAGTTTGAATATTTTCTGTGACCTAATCTTTTTAACATTTTTTCCCGTATGACTTCCTTCATGTTTTATCCTTAGGCTAAATATTAAATAAAATAAAATAAAGGGTGTTTAATCTTTTTTATGGTCTGACATTTAAAAATTTGACCTCTTGGATCCCTTTCTCCCAGAATAAGCAAACATGGCCATATACCCACACATGCCATTAAAAAAATACGGTAGCGATGTTCCTTGCGAGTCTATCCATGGATTGGGCTCTACCCTCACTAATCTTCCTCAGAGTATTTTGCCATTTTAGAATTATTTGAACTTCCAGTATTTTAACTTGTATTTAACCACATAGTATTTTTTGTGTATTTATGTTGAAACACCATTAAATATTCTCATTGTTTTCCTTTTATACACAACTTTGAAATGGTTTGGTGGAATCACTTTAGAATTATTGGTCATCTCCAACTCATGAGGTTACCCCACTGATTGTTTGAGGAGTTGAGCTCCTGGCTTATTAACCATGACTCTAATACTCCCTTTGTCGGAATACTGAGTGATTTCAACAGCTTTGTTTGTCCTCCACCCAGTTCAGCAGCTCAGTCCCATGTATTATCATTATAGTCACCGCAGTCCTTCTGTTACCAGGAATCTTTTATTTCCAGCACCCCAATCACTGATCACCATGTCTTTGTAGCTCGCACCCATGACTGCCCTAACCCAATCAGTCTATGACCCGAATGGCCTTTCAGTGTCCCTGATCTCCTTTTGTGTCTGTCATCTTTTCTAATTTCAATCTCAGGACCAGTGACAATCATTGTCAGGCATATACTCTAGTCTCATTCTCCCTTTCGCTTTATTGTACTCACTTGGCTAAATTTTCACTGTTTTAAATTAAGACCGCACTGTTTTATGGCTGCAGCTATGTATTTGAACATGTCCGAGAGAAACACAGAAGCATGCTGGAGTTTTCACTTAGAACTCCCGTCACTGAGTGGGCCGCAACGCTCCTCAGTAATTATATATACTCCACGTTCCTACAGCATTGTCTCTCCTCGACAAATGACTATTCAGAGCTTTTCTCTTCTCTTCAAATCTTCAAAACTTCCTTGTCCATTCTCTCAATGGATGGCTGTGTTTCCTGTTTTGTAATAAATTGGAAACAGAACTTCCCCATACTCCTGGCGCTACATTTACCGCCTCTGTCCTTCCCACCCAGCATCTGTTCCTAGCCACTCTGTCTTATCTGTGGTTACTATGGGATAGACTGTCTGTGCTCCCAGCTGGGGCAGTCCTTTGCTTACGAACAGACATTGCTTAGCAATTTCTCCTTCCGGCATCATCGTTTTATATCCTCTCTGCTGGATTCTGTCAGCATACAAATATGATGACCGCTTCTCCTAGCAATAAGAAAACCCTTGGTCCCACGCCTTTCTCTAGCTTTTACCTTCTTTCTTCCACTTTCCAGTAGAAAGTTTTGGGAGTTATCTCTAGTTCTTTCTTCTGAATTTCTCTTGAACAGTTCCAGTTAGACATTTGCCCCCAAATTTCACTCAAACTGCTGTTACCAATGTCACCAATGACCTCCATTTTGCTAAATTCAATGACCAGTTCTTATTCCTCATGTTACTTGATTTAACTGCAGCATGTAAAATAGTTGACACTCTCTCCTCTTTGAATTCTTTCTTCACTTAGCTTCCAGAAAACCAGGTTTTCCTCCTTCCTTGCTAAGTACCTTTCTCAGTCCACTTTGCTGACTCCTTTCCTCTCTAACTTCCAAATATTGGAGTGCCCCTGGGCACAGTCTTTATGTATTTCTTCTTCTGAAATGATTTCCGTAGTGACCTCATCTAGCCTCATGGCTTTGACCAGACTCAACATCCAACTGCCCACCTACCGCCTCTGCTTAGGTGTCTAATGGGCAGTCCCAGTTTAGTGCAGGTCCAGATGGGCTCTTGGTGTTCCCTCCTCAGATCTCTCAGTCTTCCTACTCCAATAAATGGCAGTTTTCCATCAATACGTCACATCTACCCATCACCAAGTCTTGTTGGCTCTATTTTGAAAATATGTCTAGAATTTGGTGATTATTTCTTACCATCTCCACGGCTATGTCTTTGTTTCAAGCCTCCATCACCCATCATGTCTTACAATAGTGTCTTTGCTGTTTCTTTTTTTTATATCCTTGATTTTTAGTGAACACACAGCACAGCAGCTAGATTGAACGTGTTAAAATAGAAGTCACATCAAGCCACCCTGCCACGCCTCCATCTCGCTCAGAGTAAAAGCTGCAGTCCTACTGAAAGCCTCCCAGATAGTATATGATTTGTACCTTCTTTCTTTCTTCTTCATTTTCTTTTACAGTCCCCTTCTTTTTCTCCACTCTACCACACTAACTGTCCTGTCTTTCCCCAAACGTTGACCATCAGTGAACTGTAATATATGGTATTTTTTGAGGTGCAAATGACAGTATCTTGGGAGCATGTATCTATCTTTTTAATTAGAAATCAAAATTAAATGAAAAAATTCTGGTAAATAGTAAGTAATCATAAGAGAAGCAGGGGCCCTGGCCGTTGGCTCAGCGGTAGAGCGTCGGCCTGGCGTGCGGGGGACCCGGGTTCGATTCCCGGCCAGGGCACATAGGAGAGGCGCCCATTTGCTTCTCCACCCCCACCCCCTCCTTCCTCTCTGTCTCTCTCTTCCCCTCCCGCAGCCAAGGCTCCATTGGAGCAAAGATGGCCCGGGCGCTGGGGTTGGCTCCTTGGCCTCTGCCCCAGGCGCTAGAGTGGCTCTGGTCGCTGCAGAGCGATGCCCCAGATGGGCAGAGCATCGCCCCCTGGTGGGCAGAGCGTCGCCCCTGGTGGGCGTGCTGGGTGGATCCCGGTCGGGCGCATGCGGGAGTCTGTCTGACTGTCTCTCCCCGTTTCCAGCTTCAGAAAAATACAAAAAAAAAAAAAAAGAGAAGCAGGGATAAGAAAATGATAGGGCACTATGAAGCAGAGACAAGTTATACTTTAAGGTAAGCCCTGGGTTGGAGCTCTCGGAATCATAATGGACTCAGCAGAAGCTATGTGTGAAAAGGCTGTTTATAGAAAAGAATTTGTAGGTTTTTGTTCACTGATAATGGACTCTACTGCTCCTTTATTCTGAACTGAGTAAATACAGTAAGGATTTTTAAGTTGTTTTGCTCAAGAGATGTGGATAATTTATTGAGCTGATGAGAACCACAAAGATTATTAAAGGGCTAGGCTAAAGCCAGATCAAAGATAATTTTCTTCAGCATCTATAGGAATTTGTTTTGCTAGTATTTTTTAAAATGTAGCTGTAATGAAATATTTTTGCTTATTTATTGATTTTAGAGAGAGAGGAAAAGAGGAAGAGAGAGGAGAGAGAAAAACATTGACTTGTTGTTCTGCTTACTTATGCACTCATTGGTTGATTCTTGTATCAGCCTGACCAGGATTGAACCCACAACCTTGGCCTATCAGGATGACACTCTAACCAGCTAAGCTACTGGCCAGGACCTAATTTTTATTTGTTGATTTTAGAGTCAGAGAGAGGAACATCGATTTGTTACTCCACTTATTTATGCATTCACTGGTTGATTCTTTTTTTTTTTTTTGACAGAGACAGAGAGTCAGAGAGAGGGACAGATAGGGACAGACAGACCGGAAGGGCGAAGATGAAAAACATCAATTCTTAATTGTGGCACCGTAGTTGTTCATTGATTGCTTTATCATATGTGCCTTGACTGGGGGCTACAGCAGAGTGAGTGACCCTTTGCTCAAACCAGTGACCTTGGGCTCAAGCTGGTGAGGCCTTGCTCAAACCAGATGAGTCCATGCTCAAGCTGGTGACCTCCAGGTTTCGAACCTGGGTCCTCTGCGTCCCAGTCCAACACTTTAACCACTGTGCCACTGTCTGGTCAGGCTTCATTGGTTGATTCTTCTATGTGCCCTGACCAAAGATTGAACCTGAAACCTTGGCATATCAGGATGCTGCTCTAACTAACTGCGCTACCCAGCCAGGGCATTAGTGGTAGCTGTAATTAATTGTATTATATTAAATCTTTAAAAATGTAAGATTTTAGGGATGCATGTGTATGTTTAGGCCAATACATTGAATTTCATGAATTTTCTAATTATGTGTTTAATCATTCAAAAATTATTACGTTAAAATTTTGCTGTATGTGATAAATATAGCTACTTTTGGAATAATTTGTTACATCATATTTTTGTAATTTTTGTTGTTTATCATTGTTTAGAAAGTTCAATTTATTTGAAGGTAACTTAAGTGTGCCTGTTTTAAATCATTTAAACCTATTTTTGGTATGTAGGTCTTCCTGTGTTTTCAGAAAGTTGCTGCTGAAATCCTTGGAATCAAGTTAAACAAAGCAGAAATAGAACAGTCACAGGTGATTATATTGAACTTTATATTTTAAAGAATAATTTATTTCTCTGAATTCTTTCATATTTATGCATTCTATGGATCTGTCCCTAAAATCTTAGCTTGTGTGTACGAATCACTGTTTATTACAGAAGATGGAGGATGTTAACTTTTTGCTAAATTATGATACACTTGAAGCTTCAATTTGTCCTTTTTGTTGGAAAGATGTGATTAATACAGTGTGTCCGTAAAGCCATGGTGCACTTTGACCGGTCACAGGAAAGCAACAAAAGACGATAGAAATGTGAAATCTGCACCAAATAAAAGGAAAACTCTCCCAGTTTCATACCTGTTCAGTGCAGTTCGATGTGGGCTCACGCACAGATATTTTAGGGCTCCTTAGGTAGCTATCCCGTATAGCCTCTACAGACTGGTCACTGACTGATGGCCTACCAGAACGGGTTTCTCCACCAAACTGCCGGTTTCCTTCAACTGCTTATCCCACCGAGTAATGTTATTCCTATATGGTGGCGCTTCGTTATAAACGCGCCGATATTCACGTTGCACTTTGGTCACAGATTCGAATTTAGCGAGCCACAGAACACATGAACTTTCCTCTGTACTGTCCACATCTTGAGTGGCATGGCCGTGGGCTGCTCTGCTGTATACACGTTGTTACGTCATCATCTGCGCATGTGCACATGCTGCCACATCATCCTACAGAAACTGGGAGGGTTTTCCTTTTATTTGGTGCAGATTTCACATTTCTATCGTCTTTTGTTGCTTTCCTGTGACCAGTCAAAAGTGCACCATGACTTTACGGACACACTGTATAACACAAATTTCATCAGTGATTAATTCTTTCAAAACCCATTTTTCTTTTAATTTATTTTTTATGTATTGTGTTGACATGATGTCAGGTGTCTAACTCAGTATCACAGCATTTGTACACGCTGTCATGCCCCCATGCCGCGGGCAGAGTCCCTCCACCCCGCTAACTCAGTATCACAGCATTTGTACATGCTGTCATGCCCCCACGCCGCAGGCAGAGTCCCTCTCCACCTGCTAACTCAGTATCACAGCATTTGTACACGCTGTCATGCCCCCACGCCGCGGGCAGAGTCCCTCTCCACCTGCTAACTCAGTATCACAGCATTTGTACACGCTGTCATGCCCCCACGCCCCGGGCAGAGTCCCTCTCCACCCGTTAACTCAGCATCACAGCATTTGTACACGCTGTCATGCCCCCACGCCGCAGGCAGAGTCCCTCTCCACCCGCAAACTCAGCATCACAGCATTTGTACACGCTGTCATGCCCCCACGCCGCAGGCAGAGTCCCTCTCCACCCGCTAACTCAGCATCACAGCATTTGTACACGCTGTCATGCCCCCACGCCGCAGGTAGAGTCCCTCTCCACCCGCTGCCCTTCCTTTGCCCCTTCCCGCCACCTCCTCCCTGCGTTCCCTCTGGCTGTTGCTTCTCAGTTGTCTGTATATATGTTTCATTTCTTTAATTCTTTTACATTTTTAGTTCAGTGTCTTACTTTCATAGTCACTATGTATGTGGGTGTATATGTATGTGTTTTAAAATAATTAGAGCAAGTATTTATTAAAAATTGTTATGCTGATGTGGCTATTTCTAGGACTTCATTAAAATACTTGGATCTCTGGAAATCTTTCATTTCTAATTTTTTTTTTTTTTTTGTGACAGAGACAGAGAGAGGGCCAGATTTGGAGAGACAGACAGGAAGGGAGAGAGATGAGAAGCATCAATTCTTTGTTGCGGCACCTTAGTTGTTGATTGCTCTCATATGTGCCTTGACTGGGGGCTACAGTAGAGCGAGTGCCCCCTTGCTCAAGCCAGTGACCTTGGGCTCGAGCCAGCAACCTCTGAGCTCAAGCCAGTCACCTTGGGCTCAAGCCAGCAACCTCTGAGCTCAAGCCAGTGACCTTGGGCTCAAGCTAGCAACCTCTGAGCTCAAGCCAGCGACCTTGGGCTCAAGCCAGCAACCTCTGAGCTCAAGCCAGCGACCTTGGGCTCAAGCCAGCAACCTTAGGCTTTAAGCCAGCGACCTTTGGGCTCAAGGTAGTGACCATGGGGTCATGTCTGTGATTGCACAATCAAGCCAACGACCATGGGGTCATGTCTATGATCTCATGCTGTAGCCAGTGACCCATGCTCAAGCTGGTGAGCCTGCACTCAAGCCAGAAGAGGCCACGGCGCTCAAGCTGGCGACCTTGGGGTTTTGAAGCTGGGTCCTCTGCTTCCCAGTTTGACGCTCTATTCACTGTGCCACCACTTGGTCAGGCTCATTTCTCATTATTCAAAAGACATTTATTTTAGCACTTACAATGGTCAGGCACAGTTTATGATATTCTGTGCTATGTAAAGTGTTCACTGGCACCTAAAAACAGTTCTTTGATTTTGCCCAAGTGGGTGGAATACATGATAGGGAACTCACCCTGGTTTGCTTGATCACATAGAACTTGGCCAACCAAGGGCGTCCTCCGCTCTTTAGCTTTTATTTCCAAATGGTGTTTGAAAAGGGATGTCTGGTTAATTAGAAACCATGATGACAAAATAATTATAAATGGTTTACTGATCATATATTATTTAATGTGGTTCAGTGGTGGGTCTGATGATGGTTTACAGGAGTTGACGATGTAGTCCCTGCCTTCAGTGAGGAAAATTCACCTAGCATGTGCCAGGCCCCGTGCTCTCTCACTGCATCCTCCTCACAACTGTGCGGCCAGTGGCCTGGCATTGTGTTTTGGACCGGGAGCTGAGACTGCGGACAGGTGGAGTAACTTTGGATCCCCTGAGCCGTGGGTAGGCCATGTGGGGCCAGGTGTGCACGGAGGCCTGACAGCAGAGTCCCTGGGCTTCCACTCTGCCATACTGTCGCAGATTTGTTGGGCAGTTTGGAGTTGGGTAAGAAAGTGGCTGAAAGAGAAGCTGGCATGAACAAGTTGAAAAGCTTAGGTTATATTTTGGGAAAAGAAGAGCAGTTTGGTTAAAATAAATGACTATTTGTGTTAGAGTGTCAAAGGAATTTGGAAAAAGGTTATGGAGATTTATGACAGCCAGGGTGATAAATATTATCTAACATATTGGCAGTGGGAAATAATTTTTGAATCAAGGAAGTAAGTGAAAGCTATTTTTAGATAGGATAATCAATGGATGCTTTTGTGTGGTCCAATGGTAAAGAGAGAAACAAGGAGGGTAGGGAGGAAATAATGGGTGTGGGAGACGTTTCCCAGGACAGTCAGTAGGGCTTCTGGATGACAGGGTAAAAGAGAAGGGGAGGTCCAAGCCCTGGTGTTTCTCAGCTGGATGTGGAGAAAGGCGGGCCCCCTGAAGGAGGTGTGCTGAGCCTGTGCTGGGGGGCAGTGCTCAGCTTCCGTGGGGACTCAGAGACACGGAGTACGTTGGTACTTTAGAAGGCAACATTTTAGGGAAGCTTTATTAATATTCTTAGTTTACTTTTAGTCATACTTAAACATGTAGGCATGTTTCCCTGGAGCGGTATCCTGGTGTGTGGACTGTGTAGTGCTCTAACCTCCCTGCACATCCTACCTTGTTCATTAGTGCACCCTGTCCGTTTATTATGCAGTGAGGGTTAGTTCAGTCTTCAGTTTGCTGATGGCTTTTACTTTGAATCCCCTCATTTGAAGATGAATTGAAGCTACTAGAATCTCTCTCTGTAACATTTGTCTGAGTCCTTTGTGCAAGGAAGCCTCAGTCTCCTTTCCTGAACCAGATGAATTTGGTGCCTTTGCCAATAAATGGTTGATCTCACAGTAACATTTCAGTGGAAACATTTTGAAAGTTCATTTCTTCCTTTGTTGTTTTTTGGGTTTTTTTGTATTTTTTTGAAGTTGGAAATGGGGAGGCAGTCAGACTCCCACATGCGCCCGACCGGGATCCACCTGGCACGCCCACCAGGAGGCGATGCTCTGTCCATCTGGGCCGTTGCTCTGTTGCAACCAGGGCCATTCTAGCGCCTGAGGCAGAGGCCATGGAGCCATCCTCAGCGCCCAGGCCAACTTTGCTCCAATGGAGCCTTGGCTGTGGGAGGGGAAGAGAGAGACAGACAGGAAGGAGAGGAGGAGGGGTGGAGAAGCAGATGAGCACTCCTGTGTGCCCTGGCCGAGAATCGAACCCGGGACTCCTGCACGCCAGGCCAATGCTCTACCACTGAGACAACTGGCCAGGGCCTTGACAGTTCATTTCTTAAAAAGATGTTTCTAAGAATGCATTTGCAAACTGCATTGAATATAATGTTCTTTTTAAGTTTTTTAATTTTAATTTTTTTATTTTGGGGTGTGGGAGAGGAGAGAGGGACAGACAGACAAGAGGGGAGAGAGATGAGAAGCATCAGTTCTTTGTTGCGACACCTTAGTTGTTCATTGATTGCTTTCTCATATGTGCCTTGATGGGGAGGGGGTGGACTCCGGCCAAGCCAGTGACCCTGCGCTCAAGCTGGATGAGTCTGCCTCAAGCTGGTGACCTCAGAGTTTCAAACCTGGGTCCTTAGCGTCCCAGGCTGATGCTGTCACTGTTCCACTGCTTTGTTGGGCCATCAGTGTTCTTTTTTTAATTGCCATATATTTGACATATAATGTGTAGATTTAAGGTATATAACATGTTAACTTTATACATTCATATATTGTAATATGAATGCCATTGTAATGATAATAAGCACCTCTATAATGTTACATAATTCTTTTTTAGTAGTAGGAATAATTAAGTTCTAGTCTCTTAGCAGGCTTGAGAATTATTCACTGTACTGCACATTATATTGTATCTCTGGCACTTTTTTTCCTACTGATTTAAGTTCCCTTAAGCAGTATCAATCCTTTTCCCCCGCCTCTCATCCCTGATAAACATCATTGCATTCTCTGTTTTTACAAGTTTGGCTTTCTAAACTTCCACCTACAAGTGGTATCATACAGCACTAGTCTTTCTCTGGGTGACTGACTTCACTCAGCATAATGCGCTCAAGGTCTGTCCGTCACAAATGGCAGAATGTCCTTTCTCGTGGCTGAGCGGCATTGCATTGTGTGTGTGTGTGTGTGTGTGTGTGTGTTTGTGTGTGTTTGTATACCACTGTTTATGTATCCACTCCTCTGTTGGTGGACACTGAGTTTGTTTCTATATCTTGGCTGTTGTAAATAACACTGTCATGAACGTGGTGGTGCTTATATCTTTTGGAAATAGTTTTTTCATTTTTGTTGATAAATACCCAGAAGTGGAACTGCTGGTAATGTGGTAGTTCTATATTTAATTTTTAGAGGAACCCCTATAGTGTTTTTCATAGTGACTGCCACATTTCGTATTCCCACCAGCAGTGCACAGGGGTTCCTTTTCTCCAGCCTCCCTAGAACGTCTCTGTGTTTTTGATGGTAGCCATTCCAACATGTGTGAGGTGATAGCTCATTGTGGTGGTAACTTGCATTTCCCTGATGAAGAGTGATGTTGAGAATTTTTTCATGTACATCTTGGCCATTTGGATATCAAGGACTAGAAAAAAAAAGACAAGTTAAGATACATATATATATATATATATATATACACACACATATATATACACACACACACACACAC